>NW_028262313.1:14351118-14654148 GCF_047370975.1 Nipponia nippon
CAGCAATAAATCTGTACAGCCTCTTTACATGGTCCTAAAAGCAGTTTCTTTGCTCAGTGCTGCACAGAACAGTCCTGGAGACTTTCCCATCACAGGCAGAAAATCTGGTTCTCTCCTTCAGCTTTTACAACTGCTTGTAAAAAAAAAACCCAGAGAGAAGATGAGCCTTTGGCGATAAGAAACTGAACATCATACAGCCATCACAACTAGATTTTCACTATAAACTGGAGCATTTCTCACAGCCAGTCTTCTATGGATCAGTATTTGCTATCCATCACAGATTATGTGTTAACTTTCCAGGGGCTGTTCAACCCCCCTTTTTCAGTAGTCACTGCTGCTGTGACGTGTCCTGGTGTTCCCTACCAGGTGCATAAGAGCAGGTTTTTGTGTCTTGCTTCATCGCATGGAAGGGACGTCAACGCAGTTTCTTACTTTGCGTTCCTGCACTCCTGAGCAATATTTACTTCCTTCCTTGCTGGTCAAGGAGAGGTTTGTAATGAGGAATGCGGGAGATTACAGGATTGCCAGACCAAGATTATGCAAAGAACCTCATGACTGAAGAAAAGTTTGCAAAGCTTCACAATCCGTAAGTATCTGCATGAGTGCTATCAGATGCTGGTAATTGCCCCAGCTTGAAGGAAAAAAACATACCTTCATGATACTTTTTTCACTTGAACATGAAAACCAGCTACAGGTTCTGCAGGTTCTTTGAGAATAAAAAAAAAAATAACAGTGTAAAACTCAACACATTATGAAGAAAATTAAACTTCTTCAGCTTTGAGGAAAGTGGAGTGTATTTTTTTTATCCTATGGAATAAAACATTTGTAGAAGCAGGCATCCTTTACACTGCATAGCAGCTGTAACCTGGTGGAAGCAGGTTGTTAACATTGGGTATACAAGTATTTTTTAGCAATTCAGCAGAGCAGAAAGTGACAGCATTCTTGTAAACTCTTCCCAAAATTTAGGAATGGTAGATGTACATTTTTTCTGCTAATTGTAGCAGAACTATATCTTTCAATCTGTTCTTATGTCTGAAGTAAAAAAGACAAAAAAGCTCTCTCTGTTCATTGTGCAGCGATGCTTGCCGTGGAGGGAGAAGAGGTAAAACTCTCTTTGTTCCATCTGGAGCCCCAATCCCACATAAATCACGGACACTAGAATGCTGAAATGAGATGTAAATGAGGAGCTGCCAGGAAAGATGAATTTTTACTCTGCATAACTAAAAGCAAAGTGTCTTCTGAGAAATTCCTTTCAGATGCATATCTTCACTGAGACCTCACAGCAGGACTGTACTCAGTCCCTTACCTTTCTGTACTGAGACTCCTTTAAGTCTGATAGAGACTTTGGCCCTTCCCCAAAATAAATTACCAGCTCAGAGTGGCAATTAAGCGGAACCGTAATCCAAAACTGTAATCCTAGAAGCCTCATGCTGGGATGCTGCCTAACCCTAACATGTTGAAACACTGTGGGCCCTGAGTTTAGGCATGGGAAGTCAGGCAGCCTGGAAGACCCTAAGATTCCTCAGTGTTGGCAGCTCTGAGTGGTTTAATTAAAAATCAGTGTTTTGTCAGAAAACGGCATCCCTTTGGCTGTTGGGGCAGGTGCTCTGGGAATGTGCTAAGAGGATGCACCTCCAAGCAGGTGTTGCCACTGCCACCTTGCTAATGGCATGGCCATGTGAAGCAGGGGGAGTTGCCTTCACACCCCTTTCACCCAGCTAAGGCTCTGGCCCTTTCACTGGGCTTTTGGGGCCAGATATGGCTGTTCCTGATATTGCTGGAGAAGAGGAGGTGCTGGACTGTGAGGATGGGCTGCTCAGAAGAGCCTCAGCCACAGGGAGAGAGCCTCAGGGGCTGGAAAGGAAAGCCAGGGGAGTGGCCAGGTTTGCGGCAACTAGGGTGTGCATTATGGGTATTAAAATAACTCATGATGTTTCTAGTTAAAGCTTTTTCCAATCAATTCTGGATTATCTGGGGGGTGGTCAGCTTTCTTCCCTGCTTGAGGGGAACACAAATGTACTCCCTGGCTTTAGAGAGGAGGAGGAGGTCCCGTGGTGAGGACAAAGAAAATTATGGGTACTGGGATTCGTGGGGTCCAGTCCTTCTGTCCACATGTTTTCTGCTAAACAGGTGCTGCATAAAATACTTGAGCAACCCTACCTCTGCTCTGCTCTCCTCTTTGTAAAAAGAGAGTAAAAAGACCGATTTCTGTTATAAAGGTTTTCTAGGTCTAGTGATGGAAAGAGCTGTAGAAGAACTAGATAGTAGTAGGAATAATAAGAATACCTCTATCATTCATATTCTTTTGAATGCTTTTTTTTTTTTTTTTTTTAAATTCTGAAGGTGTTCAGCTAAGTAATTGTTGTTCTAGTGTCCCTGTAACATTGTTTGCTTGGAGGCATGGAGAAGTAGTATATTGCAGTGGATATTAATGCATGGATCCTGCTTTTTTCTTTTAGATTTAGAATTGTGTAATTGTAACAGGTGATTTCATGGTGCTATTACTTGATATGGGGTTGCTTTTGCTTACGTGAGAAATCCCACTGACTTGGATGAGCTATTTCTGAGAGCAATTGCTAATCTGTAGGAAGAGATATCACACAAAGGAAAGTGTTGATGGAGGTATTTCCCTTCCTAAGATGACGGGCATGCCTAACAGCCTGGATTTTATCCTGTTGTGAAGGAGGACAACCACAAGTATAATTCTCTTGGAGATCACATAGCAGGTCAGCATGTTGTTACGTAAAATTACCTCAAGGAAAGGTGGACTGAGCTGAAATGTCGCCTTTTTGCTGTGTGATAGTCAATGCCTGTATTTCAAAGCCTTACTGTTACTCACAAGCTTCTCAAGAATATGCGTTTATGTTAGCCTCTGTGAAAAGCCGTTTGTGTATAACTAGCAAGAAAGTATAGAACTAAAAAACCCCAACCTTCCAGCGTCTCCTGGCTTTGCTGGACTCCACAAATATTGGCATGTGATACTCTGGAAGAATTTGAAAATTAAACTGTTAAATGAGATTGATGAACTCAGTTCAGCATATTGGAAAATTAGTATTGTATTCATTCCTAGGCTTTATTTTACTCAATTAAAAATGACTCCTTAGTTTCTGTTGACCACGCCTCTGAAATATTTCCCAATAGGCAAGTCATTATATTCCGACACTTATGTGCTCCCCAATCATTAAGTTTTGCTAATTGCATGCTCCCGGGTTTTAGTTCTCCTGTACTTGATCTCTTCCCTTTTATTACTTGTATCTGTTGTTATGTCTTCCACGATATGATACCTGAGGTTTTGCATTTACACAGTGTTTCAGTCGCTCAAAGACAAGTTGAACGTGTTCCGAGCATGCCTCTAGGATGGTCAGGGAGGGGGCAGGTGGAATGAGACCTGCCTGATGCATCTTGGACAGGCTTGGATGCTTATTTGGCACCAGGCTGCTTTGTCCAGGGAAAGCCAAGATGCTCTGGACCATGTGCAGAAGCAGAACTGGAGAAATTAGGAGCCCTGGGCTGCAAAAGCAGTTGTTCACTGCACTCTGGTAACTCTCATGCAAGTCAGTATTTCAGCAGAGGTTTTTAGAGGTTTGCGCAGTTGATATAAACACCTAGCCTCTATTTAATCCTTCTTTGAACACTGTAGTCCTTTTTTGGTTCCTTTGCTCCTTATTCTAGATGGAGCTCCGTGTTTGAGAAGTATCATATATTCCCATATGGCAACTGAGTAACATCTGACAAATTGACAAGTTCTCAGGGACTGAAGACAGCCAGCACTACAAGGAAGGTCATGTTGTCCTGGAAACAGCTTTGGTCTGAGAGAGGGAAGGATTTGAGGACCATGTTCTGTCTGACAATTCCTGAAGAGACTTGTCTCTTCTCAAGTTCTCTTCAATCAAAGGTCAAAAATAATACAATCAACTAATGTGGAGATCAGCTACCATAGATACAAACCTGACAATCTTGCAAATAGTCTTGAAAACACCCTGATTAATTTTGTAGATAGAGACTTGTGGCTCCCTTTTGAGTGGCTGGGACAGTAAAATCTTTTTCCAGACTCGGTGTAGTAGAAGACCAGTACTGTAGAGCCTTTCAGTTTTACTGGTATATTTGAGCGAGTTTATTTCTACCTTATAATTTTTTCCCACGTGCATATGTAAAACTTCCTCATCACTATCTTGATTAGTGTGTATTATGTTAACTGCAGGTTGCAGCCTGCTAAAAATGCCCAAAGGCAAGTTTGCTTTCCATATATCTGAGGGCGGAAACTTGAAACAATAAAAAGGGATTTTCCTAGGCGCATGACTTACAAGGCTTATGCATTTTGCATTTACAACACTTCTGCAACTGTTCTGTTGTGAGGATATAAATCTGCTGTCTCTTTTTGGGTTATGATAGCAGACTGTCCATAGAGGCAAATAGCTCAGCAGGAGTGACCTTGCTGCAATTCTCACCTCTGAGTTGGCTGCATAGATGAATCCAAAAGTGTTGAAGTCGGGGAAAAATCTGATCAAGCACCAATCGCTGAGATTAGGGCCATACAGGTCTTTAATATGGCTACATAATGCATAATATAGTGTGAGTGCCTTTACAACTCTTGTGGAGGTTTCCCTTCAGACAATGCTACTCCTGCAAAATAAAAATATTTTATGGGAATCTGTCAATTTTGGTGAAACCCTTGGTGGAAAATATTTAGCATTACATTAGTGAACCAAACTCTTCAGGCGTTACTGAAAACTTTCCATGTCCCGTTTCTAAGTTTCTGAATCAGAATTTCTTAGAATTTCCATTCCATTAAACCTTTAATGAAAATGAACTCGTGGCTTGAGATCTGAATGGAGTAGATGAGTGCTTCCTGATGGCTTGTTGAACAGCAGCAATGAACAAAGACAGAAAACTGATAAAAAAGGAAAATAGATCCAGGAAGAAGGCTGTATAAAAGATATCTCCTTTTCCTGTGAGCAAAATCTCACCCCTCACTCAGAAGGGATCAGCAGGGTTGGAAGCAGAATCTGCTTCATATCTCAGTGGTCTGAGGCACACAAGCCATTGGATGGGGGCCGTTAGAACTAGGCAAGCCAGTATTGGCACTAGGCCTCTTAAGTAATTATTTTAATTCTCATTGTGTTTTGCTATAAACCCTGGAAGTCTGCTTCCTTAAGTACTTCTCTGGAGCTGCAGATGGCTACTTCAGAAATGCTTGCCTTTGTCTCTGTAATCTTTATTGCCTGCGCCCTTGACAATGCCACCATCGCCTCTCCATCCTGTCTTCTGAGCGAGGGGGCCATTTCTTGCTGTACCTTCTAGATAGACTTCCACCTTGCTCACAGCTGGCACACAGTGAAGTAATACATTTCTCACCAGATGGAGAATGCTGCCTTACTTTCATGGGTTACTTGACCAATGATTGATCTTTTTGTTTTGTTTTTGTTAAGTTAGTGGTAAAGGTTTGCTCTAGATCACCTGCAGTTCAGTTCACCGTCAAGGAAACTGGCTTGCTCATTATCACTTGGTCTTTAAATCAAGGATGATGCTTTCTTAAGTGGGGCTTGATTCTGTTCACCTGTAAAGGAGAGGATAATTCCTGCTGCTGCAGGAGCCAACAGCCTAAATTTCCTGCCTTGCTTCATCTGTCAGCCTGTAGCAGTCTCTTCTGGCTTTCTGGTCCTCTCTTCTAAAGAGTGCAATGTGGATGTGGAGTTCTGGATGAGAGTAATTACATGCTGTTAAGGGATGGTTAGATGGTTTAAGTCATCTTCCTCTGATCTTGAAGGCCAACATGGTGTGGAGGTTTTGTTTGGTTTGAGTTTTTTTGTTTGGATTGGTTTGTTTGTTTGGTTTGGTTTGGTTTTTTTCCTGTGGTTGCATGTGTTACTGCCATTTGGTTACCTGATGGTTGTCTGTAGCTGTAGGGAAGCTGCTGTGCTGATGCTGGAATAAAATGCGAGGAGGCTGTTTCTGTCAGCCAGCAAATACAGCTATGTAGTCCCTCACTGCCATCTTTGGTTTTGTGGGAAGGTATCAGCATCCTTGTCATGGCCATTTAATGCACACTGGCACATGCCTTGTTGTTCCAAGGTGTGGAGCAGGTTCATAACACCGCACTGGGTACCATGGGGAAGTGTCACATAGCTGGGCTCACGGGCATACCAGAATGGCAGCTGTGTGTAGTTAGATCCATGCCACAGGAATCAACACAGATAAAATAAATGTATTGCTCTGTAGGCAGCCAGGCCCAGCTCCATCAGCTTTTCATGTAGCATCCTTGTGTGCTGCTGGTGGGTTTAACTGTTAGCCTTGCAGAACACCAATAGTTATTCCTGTACTTGGGCTCTTGCTTATTTTGGGCTCTCAGCTAGGGCAGACATTATTTTGAACTACATGATTCACATCTGGTAAGTGAACACTTCCATGTGCAGCTGCCGGTGCCGCTTGATCTTCTCCGTATGGGAGAAGATTTAATTTGTTTTTAGTTTCATGACTGTTTTTCCAGGACTTGTGCACGTCAGAGACAGCAAGGCTGCAGGCATCTCTTGCATTCACCCTTGCTCGTCTTCTGGATCACTTTATCCTCGAGAGGACTGCCTGCCTTGTAGACACACCGGTGATTTCCTTCTACTGCTTTAATGCCAGGATTAGTGTTATTCTAAAGCCATTGCTCCTATTTGTGGAGTGGGTTTTCTGGTCTTTAGCTCCTGCCAATTAGGAGTGGGAGAGGTAAATGAGCCCTGGCTTTGTCTCCTAAATCAGTTTTGAATGTGTGTGCCGGGTGCCAATATTAGTAAGCACTGCTATCGCAGAAGGTACAGATTAAGAAACAGAATTTACTCGTTGTATTCTTAAATAAGCACACCAAACATATCTACTTCATCGTCATAGCTGTGTTTGTGTTAGCTAAGGGCAATACCCAACATCTGATAATAGCGCTGCTGCAACCAAATGGAAAACATGGGTATCCCACTGCTCCTTGGAAGTGTCCAAAGTGTTTGCTGTGTTGTCAGCATGTTAAGGTTATCATTAATGGTCGTCTTTTTTCTTCTTTTTTTATTCCCCCCCCCCCCCCCCCATTGGATTAACAGAGTGTTCAGTAAGTGGTGTTCATAGAATCCAGGGGTGATTTCAAAAGAAAACGGGTTACTTAGATATCCCATCTCCTGACCAGCAGCATAACTGAGGTATCTCATCTATGGCAGAGCCATGCTGGCTTTGGTTTGTTGGCTGTTATCTCTGTATTTCTAGCTGAGACATTCCAGTGGGAACTGGCTCGCAGGGTGCTTGGCTGATGGGTGGCTATGTTAGCTGCGAGGAGCCAGCCTTCAGGGCTCAACCTGATGGACTCAGCCTCTAGTGAATGCAAATCAGACTGCTGTGCTATTCAGCTGCATAGCTAACACAGAGGCAAAATAAAGCCCTGCTTCAGGCACAATTCTCTCTTTAATGATACTCATCTCGCCACTGCTCATCCCTGGAATTTTGACTGTGCTGTGGTTTTTATTTTTCTCCTTTAAATAAGAAAAGTGCACTAGAAACGAAACTTTCACGTGGTCAGAAACAGAACGTATCCCAGGAGTGATACCTCCAGTATAGTTTTACTTGTAGTCATCTTGAGTTACACAGAGAGAATGCCATAGTCAGTGACTCCACAACATTACAACATGCACTTAATCCTAATAAGGAGGGAGAGGCTGTGGCTAACAGGTTGTTTTTCATCTCGTTTCATTTCTAAACAAGCTGATAGCTAGCTCTGAATCATGAGATTGGAAAAGAACTTGGTGCTTTTGTCAGGCCCAGCATTGTTTACAGGAACATTTTTGTTCCCGGCTGGGGCGATAGTGACCCACAGATACTGAAGTTACCCAGAATCCAAACCAAAACCATGCTGTCTCATTTTATTTCAAATTTGTAACTCAGATCAAGATTGTCAAAAAGGTCTGTTTAGTTTATGTACAATTCAGATAGATAGACTTCGGAAGAATATTGACTGATTTCATGGTGTGTCCTCACTGTGGGTGGGTTTTGTATTCTTCCATACAGAACTAGCCTGAAGGCTTGTGTTCGGCGTTGTGGCTTGGCCACGTGAATCCAGAATTCCCAGGCAGCCCATGAAGGAGTGTTTTCTCACATTTCTAAAATAGAAGTCTCCTAGAGAACCTGCTGCACAGGGTGATAAAACACCATCTGATTTTTAGCATCCTACCTTTCAGACGCCGTCCCACACACTTCTCGCTCCTGGTATACCTCTCAGTCGTGGCTAGATTGAGCCATGCTGGGTAGCACTTTACTCAACAAAAAGTCCCACTAATTGAGGACAAAAAGTGTGTTTGTCACAGTGTGGATCTGAAAAAGCCATGGAAAAGAGCAGTTGGAAATGGAGGAGAGCAGTTAAGCAGCCAGTCCACCTGTGTCCCCTTGTGCCTGTACAAGGAGTGTGCTGTGGCCAGTGTCCTCCTGCCTGTCCTTAGGGGATGCCTGGGGAAGGTCACTTTGGTGGGAGAAGCGGGGGAGCACTTCAGAAAAGGTCCTTAAGTTGTTGCTCATTATATTCCTCCTCTGGAGAGGGCTTTGCTTTTATGACCTGCCCTTTTTGTGCCTGTCATGTGTAAGTGGAAGGCGTGTTTAGAAGCTGAGATTTCCGTACTGTTTAACCCCCTTGTGCCCTTTGCTTTCATGCATCTCCTGAGTCTAGACTCCAGCGTGGAGCAGGTTAAGAAGGAATGAGAGGCAGGTATGGGTGGAGAGGGAGCCATGAGCAGGGTCTCTGGGGGAGTGAATGTAGGTGAGGCAGCTGGGCAGCGGCTCTGTGGGGAGGAGCAGGCAGTAGTGGGGTCAGTGGTGCTGAGAAGGTCAGTGTGTGATGGGGAGGTGGCCTTCTACCCTGGAGGTAGAAGACAAGGGGGTGGGTGTGTGGGTAGGACTCGCAGAGGGGGAAGAAGGGCAAGGAGCGGGGGGCATGTTAGATGGCGAAGGTGGGGGGCAAAGAGGGGGGCAGACAGGGGCGCAAGGAGGGCTGCAGAGCCCGGGCTGAGGGAGCGAGCCCCGGCGGGTGCGCGGCGGGGGAAGTGGGCCGGGGTCAGGTGAGGAGGGGGCAGGCAGGGGGTGTTTAGGGGGGAAGTGGGCAGGAGGCCGGGCAGGGCAGGGCCGGGCGGGCGGGTGAGTGAGTGTTCCCAAGGAAGTGGGCGCGGGGCTGGAGGAGGGTCAGCGGGCGGGGGTGCGGCGGGAAAGCGGGCACGGGGCTGGGGCGGGCGGCGGGGGGTGCCCCGGGGGCGGGAGGTGCCGCATCGCCGGCGGGAGGGGCGGGCGGGAGGCGGCTCCGATAAAGGGCCGGGCGCCGGCCGGCGCGGGCAGAGCGGAGCGGCTCCGGCAGCGGCGGCCATGGGGATGCTCAGCCTGCCGGGCTTCCTCTCCTGCGGGAAGAAGAAGGTGGGGCGGCCGGGGGGGTGGCGGCTGGCCGGGCGCACCCGGGCAGGCGGGGTGTGGGGACACCTGGGCGGGTGTGGAAGCACCTGGGCAGGTGGGATATTGGGATACCTGGGCAGGTGTGGGCGCATCTGAGCGGGTAGGGTATGGAGGTGCCCAAGCAGGCATAGGGCACTCAGGCAAGCAGGGTGCAGGTACCTGGGCAGCTATGGGTGCACTTGAGCAGGTGAGGTATGGTGCACCTGGCCAGGTATGAAATTGTCTGGGCAGGTGAGATCCAGACAGGTATGGGAATATGGGGGCACTGGGGTAGGTAAAGAGGGATGAGCACCTGGGCAGGTATGGGGGCACCTGGGCAGGTGTGAAGGGCACCTGGGCAGGTGTTTTTAAAATGAGCATACAGGTGTGTGCTGGCGTGAACATCTGAACAGGTATGGGGCATCTGGACATGTGCAGGGGCAGAGTAGGGGAGTCCCCTGGAGGTGCTGCCCCCAGGAGCTGACAGCACAGGGGACTGAGGTAGGAGCAAGGCAAAACTGGGCATGAAGATTGTTTGGGCTCTCTGGCAGGACCCTCTCTAACAGGTCCATGCTGTCCTGCCAGGGATCAGCTGGACTGGCAGCCCACCTGGCTCTGCCCACCCGGTCTAGCTGCGCTGCCCAGCGATGCCAAGGTGCTGCTCTGGACAGAGAAATGACTGCCCTGCTTGCCGATGGGGCGATCCTGAGCATTCCCTCTTCTTCTCTTCCAAGGACTTCAGTTTGTCAAATGAAAAAGATGCCCACACCAGTGACAGCGATGAGAACTTGGAGCGTGGCAACTGGTCAAACAAAGGCGACTACCTGCTCTCCATGGTGGGCTATGCTGTGGGCCTGGGCAACGTCTGGCGGTTTCCCTACCTCACCTACCAGAATGGCGGAGGTACCTGTATTGAATGGCAGCGTCGGGTGGGCACACCTTGCTATCCCCAAGAGAGGGAGAAGGGCCAGCTCCAAGGGCCAGCCCTGAGGTTAGGCACGTTTTGTCAAAGCT
This sequence comes from Nipponia nippon, assembly GCF_047370975.1. Taxonomy (NCBI): domain Eukaryota; kingdom Metazoa; phylum Chordata; class Aves; order Pelecaniformes; family Threskiornithidae; genus Nipponia; species Nipponia nippon. The sequence continues at coordinate 14,361,562 of NW_028262313.1, forward strand.
GGATGTGAGCATCACCCTGGGAAGTGGGATAGAGCCTGCTGATGGGAATGGGAAGAGGAGTAGGAGGCATCTCTGTGCTTTTTGGGTACCAGCTGAGGAGGGGAATAGTATTTAGTTTTAATTGCAAACTTCCACCTGAGAATTCCAGAACTCTTCTGATTTACTCATGACCAACATGCATCTTTTTGTCAATGTGCCAATATCCTCTACTTGCCTAAATAGCTGTTCTCCCTCCGCAGTGCTTACCTCCCTGATATGTTTATAGAGAGCAATTGAATCCCCTCTCAACCTTTGTTTTGCCAGGCAAACAAGCTAAGCTGGAATAATTATCCATGCTCAATAATTATCCCCATCAGATACTTTGGAAGTGCGAGGCAGAGAGAGCCTCTACCTGTTTACACAATGAACTAGTGGCAAAGCCAAATGGAGGCACCGGCTTCTCTGGCTGCTATTTCAGAGCTTTGTCTACTTGCCAAGCAACCACTGGTAATCAAAGAGAGCGTAAACACCAAGTAACTGCAGAGGACTTACTTGTATGTACTTATTTGCTCTGCCTGACAGTTGTTGGAAGTCAAATTCTGGACTGTAAATGCAGCACAGCCCATACAGCTGCACGTGGAACACAAGGTGGCATTCTTGGTACAGAAGTTTCATTGGAGTGAGTTTGGCTGGGTTGTGTTACTTACAGTTTTGCTGAAGAAAATTGTGAAAACAAAATAAGTCATGAAACTGGCCCTTCTGCTAGACTTTTTTTTTCTTATCAGCCACAGCAGGCAGCTTTGCATTTAAAGCATATTTGTGCTGCTGCTTGTAATCTGATCTGTGCCCCTTGCCCACGATTGATAAAGGCAATGGTCACATCCTTGTCCTGAAACACAAGAGTAATCCAGTTAATTCTATGGGACTATTGACTTCCTTAAATTACAGCACGTATTTGCAGTTCCTTGCAGAACTGGTGCCTTTATTGCTTTAAGTTCACCGAGAGTGAACAGAGGACAGATTTCTGCAGGGGTATAGGGTCGTGTTTAGGAAACCTGTGCTCTCACTTGCCCTATCTTCTGCGCACACACAAAGAAGTGCCAGTCCCTCTCGCAGAACAGGGCTCTCATTGATATCAGGTTAATGTACACTTTAAAATGGGCTCGAACAAGAGCCGTGCTGAGATGCCATTTGACACAGGAGCCAGCCAACCATAGAAAATAATTTTCATGCTTTGACATCCAGTAGCTACTCTAACAGGGCAGTTGCAAATCACAGCTAAGTACATGAAGGAATCATTCTGTTCCTTTTTAAATTAAAAGCTGGAAGATGAAATAGAAAGCAGAACAAGCCAATGGTGCCTACAGCTGAGCAGTGTTCCTGCTTGTATGAGCGCAGTATGTCTTCGATAGTTCTTGTAAAATCCTTTTAATTCTATAAGAGAAGCCATCCCATGTAAATCACCAGTTCTCTTGGTAATCTGTGTCTCTACATTACAGGTACTCTTTAGTCTTATAGAAAACAGGATTTACAAACAAATCTCTATTCTGCAAGAAGCAAAAAACCCACAGTGGGATATTTGAGGTGGGGGGAAAAAGGGGAATATAAAATGTGATGCGAATACTGAGAGAGTCATTGTTTTCTCTGTGACTGTGGTTTTTTTTCCCTTTCTTCCCTCAGGTGCTTTTCTAATCCCATACACCCTGATGCTGGCATTAGCTGGCTTGCCCTTATTTTTCATGGAATGTTCCCTTGGGCAGTTTGCCAGCCTAGGGCCAATTTCTATCTGGAGAATATTACCATTGTTTCAAGGTTGGTATTGTTATGTTTCCCTAGATCTTTTTTAATCTAGTAATAAACAGATATGAGTTAATGATTTCTTTAGAAAGTTATTAATTCTGAGAAGCCAGTTCCTGTGTAGAGGTCAGTCTTATGTTTCCAGATAGATCTTCCTTATTATTCAATTAATAAACCAATGTGTATTAAAGACTTCCCCAAAAAGGTTGTCAATTATGAGAGGTTTTATCAATTCTGTGGTTACGCAGCACACCACCCCAACCTCAGCTGTCCAGGCAGAAGGAAATCACCGCTTGCTGTGTGAGGGAAAACCTCAGTTAAACACCTGGCGCTGTGTGCAACAGAGTGAAAATAATTTTTAGAAGTTAACTCTACCACTGTTTCTTTACACTTTACATCCTATGTAGCTTGCAAGGCAGTTCCATGTTGGATGGGCTAATTCTGTATTTGGCTGCCACCATTGGCACGGGCACATGGGTCTGATTGCTTTATGCAATGCTGTGCGGGTATTCATCCAGCTCACTGCCTTGGGAGTCATCTGCTGGTGTGATAAAATAGGCTAGACCTGGCTTCAGAAGGTGAGGTGCCTCTTGTGATAAAAGAAATAGTTGCACTCTGTAGTGGTAGTTTGTCTCTCTCTGTGATGGTTTGAATTTCATAGGGACATTTATGTGTTTGAAACAACTAACCGTGTGCTTTACTCACTCCTGTACGTCTAGGTCCTGTACCAATGGATGTAAAGAACTTGGTCTCGTTTGTCCTCTTTATCTAGCAGAGGAATTAATATAGGAACAAGGAAGTTTCTTTCTGATGCAATGAGAATTTTATTTGCCACCTTCTACAAAAACAAAAGAGAAGACAGTCTGGCTGGTTGCCTGAACTCTTTTTGCCAGTCTCTGTTCTGCAGCACAAACAACCTTTCATGACAGCAGTGTATTTAAATTTAAAGCAAAAGTCTGTAGACCGAGAAAACTTTTTATGTGTCTGTGAAGACATAAACTTAAATATAGTCTCTAAGATGATTGGGATAGTTTGGCAGACTTTCCCAAACTTGCAGAACAAAGTTCATTTTAACAAAGGAGGAGAACAGTTTTATTGACACAGATTTACTGTTCTGTGTTGCTTCTCATTTACTGGCAAAACTATTCATTACAATGGGATCTTTAAAATGGCCTGGTCAGTCCTGGTTTTTGTATAGTTTCTTTTATTTTATGAAGCAATCAAAGCTTCCCACTAAACTGGGAGAGAAAAAAAATACTGAATGTCTCCTTTAGACTTGGACTTAGTGACTAGTCCAGTTTTTCTGTGGGCCTGATTCAAACGCTGTGTCAAAACCACATTTGAGACGGCTGGTTTGGACCATATCCCTCATTTCATGGCTTTACCCTTTCCCTGTTCGGTTGCTGTTAAAAATTATTTAAAAAAAAACAAAACAAAACCCCCCAAAAAGCCCCAAACCCAACCCCAGCTTCTTCCCAAGTAGCCTTTTAAAAGTTAAGTGAAGGACATTCTTTCTTTTTTTTTTTTCAACCCAAGTTTGGGGTAGTTAAGACATTATGTCTTTTGGTTTCCTAGGAGTGGGCATCACGATGGTCATCATCTCAACATTTGTGGCGATCTACTACAATGTTATCATTGCTTACGCGCTCTACTACTTATTTGCCTCATTTCAAAAAGTGCTACCATGGTCAGACTGCTTTTCCTGGGCGGATGAGTTCTGCAGCAAAACACGATTAGGTACCGTACTTCACAGAAAGAGCTTAATATTACTGTTTTCGGTACTTGTACTTTTTACTGTTTTCTGGGAGAAATTATAGGAGCAAGACAGCTATGCATGGCTTGAAAAGTCCTTCCTGGAGCTTTGTCTCTGAACACACGGGAGTGATGTTTGTCTGCTTCCCTGGCACCAGTTCTGGGTGCTTGGGAGAGCTAGAGAGAGCTGGTCTGAAACCTCCTTGTTGCATGCTTTTTTTCCTCCTTTAAAATCTAAGGTTTCTCCTGGTACATACAGTCCCCAGAAATAACTGCATTCCTATTTCATCAGGTTTCATGGCAAAGCATATGCCCTCCTTACATAAAAGATATAGCAATACTCTTGTTTCATTGGGGTTTCTTTAATTACCACTTGCTTCCCCTGTGGCTATGGTAATCCCGAGCAGCAGTGAGGCACTAATTTCACACTTTATTAACTTTTTAGAACATATCTCCACACTATTGTTTTTGATGTTTGACAGCACGTGTACAGCCAAACACTTGTTATATCTCACCAGTTTCCATATCAGACCAGTTTAAGGCAAAAGGTGAAGTTGGTGAGATGATTAGTAGTTAGTACCCAGAAATGTGCTGCCAAGTGTTAATGTAATTGTAACTCCATTAACCACGTATCTGAAAATCTCTTTGAAGATTCATAAGTTTCATAAAATGAAGTTGAGGTGCTGTATTTAACAAAAAGTTGATGCTTGCTCATGGGCTAAACAAAAATATTTTAGCTCAAAATTTGTAAGTGCTGGAGGAATATACAACTGAACTGAAGAAGCTGTCCTGAAACAGGCTTCAACAAGACTTTTCCAGTAAATGCTGATATAATGTTATTTACTGTATGCTCTGGCAAAAAACATCCCAACTCAAAAAAACCCAAACAGCACCCTCCACCCCCCCACTAAGGAAAATGTTTAAAGAGCTCTAGTAAGTCCTCTGCCATAATAAGATGAAGTTGCTAGAGGATGATCTCTTTAACCTTGGTTTGGAACAAGGGTTTTCGTAGAGTAACCAAGGCTACAATCTTAACTATCCTCAGTTCTGATTTTTGCAAGTATTCTTGATGATAAGTGAAAGGTGGAGCTGAGCGCACCAGATTCTTGGTGTTTTGTCAAAGTAACAAAGTAACAGCTGCAAGTGATAGTTCAAGTTCATTTCTAAATATCGTTAGTAGGCAAACTGAAGCTGTAACTGTTTAGAAAATGTATTTGCTATAATAATCTGATTTTTATAATAGTCATCACTGTGTTAACAATCCCTTTTTCTCACTTGCTTTCAGTAAGCGACTGCAACGCAACCTTAGATGGAGAAACCATTCATGCAAACTACTCGTTCATCACAAGCAAAAATCTCACGTGTATGAATGGTACCATGAACTACAAACCGGTGCAATTTCCCAGTGAACAATACTGGAAGTAAGTAAATATTTTAAAGAAATTGGTAGAAATGCATTTATTATGCATTGTGGTTTTGAATGTATCTTCTATTTTTGTCTTCTCTTGCTGTCCAGAAACAATCTAGTCAAGAGGGGGTGGGCATGCAGGCCTGTGCAGAGGGGACTTAAAATTTGATTGATTAGTCTGGGCCCTTAAAAAAACAAAACCAAACATATAGAGAGAAGCAAAAGAGTCAACCTGTAGCAAACTGAAAAATACTCCAGCTTAAAGAAGTCCTCTTCTCTAGAGCCCTGATAGGGGCTACTTGTATAGCTTGTCTCCATGTATAGCATATGTTTTTTTTCCAGGAGTTACTGTGCAAAAGATATTAACCTTATTCTGAATCTGGGCCCATTGTGAACTTGCCATTTCTTTAGCCGCGTGGTTTCAATTTGCCTCACGTTCCTTGGGTTTCTGGGAACTGATTCTTCTTATGGGCTCTTCTCTTGCCATCAGTATTTAATGGTTAACATGAAAGACCTGAGGCGCAGGCCTAATGGGAGATGTGTGGAGAGCTGAGGGCTGGTAGACTTTAAAAAGAGGGGAAAAATGCAGTTAAATATTCAGTTTTTCAATGCCAATCACGCAATTCTAACTGCACGCTCATGGAAGCTGCTGCAGGGTCTTGTAATATCCACAGAAACCAGCTCACTTTCCTTCAAGAAGTGGCTGAAGAGGAGTGTGCGCTGCCATCGCCCTGTTCTCATTGCAGTGTTTTGTGCTTTCAGTAAAGTGGCTCTTCAGCGCTCGAGTGGGTTGGACGAGACCGGTAACATCGTGTGGTACCTGGCGCTCTGTCTCCTCCTGTCCTGGATGATTGTTGGAGCTGTGTTGTTTAAAGGAATAAAATCTTCTGGAAAAGTAAGTTAGGAAGAGCAACTAGCAGACTTCTGGCCTGATCCTGCCCTCCCAGTGTTAGTTGGACTCAGGGAAGGTTAGCACAAGGCAGGATGCAGTCCTAACCTGCCACCTTCTGCTGGACTCGGCATTAGACTTTCTTTCTGCTTCTTGGCTTCATAACTGTTACATAAAATATGAGTAAGGTGCTGATTACACAGCAATTACTTAACACATGGGTCTCTTAGCTCCACCAGGGCTGCCATGTATGTGGGGATCTTGCTGTCACGCATGTGATTCCAGCTGAGTTTTGGCAGTCACCCGGCCTGTTATGACAGATATATGCATGTGACCGCACACTTAAGCACACACCCTGGGAGCACCCCGGTAGTTATTTGCACTTCCAGACTAGTTGAGATGTTTGGACAATACAGGTCAAGTCCTGCAAACAGATGTGCGTGTGGAGGTTCCTGCCAGGTTGTGAAATGTTGGTACTCAAGATTTCAAGCTGCTTTTAGGGACCAGGTCCATAGGTGCTTGTATTCAGACTCTGGCTCTGCTGAGCTCCCATTTCCACGTGCTGGAGCATGGCTGCCTGGAGTTTTCCCTGGGCTAGGTTGGCTCCTCTCCAGACTTCAGGCAGGCTGAATTTTTATTCTTCCCTACCTGAGGCCCTTTTTGTGGTTTAGTTCCTTCCTCCCCATACTCCTTTCTTACCTCTATGTTGCATCTCCATCACTTACTTCTTCAGTCTCTGTTACCTCCATTCTTTCTCTCACCCGTTCTGCATTGATTTCTCCCCCCCCTTCAATTCCTTCTGTCATTGTGCCTTTCCATGGTTCCTCACTGCCTGTCTTCCTTTCCTCAGTCTGATATTTCCTCCTATTCTGCTTTCTATTTGGAGATTTCTGCCTTCTGTCTCAGCACTTCGGGGTGGAGTACCGGTGCTTTCCCAGACACAGTTGTTCTGCCGCACGGCTCCTCTTACACTCACATTCTTTGGGTTCCTGGCAATTGGCTCTTCCTGTTGTCACTTCTCTTCTGGCATGAAGGTAAGCCTCTTTGAGGAGTAAGGTAAGACTCAGAAGAATCTAGCTGGGCAGGAACAAGACAGAGATGAAGAGCGGAGAGAATTGACTATTCCAGGCAAATATGAAGGAGGTCTTCAGAAACAGCAGACTCACCACAGGATGGTGCAATGCTATGGCTTGGTGTAACCAGCAGTACCAGGTCAATTATCTGTCTGCGTAACACTGAAACTAAGACTTGAGAAACAACAGTATTGTTGAACATCACCTGTATAATAGCAGCACTGCTTAGCCCTGCTTCTGGCACGGATCCCATCACACTAGAAATTGTGTAGACAAACAACAAAAAAGTTCTGTGTCCAAGAGAACCTAAAAGTCCTTGTTCCCAGTAAAGAAAGCTTCCAGCATGGCTTTCCCCACTCCTCCCTTTCCCAGTCTCAGCAGGAGATAATTCCATCCTGGTCACCTAATTTTGACTGGCTTTCAGTTCGCATTCACTAGAAGCGTTGCCTAGCATGAGACCTTTGGGGTGGTTGAGTCCGAGCCTTGCTACAGCAGTAAATCATGTCAGAAAACACATTTCTGAAACTAGTTAAGTGCTATCTGAAAAGTGGATATGTGGCTTGGGCATTCTGCTTCTGCTGGAATGCAGCTCCAGAACCGGCTAAGCCAGATGGTTTAGTGCTTGGCGTGTGTTCACCTCCAGTCTCGCTTCCCTGGTCGCCTTTTTTTCATTTGTACCAGTAGACCTTAGCCTAAAACCTGGCCGTTCCTCCTGCACGGAGGTCTGTGCATCCCGTCACCTCTAATATGTGTCCCTGCCCTTCTTTCTGCAGGTTGTCTACTTTACCGCGCTCTTCCCGTACGTCATCCTGCTCATCTTGCTGGTGCGAGGTGCCACCCTAGAAGGTGCTATGGATGGCATCGAATACTACATTGGGAGACAGTCCAACATCACCAAGCTGATGGAGGCAGAGGTGAGAGGTAGCGTCAGCCCCAGAAGCGTGCCACACTTCTGTGGTTCTATGGGCTTGTCCCTTACAGAGCAACTTCTTTTTAATCCGGTCAGGTCCTTCTTCATGTCCTGCCCTGCATTTTGTATCTGCAGCTAGGTTCTGTTTTTTCAGCAACTCCCGGCTCATTTGGAAGTCTGAGCCACTATTCTAGCGACTCTCAATCGAAAAACCAGCCACCCTCTGCCCCCTCCCTGTCACACCAGACAGTGATGACAACTGTGGTAGTGCCTCTGAGCGGCTCTCGGAGGTTGTGCTGGAGTTTCATCTTAGCAAGGCCTGCTGAGAAAGTTCTTGCTATGGGATTAAGTGTTGCTCTCACATGCGTCCCACTTGCTTTGGTTGCTGATAATTTCAAGGGACTTTATCAGAAGGTTGGAGGGACCCTTGAGTTTGAAATTCAGGCTGTGCCTTGCCCGGGAAATTAGCTTGGGAAATTAGGTGGACCGGGAAGAGCACCTTGTGCAAAGGAAGCCTGGATTTTTTTGTCCTGGCTTATGTCAACATTAGTTCAGTTTTACCAAAAGCAAACATTAAGTGCGATATTTATTTGTGGTATTTTATGTGAGCATTTGGCACTAACTGAGGCACTGCAGCAAAGGCAGAAGTGGTTTGTCTGGGTCATGGTGTGAAGAACGCAAGTGGGAGAGCACATGGAAGTTCTCACTCCTGCAACCCGGTCCTGGTTTTCCTTATTCATTGGCACTGTGACAAGATTCATCTTGACAACCCACATATGTGAATGAATTGAATCTCTTCTTCAGGGCTACCCCAATAAGACTTAAATATTTGGCAACATACTTGGGATGTGACCTTCCTGAGATCATAGAAGACACTGTTTGGTCTTGAGACTGCAAGGTCACCAGTGTGCTGTATCCCACCTACTCTAAAACTCATATGAAATAGAATTAAATAGTCAGGCTAAATGCAAAAAACAAACAAACATAACAACAACAAAAAAACCCACCAAAAAACCTGGAGCTTCCACAGAGGGCAGACTTAAATGTTTATGATACATATTGTAAGTAATTCCCATGTTCTTATTTCTGGTAGGTTTGGAAAGATGCAGCCACCCAGATATTCTACTCCCTGTCCGTGGCATGGGGCGGGCTTGTTGCTTTGTCTTCGTACAATAAGTTTCACAACAACTGCTACTCGGATGCTATTTTCGTTTGTGTAACCAACTGCGCCACCAGCGTATTTGCTGGGTTTGCAATATTCTCTGTCTTGGGACATATGGCATTTGTGTCCGAGAGACCTGTCTCGGAGGTCGTGGACTCAGGTAGGCTAGTCATCGCGCTGTCAGTATCGGGACTTGCTTTGACCAAGGCATGACAATAACCTCCTTTCTTCCACTACTTTCCAGGATTTGATCTGGCATTTGTAGCCTACCCAGAGGCTCTCTCCAAGTTACCAGTTTCTCCTCTGTGGTCCTTCTTGTTTTTCTTCATGCTCCTGCTCTTGGGCCTTGACTCTCAGTTTGCCACCATAGGTGAGTGGGGTTTTAAGTAACCCGTGGCTTTTCAAATGAACGTTACCTTTCTTAATTGTGCTGCTCAAAACCCACACTTCTTCCTTTGCAGAAACACTTACAACCACCATACAAGATATATATCCTGAAGTGATGAAAAAGTTAAGAATCCCTGTAACCTTGGGTGTGTGCATATTGCTCTTCCTTCTTGGTCTTACCTGTGTTACTCAGGTAAGACACTAAATTCTTTTTTGGCAGTGGGTTTAGTTATGCTGCAAGTGATAAACTCAAGTGAAAGTATCCTTTCCAACTCTTCCTGTTTGCATGGATCGATCTGAGAGACTCCTGAATTCTGCCAGTGTGCCTGGACATGCAAATAAGAAATTCCCAGAGGGAAGCTTGAGGAACCTAACGTATTCTGTGATTATGGAACTGAGATATGCTTTTAAATAGAAGGCCCGTACAGAGCCTGTGAATCACCAACCTGATTTACTGCTCCTCAGTTCAGGAGGTTATTTGTGTAATCTCAAGCGTACGCATACAGTGTGCGTGCAGTGCTGCGGGTACCGCTAATAGATGCCAGTGGGATCTTTTTGTTTATAACTGACTACCAAACAGGACAGGATTTGAGAAATAGCTTATTCATGTCATAAAAACCTATTAGCTCACAAGCATCTGTAGAATGTATGGTTACTTCTCCTGTGTGTGTGTATACACACACACATATTAAAGGAATTTTAAGTACACTGTGTAAAATTTCTTGAGGCAATTGCTTTCAAGGATATAAAGGTTCATTGCAATTACTCCATCTAGAAATGCAGATTTATATATGCAATTAGGCTGAGAACATGAAGATGATAATTGTGGTGAATAGACAGTTGTATGGTCAAGCAAAGCACATATGTTATGAAACACAATGGCAGGGAAGCTTGCGAAGGACTTCGTACACAAGAGTGTGAAATGGCCTAAAGCTTGTTTCCTGCTCTGTGATCCTGCTATTGCATGCTGGCGTTTAAAGCTGTGTTTAACCCACATGGAAAACTTGTGCATATAGGAGTATAGAAGCCGACCAGAACTGATAACTGGTATAGCTGTTGCTGTAGCTCAGTATTAAAACTTCAGCACCAGCTTGAATACAGTAAGTTCCAAATTTAAATCTTGCTCTCAGCTGTTTATATGTACTCTGCATATACATATATCTTCTTATTAGTATACAGATCTACAGGATTTCGTCAGAAGTGCTTTTCAACCTGACACAGAGATATTTAAATGAAGTAATGTTCACAAATGTGTACTTAATCTAGAGAACTGGGGATTTTAAAAACTCAGACTGGTGATTAGTTAAACTGGCTTGAGCAACGCAACTTATTTGATTTGCATAAAGACATTACTGGGACTGGGTACATTTTTACCTCTTTATTGTTTGTTCTATAGGCAGGAATTTACTGGGTTAACCTAATAGATCACTTTTGTGCTGGATGGGGAATCCTTATTGCAGCCGTCCTGGAGATAATAGGCATCGTCTACATTTACGGTAAATTATTTACATTGAAAATCAATGATCTGACTATGCAATCCCACGCACAGGGTATATTAAACATGAATTACCACAATAAGGCATTTATAACTTAACCATTAAAGCTTTTCAGCCAGTTACCACAGAGCTGGAGAAACTGACCTTGACCATTGCCTTTCTTCTGTGCCTTTTGAGTAACCACATCTGCAAGGGAGGCACCTGCTTTACAATGCACCCTACGATTGTCTTTCAACAGGAGGAAACAGGTTCATTGAAGACATTGAAATGATGATTGGAAAGAAGAGCCGTTTATTCTGGCTGTGGTGGAGAATGTGCTGGTTTTTCATCACTCCTGTGCTCTTAATGGTGAGTGTAGATGACTGATTTGTGTTAGTGTGACAGAACTTAATAACTGGATATTGAAGAAGTTTCCACGTGTGTGTGTAAAGCCACAGGGTGTGGCTGTGCCAACGAAGCAAACTATATTCTATATGTGTTTTCCGATACGCACCGCTCCTCCTTGGGTCCTCTCCAGGAGAGACTGGACCTTCAGATCAGTTGCTTGTGAACTGGGTCTACACTCTGAGGAGTAACACAGAACAACCAGATTGTTTGTTGTAGCAGCTGAATTATCTTCATTTCAGACTGAGAAAATGTTTTGAATACCTAATTATTTTTTTTTCCCCTCTTTGAGGGAAATCCCATTTTCAGGACAAATCCCTGGCTTGGGTTTGCTCTTTGGATGTCCAGCTGTTCCCCTGTCTAACTGAGACTTTTTTATGTCCTGTTATGTGTGTCTCATTTTTTTGTTACTTCTGTACTTCTAATTGTGAGTGTAGATGGTTAGATTATCTTACTATGAGAGAATTCATTAAGATCCCAAATCCAGTAGTAGTGCCAAGTCACTCTGGCCAGCACATTACCTTTAATCTGTCCGGACTACAGTTTAGAAAATGCTGCTCCTAAAATGTCTTATTTCTGCAGCAATAGTTGCCAACAGTTAATCTTGGATTCTTTCCCATATTCCTGTAAATAAAGGAACATGGGAACATATAAAACATACAGAGAAAGGTACTGGGCTCATCCAGCAGCTTATATCTTCTCCAATGTAAGATTTCAACAGAACCCAGAGCTCAAGTTCTGTTTAAACATAGATATACTTGAAGTGTTAGGGAGCATATCAGTGTTTTCTTCAGTCTTACTGCTTGGCCATGACTGAACACCAAATCCTGCACAAGCATTCTCACACTCGGAAAGCAAGAGGCAACTGTGCAGAATTGGTAGATAGCCCCCCTCCCCCCTTTTTTTTTAACCAACTTGAAAATACAGTGCAAGTTCAAGTTAGCTGGAAATCTGCTTTTCTCGCTTAATCTTTTTGCCATTTTTTTTATAGACAATTTTGGTCTGGTCTTTGGTCACATTTTCACCTCCCACTTATGGCTCAGTGTCATATCCAGCCTGGGGAACTGCTGTTGGCTGGTGCATGATTATCTTCTGCGTCATCTGGATTCCCATCGTCGCTATTGTAAAAATAGTTAAAGCTGAAGGAAACTTTTGTCAGGTAAGGGCACAAAAAAAGCTGTCATAGCCTCAAACCTTGCTTTCCTTGGCATTATCAGGAACGCCTGTGCTTTCTTCTCAAAAACATGTTCAGTACTTTGAGGTGTTTGTTAATTGGATTTTTAGACCAAAACACACCTCTGGTAGTTGCATCAGAGGCAAATTTACCCTACTGTGTTCTGATAAGAAGATAGAGTCTAATCCTCAGGAGTGCACCCACGCGTTTAAGAGCGATTTTCATGGTTTCTGTTGTTATTCCAGCTGCTTTAAATTCTCAGAAGAATTTCTATCACTTTCTATCCCCATGTAATTTTCTGGAGTTTTGCCTCCAATTTCTCACAGAAACAAGCAAGTGCAAGATCTGAGGTACGCTCTTCTTACCAAGCTTTGCCAAAGAGTCCTGCTGGTCGTACCTTTGCCTGCTTATTTGACTTCAGTGTCCAGAATCCACTGAACCCAAAGACATTTGGAATGATTTTAAAAAGCTTTGGTGATTTGTTTGCCATTTGTTGAGTTGCAGGGCATATCTAGAGTTACAACTTTACTGAACTTTAAAAATAGCCCAGACTAAGGTAAGACATCAAACGCCTCTTATTTTTGCTTTCCAGCGCATTGTAAGATGCTGCAGGCCTGCTGCAAACTGGGGTCCCTACCTGGAATGTCACCGAGGAGAAAGATACAGCCATATTGTAGATCCGAAAAAGGAAAAGGAACACGAGATTCCTACTGTGTCTGGCTTTGTATACACTCAACAATGAGACGGCCATTTGGATGACAAATTTTTAACATAGGTGTGGTTTTTTTCTTTAACTATTAGAAAGTGACAATGCAAAACAACAACAACAAAAAGCAAATTAATCCTCTGCCCTTCAAAACCCAGCCCCCAAGCGAAAGCAAGCCATATTATTTATTTTTAGTGCTGTGTGTTTGGGGAGGAACAGGTAAATTAGACACTGAGATCTCCCCAGATACTTAGGCTGAGAGGGCAAGAAAATGTGTTGCAGGCTCCCCAGGCATGCTTAACCCCATCCAACCAGTATCCAGCTGGACTGCAGATATGGGTGTGGAAGAGAACAAAGACACGTTCTGGTGCTCCCCAGCTACAGGGAATTTGAGCCAAAAGGTGCTGTGCTTTCATGCCCCAATGTGCTGTGGGCAGTTTCTACCTTCTGCTGTGCTTTGCCATCCATAGGGGTGTGCAGTCGGCGGAGAGGTGAACGGGTGTGCTGCTGCCTGGCACTGTCGCTCAGGGAACAGGAATCATTTTTCTCTGTCTAAGCCTTGCTCAGTACTGTGAGGCTGCTCAGGATTTGATGTTGACTGCAGTGTGCGTGTGTTTTGTCTGTGCATCTAAATATTGAGTGGCAAAAAATGGCCATCACAGGAAATAAGGCTTTAACATGGTGAAAAGCAGGCTTCTTCATTTCTCATTATTCCCCTTGGAATCCCCAAAGAGCCATCTTTTGTGTCATGCCCTGTGCTCAGCGTTCATCTGTCTATAATTAAAAAATTCTCTGTTTCCATATTCTGTCACTAGGCTCTGCAGAATGAAACCATTGAATTCTGGTGTATCTGATCTCCTACACTCACCAAGGCTTTACCTATCAGTTTGTTTTCTGCATCTTTTGCTCAGGCTTGGGTTTTCCCTTCCAAAGGAGACCCAAAATGCTTGTTAAAGATTCAGTGTTATCAGTGTTGTGGTAGAGCCAAAAGAAGCAGAACTTTACCCCAAGTGAAGGTTACAACTGCCTTGTAGTGCTGTTACTCCAAAATTTGCTGAAATCAAGAGATTATTGAAAAGTTAAGAAGTTTGTAATGAATTTGGGAACACAGACTTATGCTTCTACCTAGGAACTAGTGTGTTAGGTTAAGAGAACCTGACTTCACTCATAATACAAGTGAATTCCTGACAAAGGAAAGAAGACCTATGGATTGAATGAATACATTTTGTGTGCTGAGGAACGTCTCTCTCACTGTGATAATGGTTCCTTAGGAACAACGCAGCAGGGTTTCTAGCTGTCATTTCCTCTCAGGGCTTTGCCACTGTTCCTGGACATGAAGGAATGTGGATAGTGGCTTGTTGCCCAAGCTGCATACCTTGGTGTATGTTTTATACTGGTGTTTTTGTGACAAATCAACACTTTATGGCAAATAAAATGTGGTTTTCTGTTTTTAATGATTTTGGAGCTGGAAAATAAGATTTCAACCTTTTGTATGGAGTCGGGGGGAGGCAGTTGGTGGGAAGTGCCACGAACTCTTCTATGATCCTTTGAGTCTTTGGGAGACTGAATGGGAAAGATTTAAACCTCCAGGAAGCCTTTTCTTATAGAAGTTAGGATCTAGTGCAATAGCCCTATTTTGGAGCAGGCTCAGAAAATACAGAAAGTAATTGAGTGGGAATTAATCAAAACGACTGTGGGATTAGAGCCTGTAACAGAAGCTGGTGAAGAGGACCCCTTTCCTGCACTCCAGCTGCTCTAGGGTCATGATCTAGCCACGGACCAGCAGAAAACAGTGCTGTCGCTGGCCCTGATGTGTGGGGAGGCTGGGAGCGGGGGCAGGCTGAGCTGCAAAGCTGTGGTTCTCATCCCCCAGTGCACATCCATTGGAGCTGCCACAGTGGGCAGCCCTTCATACCTGGGAAGGGGCAGGCTCTGGGAAGGAGAGAGAAGTTAGTCAAGTCACAAGTGAGAGTGTTCCAAGAGGTGGTGGGGAAGCAGGCTGGCCAAACCAGCTTCAGAAAGAATCCAGGAAAGTTTTGGCAAAAGAGGTGCTGAAGGCTAATACCAGCCATCTACCACCCTGTGGGAAGCCCCTGCTGCTGCACGCAGGCTCCTTTGAGGCTGCTTCTGCTCTGGACTTGTCTTATGGGCTTCTAGGAGCTGTTTTCATGGTGTTGCACTATCAAAGCCTCCCAGAAGAGTGACAGAAGACAATTTCTCAAGGGCTGGGAATCCAGTTTTGGTGCTTTCTCTCCAAGGTAAGAAAATCCCCCTGTTCTGCAGGCAAGGTTTGCTCTCCTGGCCCCTGGCAGAGCTGGGATCCCTCTCTGTGTGTGCATGTCTGACATCTTCCCAGTTCATCCAGTTTCTGTTGCTCTCTTTGGATGACCTGACTGCTGGCATCTGCTGAGGAGTCTCAAAGAGTATTTAGGAGTTGGCATTCATATTCCTCACCTGCCACAGCTCTGGCCAGCAGCTAGGGTTGTTCAATAGCCCCTGAGGGTTATCGAAGTGGTTGTGTCCCTCAGCGCTGCTCTGGAGGCAGGCTGGACCCAGCAGACCTGGGCACCTTCCTCACCCACGCAGGCTGGCGCCCAACATCCTGGTGTTCGCTCGGTTGAAAAAGCAGCAGTGTCAAGCAGTGCAGTGTTCCTGGTAAGGGAGGATGCTCTGTGCTGAGCAGGGGGTTCAATGTCTGGGGTTTGGGGTTTTGTACTTTGAGGGAAAGAAAGAAAATGGTTCTGCTTTGGATCAAGCTAAACAGGAGTGCAAGGAAAATTGGAAAGAGAAAAGTAGAAGTAGGAAAGTACATTCCCTTTGGATTGGCTCAAAACTCAAGTATGTTTTCAGTCAGGAGAAAGAACGCAGATGTGTGTAGTTCTAAAAAGCCACATCTATAACATGAAAACATTTAAAAAGAGGTATTTCAACTGGCATTTGTGTATGTATGTAACGTGATTAGTTAGGGGCCAAGCTTATGAAAGCAAATTTAAAACCCGAAAGTTATTTCTATTGTGGAGACTGTTCATAAGCATGAAGTCAAATTTAAAAGAAAACAAAAATAAAAAGTATTTCATTTCTACCCCATCACCTATTTGCAATAGGCCATTTTCCAGCCGGGCTGCCTGGCGGTGCGCTAACCAGCAGAGAGCAGCGGCTGCCCGGGATGCTGGCCCGCTCGCTCGCTGCTTGGCGGCTCTGGGCACTGTGTTATAAAGCAGCAGCCGTAAAGCTGAGTCATTTGGCACTGGCTCCTGCCTGGCTGGCGGCTGTTGAACAGCGTCTGAGCTTTGAATCAGACTGGCGGTATCGAGAGGATTTTTTTTATCCAGTTCCAGATGTGTGAAAAAGATAGCTGGTGCGCCTGTTGAACTCCTGTGTGGCTTGAAGCCCAGCATTACGGTAGCAACACAGCTGTCCTGTTAAAGCTACTCTGGCCTCTGCCAGCTGGAGTTGACCATGGGTTCTCTTGGCAGACCAGTTGTCCCAGTAAGTGGAGCTTTCCAGTCCCACAACTCAATTTTGTGACACTTTGTGCACCCCCACTCCCAAGTCCCCAGCGTCCTCACCCTGTTCTCATTCTGTGGCTGTGGATGATGTGGCCTTGTTGAGGTGTCCTCTTCCTAGCTTTTTTTTCTTTTTTATTTTTTGTAAGAAGCATCAGCATAGACCCAGAAGAAGCATGTGTGTTTTTAATTGAAGGCTTTATTTTCTTGTTACAGCTTTAAATCTAATTTTCCATCATTTCATGGGTCTATAGCAGGGCTTTGTGCCATAGTTTGGCTTCAGATTCATGGCAGTGGCCGTATTTGAAGTGGGCACCATGGCACCACAGCCAGTCTCTGAGGGATGGGACATCTGCCACACAGTTGTAGCGTGGCTGTTTGGAGAGGGATGAATGAGAAGTGAGAGGTACCAGCGTGTGAGCAGAGCTGACTTGCTGGGGAGCCACACAGGAGCGAGAAGGTGATTGCACAGCCCATCTGTTGAGGGCAAGATCATGTATTTCCTATGAGTCACTTTTTGAACAGGTTGGGAATGCTCCACAAAGTCTGATACAGCAGAAAAATCCCAAAATGTTCAAACTGAAACTGGTCTTGAAACAAATTAATGTCTGCTGGCCCCACAGAAATTACTGGGCCAAAAGGGTTTACATTGTGGGAAGAACCTGATTTCAGTGACGTTTGCTTTTTAGTCCAAATGGTCTTTGTTTTGGAAGGTTAGTAAATACAGACTACAAAGTACTGAAGAAGAAAAATACTGAAGTTTAATGAACACCTCTTGAAATTAAAAAAATTATTTTCTCAATCTGAGCTGCTTTGGAAGGGAGGTGAGGGGGAAGTTGACATTTTGGCTTCTTGATTTGGAATGAGGAAATTGTTGTTACAACTGCCTGAAGGATGAGAAAAATCTTTTCCAGTTTAGCTCTGTGATGCAAATAGGGCAAATGCTGGCAGAACCCTTTAAAGAGAAAAAACTTGTTACCCTAATGGTGTTAGTTATTTTTTTAAAAGTTAATATTTGGTCATCCCTTAAGGGGATTTGGGAAGCCCATATCTAATTTCAGGTTCCTGTGAGTCCCAGGGAAGCTTCAGATTCTCTGTGTAGATTAGCCTTTTGGGTAGACAATATAGCGGAGAGGGAAAAAATGAACTGAAATCTATAGGCTGTAGGTAAATGGCACTTGATGAAGGGAATGAGGAAAGAAGACGATATATAGAACTGATTGTTCCCGTGTAAGTATTTTTCATTGTTTTTTGTAGATCAGTTGTCTGTAAAAATATGGGGTAACTGGGTATATCAGCACGTAGAGGGTGGACGACCAGCTCCTGGCTCTGGTTCTCCCTGTCCTCTCTCTTGCCTCAGTGGGGGAGTCTCTCGCTCTACTCAGTGACACAGAGGGAAATGAAATAAGTGTGACCTGAACTGCATGTGGGGAGAGATTTTCCTCCACTCTGAACTGTCCCTGGCTCATCAGCTCATGCTGATTGCAGCTGCAGTTTCACTCTGAGTCTTTTGGCCAGATGCAGTTTGAGGTCTGTGTTGCCACAGCCCCTCCAGCTCTGGTCCTGGTGCCTGGTTAGCAATACTGTTGAGCTTATTGCTACGCAAGAAGTAATGACCTCGGTCTACACTAGCTTGACATAATGATGTGTTTAAACCGCAAAACAAAAAATAACCGGTGCTGGTAGTTTTTGTCACAGGATCAGTAGATCCCCTAGAACCATAGAAAGCAGATGACTCACAGACCGCAACCTCTGACAGGCAGGGGAGGAGGTGACGTGGGACTGGGAAGCTCTGGTGAAAGGGAAGATGGAGCAGCAGGTTAAACTGGATCTTCCACTGAAGGAAATGCAGTGGGAAATAGCAGCCTTACCTGGGCTGACTCTGCTCGATCAAAGTCAGGCTGACTGATAGCACAGTCACAGCTACTGAAAGAAGGTTTTCTTCTTCAATAAAACATTCTCAAGAAGGCTTGAGATAACTTTCTTGAACTGATTTGTCAGTGTGTGATAACTCAGCCTATTATGAAAGAGTAAAACTGCACCTCAGTGAAGCATGGAGTCAGCATGGAGGTGAAGTGCATGTGCGCGTCTTGAATATGATGCGCAGCTCCCGCAGCCCAAAAGGCAGCGCAGAATTGCAGAGGTACAGAGAACGGGCCAAAAAGACAGCCTGGGTGTTGAAGTAGGCTCTGCTCAGCAAGCAAGTAAAAGGTACAAGGATTTTGCTTTGCAAAAAATCAGGGCTGGAGAGCAGAGCCAATAGCCGTCTATGGAAATAATGAGAAGTGTAATGAAGGGGACTAAGGAATGGCTATTCACTATTTCTAATAATTCTAGAACCAGAGAAAAGACAGGAACTTACCAGGTGGCAGCTTTAAAATGAAAGGAGGAATTTTTTGTCCAATGCTCAGTCCAGCTGTGGAGCTCCTTGCCAAAAGGTGTTGGTACTAAATGGTTGCATGCCTTCAAAATCATTCAGAAACACTAATGGAAAAAAACTCAACCTCCAACAAGATTCTACTTCTGGTTCAGGAAACTTTGAGAATACTAGGAAAGCAGGTTTGTAATGCTTCTACTGCTCTTACGCTCTTCCCTGGGTGTCTACGCCAGGCTGGTGTCAGAGACAAGATGCTAGCCTGGACTGGACCGTTCATTTGATCTCATACAGCTGTCCTGGAGAGCAAAACTTGAACTATGCGATTCATATTTGCAAACTTTAACTCATTTACAAGAAAATGCAGATTGTTGCCAAGAGAAACGTATCGAATTTTCTCTCTTGTGCATGCTCTGCCAGACACAAACAGACTCATGTTCAACAGAGCCTGAACGCAGTTTCATCTGGACATCTCCCTGTAGTGCACAGTCTCCTGAGTTCCAGACTTCAATTATTTCTCTTCAAGCAATCAGGAAAGCAGAACTGCTTCTGGTGCAGACTTCCTTACCACAACAAAAAAGCAGGGAAAGCATGACTAGCTTTGCTATGGGCAGCCTGAGCTCCACAATGTGAAACAAGCAGCAGGCACCAATGACACCAGCTTCCTTCCCCAGGAAGGATAATTGTTCTCCACTGGTAAAGAAAGATAATTCACTTTAAAAGATGAATCATGGGGTTTGCAGGAAAGCGGAGAGCTAATGTTCACCACCACCACCTAAACTGGATGCAGAGAAGAAGTAAAAAGGGGGGAAAAAAAAAAAAGGCATGCAGGGCTCTGACCTTCCTGTTGCTGCCTTTGCAGAGTGGAGAGCACTCAGTCGCTGAGCCAAGCCTTGGCCAAAAGCCACTGCCACTGCCACCAGGGCTGTCGGGCATGGGAGGCTCTCCAGCAAGGTGTAGGTCATGTATGCAACCCCTGGGGCTCATTTTGTAACTCCCTGAAATGCTGTGACGTCCCATGCAGTTCTTCAGTCCTCTGAGAACTCCCACAGCCGCGAGACAAACACTATTTCATGGTGATGAGAAATGTGGTGATCCTCTTTGAAAATGAGGATTCAGCACAGAGGAGGCTCTGACCCTGCTAGAAGCATTCAGCTGGTGGGGACAGTCACTGGGAGGTGGTGAGTTCTCCTGCTCTGAGGAGCCTCTGGCTGGCTGGAGCACTGCAGTTACAGTAGGAGTGCAATTGCATTGATGGTGCATGGTACAGCAGATCTACTCGTTTCAGTGCTTAGAAAAGGTAGATCCCCTCTTGCAGCCACAAAAAAAAAGCCTGCAAGACAGCTTGTAGCCACACAGATACGTTAATAACATACTACCAGCATGAAGACAGGTAGAATTTCCTCAGGTGTTACACAACCAGAATGATTAAACTCAAGCGAACGACCACCAGGAATTTTAGTCCTTAGTTTTACTTTGCTGAATATTGTTGAAGTACTCTGAAAGCAAAGGAGGAAACAAATAGGCAAACACCAAGTAGGAACCAAAAAGACCAAATACTGGTCATATGTACAGGACAGATTGGGAAGGCAGACAGCAATGTGGGAAGGAGTAATATAGTGGTGTATTTGATGCAGCTGTTGATCAGAGAAAGGGGAATGCTAGAAAGGAAAATCTAGAAATATGTAGAATACTGTGAATTAGTATTGCTTGTTTGACAAAGACTAAAATAATGAGAGGAATCTGCCATATTCCACCTGTTCAGATAGAGCTACTGGGCTGTGAAATGACAGATCAAATTAAGGCACCAGGCAGAAAGGCTGGAATGAGAGACTTTGATTGCTGAGGCATTGGCCAGACTCTGGAGTTGGTGACCTGGGAGAAGCTAGCAGGAGGGCAAGTCGCTGGAAGGATCCTGGGTCTGGCTGGAGGGTCTGAGGCTGGGCAGTCCTGAGTGTGCTACTTCTTCTGCGATCTTGGAAATCATCATTTGGGATTGATGTTTCCATGAAAATCAGTTTGGGAGGATTGTTTTGAAGTTTTTCATCTAGGAAACTAGATAGCAATTAGATGTAGAATTAATCTGAGTTTTTTTCAACAAACCTGTTAAAATGTTCCAATGAGCTTTCCTGCATAGGTCAAAATGTTTCTGGCAAGCTTTGGCCAGCCTGCTCCCCTTGGACAGGGACACAAGAGCATGGATGTCATGGTATGGAGCTCATGGGGCAGGCAGCATCCAGCCCTGGTCCTGTCACCTGGCTGCCAGGCTGGACAAAGCTTGTGGCTGTGTGGTGCCGGTAGCCAGCTCCAGGCTTCAGCTGAGTGAGAGCTGACCACGCTGCTCTAGGAGACCTGAAATCATGCAGCTGGAATCCAAACCCTGGGGCTGATCGTAAACCCCTGCCCCGAGTCTCCAGAGAGTCAGTTTAGTGCCATCAAACAAGACCTGTCTGCTTGTGCAGGGATGATGCTCCAGGCATTAAGACACCAGGCAACTGTACAGTCAGTTTTGGAGACACGGACTTTGATTAAATCCAGAATTTACAAAATAAAATCAAAATGAATCGGAGTCTAGGGGGAAAGGCAAAAGCAAGGAGAAATGTCAGTAAACTGAATCAGCAGAATCAGACTTACCAGCTTTTCTCTTGGAGTTTCAGCAGGACTAACTTCATTAAAAGAACTAAAAGACACAGGCCTTCAAGGAGAAGCATCTCCATCTGCTCTGATAGTCATACTCCTCCGGAGCTCTGCAAACGCTAACAGATCTGTACTGTGATCTGCACTTTCATCAGCTAGCATACTTTCCGAGGACCTTGGCTGGCCAGCAGCATAGTCTCACAGAGGTGATGCTCCTTCTGCACCCCAAACCCATACAGAACTGGGTAGTGTTATACTTCATCTACTAGATGTAATTTTCCAACTTCAAACCTTATACTTTTATGAAATATGAATGCACATTCAATTTCTCCT
Organism: Nipponia nippon; assembly: GCF_047370975.1. Classification (NCBI taxonomy): domain Eukaryota; kingdom Metazoa; phylum Chordata; class Aves; order Pelecaniformes; family Threskiornithidae; genus Nipponia; species Nipponia nippon. The sequence goes on from NW_028262313.1 coordinate 14,383,529, forward strand.
ACATTTTACCTTCCTGAGGGCCACTGATGGTGCTTGAAATGTGCCTCCACTCTGTGTGTATGTGTGCGTGCGCTGGATTTTTACCAATGTGGATGAAAGAGGCAAACCAGCCTTCTTCTCTGTGGCTTACTGTAACAGGCCGGGCTGCAGGCATCCAGATCCCCAGATCGCTGCCCGGTACACTAGGGTGCAAACCGCTGCAGGAGCAGGGGTTGCTCTGCTCTTGCTGAACCCCAGTGCTGCCTCTCAGCACTCCTGCTCACCTGGCACTGGGGGGAGCAGGGGTTGCTCTGCTCTTGCTGAACCCCAGTGCTGCCTCTCAGCACTCCAGCTCACCTGGCACTGGGGGTTATTTTTTTCTTTGGTTGGTTTTAGTTTTATAAAGAATGTATAAGCTATTGTCTTCTTTTGGGCTAAGACACTATCTTCAATACAGAGAATCAAGTTATTTCTACATTTAAACTCCATTGCCGCAGCATGGTCATATTGACTCCAGTTACCAACGACAGCATTGCTTAACGGCTCCAGTGCAAATAGAGGTCCTGGAACAGACTTCAGAGTTGGTTGCAACAATAGAGTCACGCTTTCATTCTGGACGTGATGAATGGTTTAGGCATGGTAGGCAGGAAAATAAAACCTGTCACTGGAAGACAGATGAGGGCAGCATTTCCCTGTAGTGTCGGGACATGCATGTTCCTCTCTGAATAGGTTTTCATCTTATGTTGGCTGTTAGTGTCTAAGCTCCTTCTAGAGGAGCCTTGCCAAATGTTCTCGTTCTTCATAAGAAATTTGGGGGCCACATTGCTTGTGAGGTATACAGAGAGTATAGAAAAAACAGAGGTAGTCTTTGCAACTCTGAGAACCCATTTATGTTAAAGAGGTTTGCTCCCTTTTCTAATGGTTTCTTTAGCATTGCTTGGTCTTTTGATTTTTTTTTTTTCTTTTTTTAAATAATTGTGTACAGTGAATAGTGTATTTGCTGTTTCCATGTTTTGGTTTGGTTTGTGTTTTTTTGTTTTGTTTTGTTTTGTTTTTAAAGGGAGGAATGGCTACAGTAGCCAATGGGGAATTGTGGTGATGAAACAAAGTGCCACGGAAGTGGGCAAAGGTCCTGCTACTGTGTTTTTCCATGTTGATGCTGTTACCTCTTTCTCTCTTGATGTCTTCCTTGTGTCATGACCGGGCCGAGGATGTTATTTAAATGTCAGGACAGTCTGGGAAGTCTCCAGCTGATACTGTTGGTCTTGGAAGGCTTTCCCTATAGAGCCAACTGTGGCCCTTGCACCTATCACCAGCGTATGCAGACCATGTGGCGGATCTCCTATTACTCTTAGGGTGTTTAGAGTTCAGTTGTGTCCTCTGGGCCAGATAGGAGCCACGGCTTTCCCACAGCCAGGGTTACTCCGTAAGACCAAGCCAGCAGCGGGTAAAACTCTTCTCTCATCTCACTGCAGTGCTGCAATGGATGAGTTCATGGTTTACCTTTTGGAATTTTAGCTGAAAGTTGGATTTTCTGGTCCTGCTTAGCATGCGGCAGCACTGAGCTGGCACTCCTCCCGCTCGTCCGGAGTGCTAAGATTCATTAGCCCGCATTTATCAGCTCTTGCCAGGGAAATAGTGAATAATGAGGCCTGGTTCAGGTAATGAAATGATCTCCCTCTCACATCTGATTACATTGCTGCTTATTATTTCCTTGGTGTGTAATTTTGCTTCCCTGGAAACTTGTTTTGTAAACACTAATGACTGTGCAGTTATGGCCCAAAGTTAAACCTCCCAGCAGTGCTGCAGGAGCCTGGTGAGCCACGTGGCCTGGCTGCTTGTGTTACCACGTGTACTTCATTAGCTAATGAGAGGATGGAGACAGTCCCTGCCCCTTTGCTGGAAGGTACAAGAAACGGCACCAGGAAAGCTGCAGCCCTTGGCATCCATCATGAGCAGCTTATACCCTTTGTTCAGGTATCAGTACTGTGATTTAGCCTACCTAACTGCCCTTCTCTGGCATTGAACTTCTCAGAGAGATACCTACCATGATCCCTCTCCATTTGTAATTTGGTAGCCAAGAAAAAGACATATTCCTCTCATTTCTTCCTTTATTCCTTTTCTTCTTGAGTAACTTTCCTGAGTAACCAGAGCAGTGCAGGCTATTCCAGACATCTTATATGAGAATACCGAAACTGTTTTCTCTCCACTGGAATGACTTTGCTTATCCATCTTTGAATTTCATCTGCTTTTTCCACGACAGCGTCTGCTTGGCAGCCTGGAGTCACCCTAAGTTAAACAAATACAGCCAGACATCCTCATCCTTAGCCCCAAAGAGATGACCTTGCTCTTTGTCTTCTGTATGAACTTGGTGACACCTGAAAATGCAGGACAGCTTTGTGTTATTGTTGAAGAAGTAAAGTCCTGTTTATGTAGGATGTAATTTCTTTTTTTGCAGCTCCTGGCCCCTTGTAATCACTATATATCTTCTCAAGACCAGTCTCTCATTTCCCTTCTCCTCATTATTTCTTTACCATACTACATAGGAGCGCCAGTAACTGCCTGGGACTCCCTTGTGCAAGGCACTGTACAAACAAGGAGCAGAGGAGTCACCAGCCCAAGTCTAAGCCCTACAGCGGCATGCATGAGCCACTCCCCAAGAGTGCAGGCAGATGTAGCCAGTGGTTTGAACAAGACACCAAGACAGCACGGTTTCACCAAAGCCCCTGGACCACTATGCAAAGTCCTGTGTGACAGGAGATTTTTACTCTCCTGCCCTCTCCATCCTGCACTCAGGGGACAGTGCATCTTTTAGGAGATGCATTTCCCTGATTGTCTTTTTGGTCACATTAAAGCTGCTGGGAGTAAATCTCATCCTACAGGTAGGCTGTGTCTCACCCAGGAGTGTTTGGAAGAGTTTTATGGTATCTTTAGAGAGATTGTCAAGACAGAGTTCATAAATTTGAGGAGGCATCTGGCCCTGTTACGGACTACTGCGGTGTGCATTGCTGGGACAGATTGTCCCCAGGGCAGTGCCTCCTCCTCTGTTACCCAGGATGCATTCGCTCCTGTATTGATTGCGTACATATGCAGCCAGTCACTAAAAGGGGAAATTTGACCCCACAGTGCAGGGGCTCGTAAGGATCTCGGCAGGTTTGTTGGCCTGATCGATGGTACATGACTTCTCTGCAGGAGCTGAAAAAATGTAAGTAAGTCATCCTTCTATTAAAACAAGTGTGGGGAAAAGACATTTCCACAAAGAGTTGTTCAATCTTTTGAAATTAGGTTTCTTTTTTCCCTAAACTATTGACTAATGGACTGAAACATTTCTAAATGTGTCTGTTTTTGAAGACAATGCCATTTTTCTCAGGAAAGAAAATCATTAAGTGACAAGTGAACAACGAGTCTGTCCTTGTCAGTGTGTTTCTCAGGCTCAGCTGGGGAAACAGGTGTGGAAAAGGTTTAAATTAAATGGTTCTCCAAACTCTGAGTCAAAATGTAAATTGTTAGGATTCTGATGGTTTTGTTTTTCTTTCAGGGTTTTGCACATTTTTGCTCTATGGTCCAATTGTGCATTATTCCAGAAATCAGAGGCCTGGTGCAAAGCTCATCGATGCATTAATTTCCTTGGTTGTAAAAGGTGCAATTTCATCACAACACCCTGAACACCTTGGAGGATTTCCCACGGGTCCTGGGATCTGGCTGCTTCTCCATGATGAACCTGGACTTAGGCAGCCACCCCATGTTTCAGCCCATCGGTAGGCGGCTGTTGCAGGTGCCAAGTCACCCTGGGCTGGAGGTGACATGCCATTTCATTGCCTCTGTATGATCATCCCAAACCCTGCGAAAGGTCATACCGGGGCTTTGCCAGAGCAATGACTAACTTTTGTTTTGCTGGTGTTAGCTTTGTCCTTCTGTCACCAGCTGTTATAAACCCTGCACTTTGTACCCAGGGCACGTCAGACCCATCCCAAGTCCCTTTTTAGTATTTGTCTGCAGAGGTTAGCGACTCTAGGTCCAGCTCACAAGTTCCACTGAATCTGGCTCCTATTAAAACAATTCATAACTGCATTCCTGTGTCCCACAACTATTCTATTGCATCTTAGCTAAAAACCTGGAGCCAGTGGAAGGGAACAAAGCAAGTGTGGCTTATGGGTCCTCTTGGCTACAGCAGTGCCCCTTGTTAGTAGGCATTTTCCATTACCATCACGAGAAGTAACAGTGGGTTCTTGTGCTGTTCCAGACATGAACACACCTTAAGCAGCAAAACATCCAGGCTGATAATTGGGGTTTAACTCCCTTAAGAATAAATGCACTTAATGGCAGAGAAGATCATATATAGAATCACATAGAATCATTAAGGTTGGAAAAGACCCTTAAGATCATTGAGTCCAACTGTTAACCTATCACTGCCAAGTCCACCACTAAACCATGTCCCCAAGCACCATGTCTACCCTTCTTTTAAATACTTCCAGGGATGGAGACTCAACCACTTCCCTGGGCAGCCTGTTCCAGTGCCTGGCTACCCTTTTGGTGAAGAACCTAAACCTCCCCTGGCGCAGCTTGAGGCCGTTTCCTCTTGTCCTATCGCTTGTTACTTGGGAGAAGAGACCGACCCCCACCTCGCTACAACCTCCTTTCAGATGAATCTTCCTAGATAAGGATCATTTGGAGATCCTTATCCTTGCCATATCGGGCACTTCTGCTCAGACCTGACACACCCGGGGCTAAATCCTGCTCATTCCTGTGTTAGTGGCAGACATAGAGAACAGCTCAGGTCTTTTTCACCTGGGGGAAATGGCTGCTCCTGTTGTAGAAAATACCAAGTGTGTTACATTAATTACCTTTCCCTGTTACGAGACTGATGCCAAAAGGCTCATATGGTATAAATTAGGCAAGATTGACCAGCATCAGTGGATTTTGTGGGTTTGGATTGGTTTGTTTGTTTTTGGTTTTTTTAGTGGTGTGGCTTAGTGTCTTATTTATGGTTGCTAGGCAAGATTTTTCAAATGGTAGTGATACTGTCAAATTTGGAGGAATAGGGATAGTGTTGGTAGAAAATGCAGGACCTTCCAGTAACTGGATAGAAGAATCCTGATTTCATTTTTTTTAAAGCAAAGCTGAAGTTTAACACAGAAAGAGGGGAGGGACTCCTTCACTGTCACTGCTGTCTTTTAGTAGATGTCTTGTTTTATTGATAACACTCAGGATTACCAAAAAATGAGTCCGAGTGTCCTGAAGTGATTAAAGCCTCATGCTGGCACTTGTTTTCAGAGCTCTTTACAAACCCTCTGAGTCTGTTTTTGCTGTGAGATGCTGTGACTGTTCACTTGATTTGACTTGGCTGAGGTGAGAAATACTTAAGGAGCTTTTAGTTTCTTGGGATTTGCATTTGAGTTTCCTTAGGGTAGACGATTTTCTGATATGGTGAGTATGTGACTCACCTCCTGGAGAGAACTGGAGCCCTGGCAGTGCTGCTCCCTGGGGACCCTGGAGAGGAGGGACAGGCTCTTGGGCTGGGAGTTTGCAGGCGAGTGAGACATTTCAAAGCAATTTATTGCTCTTGCTGTGTTAAATTGCGCTGCTGGAGAATACACAGTTGTGTGGAGGAACATTTCCAGACTCACTTAGAATTTCATGAGCCACAGCCCATCCAGGATTGCTTGTTTATCTCGTCTAGAAAACAAGACAGAGCTCTGCTGCATATTTAATTAGATGGGGGAAGGCAAAGAATTTTAAGATAAGATAAGATTATCTTCTGCTCCTCATCACAGCCCTCATGTAAAAAGTTTGCAGGGCATGCAAAAAAAGAGTGATGGTAAGTCATTTGGTTTTGAGGACACTGCACATGAAAACAGCTTTACAGAGTAATACTTCTTTCAGTTGAATACTCCTATGAATTCTTTTGTGTATATGACTAAAAAAAATCGTTGTGCAATCTTATGAAAATTAACCGGTGGGGGAACCTGGGGCTTCTGGAGGAAAAACTCTTTCAGTCCTGTGGCTGTTGAAAGCAGAAAAAGAAGAACAGGTGAAGAGAACCCGAGTCCAAGTATCTCATTGCTGTAATAGGCTGACGATAATCAGAACTAAGGTACTGGGAATGACAGTATAAAGTCAGTCAGAAAACAAAGAGCAATGGATTTTACATTGTGGCCTTTCAGTTCCAGTTCTGCAAAGGTTTTTGTGTACATTTAGGGAGGGGAGGATGACTGGCTGCTAGTCCTTGCTGCGGAGTCAGCTGCAAGAGCAGAGTCCGAGGTGGCTGAAGGGGTGTGAAGATGATGCAGAACCGGGATGGAGTCCTGTGAGGTTTTGTGTTTAGTTTTCCATCTTCAGTGTTGGCACCAGTGTGCAGCAAGTGTTACAACTACGTATCACTCTCACACAGAAAACAGAAATGTCAAGAGTCTGCACCACTACCACAGCAGCGAACCATCCTCTGCTCTCTCTGAGCTAGCCTGCTCCTTTGTAACTCAAAAACCTTCAGATCTGTGCTCTCCCCTTGCAGCGAGGGTCAGAGGAAGCATGGGGGACGTCTGTACAGCTAGTCAGCGTGTGAGTTGTTATCTGTACTGTCCAGGGCTTGCTGAGGAGCTGGGGTCCTGCTCTTCTCCTGGCAGAAGGAGGTGGGAGGAGGGGAAGATGGTGCTTTAAGCCTAGTTTTGCTAATTCTGCATCTCTGAACAAATTGTTACTGCTATACAATAAACTCCCTGTCTGGGAGTTTAATGGTCATGAAATAGTGGTTGCAGTCTGCTAATGAGTCACTGATGGGTATCAAGTGATGGATTGGTGAGGGGAGTGAATAAATGAGCCTCATGGGGATGTTTTGTAACCTGGGGGGTTGTGCATGTACTGGGCTAGGCACAGAACATCTCTAAGGAGGACGAAGGCCATCAGACTGCACACAAGGCTACCTTGGTCCTAGAGCATTCTGCACCTCTCTGCTGTTCAGGAAAGGGTTCAAGATGCTCTGGGCCAGAGGGAGATCCCCAGTGCACAAGGGAAAGCTTGATTTCCTAATGCAGTGGTGTATATAGCTTTTTATTAGCTTTCATGCAGCACAGTAAAACTCACCCTGGCATTAAGCATTCACGGTGCCAGAGAAACAAGTATAATTCAGGAACAAGTAACTGTCTCTGTGGCTTCATGAGGACCTCTGTGTCTTTGCACTTCTAAATGCTGGCATAATAAATCCTGAAGTGCTTTTTTGCTCACAGCAGATGTGATTAATATGGCTGTTAGCTGGCATGTCTTCTCGAGGAAACAATTGGCAACCCCTAGGTGGATAAGCACTGGAGGCCTGAAAACCCCAGGATTTTCTCCGCATTTCAGAAACTAAGACATAAAATACAAATGTTCTTCTTTTTTCTCTTCAAATCCATACATACACAATGTAAAGACAGTCACTTTTGCAATAAACATTTTGCAGAGTGCCTGTTAAAGTGAAAATGCGCTGCACAGCTGGAGTCCCTGTGGGGCTGGGCAGCTCCAAGCGCGACGTGAGCATCATGGCAGCACGTCCCATCCGCTGCCCGCAGCCCCTCCTGCCCACCCGGCTTGGGGAGCGAGGGATGTCCAGGTGTACCATGCCTCTTTTCTACTCAGCAGCATTTCTGCAAGGTGAGAAGGGGGCCTGCAGGGATGCTCAGGGGTGCTGAGCCCTGTAAGCTTCATGCTATAAATGCACCTTTCCTCCTCTTCACAACCATCTTCCCCCAGGGAAATCCTGAGCAGGACACAAATATCTTCAGTGACTTTACCAGGTTTCCCTTCTGCTTCTTCCAGCATAATTGCATCCACTGATTTCTGCTTGTTTGCAGCTGGAAGATCAAACCACCATTTATTTTCTGTATGGGTTCCTAATCTGGAAATTGATCTAATTTGCCTTACCAAATTATAAGCAAATTAAGCTAAACACATTGTGTTATGTCTCGATGCATTGTAGAGCTTTCATGAAAGAGGAAAAACACTGTTTGCCATTACTGCAAGTTTCTTCTTTCCTCAGTATCAATCACTTTGTGTTCTCAAAAAATATAAAACATCTCTATAAATGGTAGAGTTTTTCCTTGGGGCCAGAAGCCCGGTAGCTGGAGCTGCACCTTCTCACATCTTTCATCCTCTCAGCCCTTAAAGAATATCCTTGCCAACATCCCAAGCTCTATTCCCTTGCAGTCCCTCCCCTTGCTCTTAGACACACTTTGATTATCTGCAATATTGCATTTGATAGTATTACTAAATAGTACGGAAAAATTTCCTTTCGGCAACCGCCGCTTCCTTTTCAAATGGAATTTTTTTCCCTAATTGTAAATCAGCTTTAGAGCCTTGTATGTCTAAGGCTCTAAATAATAAATACCCCACTGCTCCAAATGAGACAAGTATTTTGCATTTCCATTTCCTGACCCATCAGGGAGAATTTTGTGCAAAACGCAGGAGAAATGTCAAAGTGATCAGACAGCATCGGTTTTGGTTCATTCTCTGGTTAGAACAGCTGATGTTATGGAAAACATCCAGCACTATCCAGACTTTGTGGAGACTGATTTCAAAGAGGGCAAATACTTTATAGGTACCGCTACATTTCCACGACAATTTTACTGACTGACAAATACTACGTCACTCGAGGTTTCTGACATAATTTCTTATTTTACTGATTTAAACCTGAAACATATCTGAAATATATTTCTTTGCCAGGAAAGTTTGCAGTCTGGATGTGAGATGGACTCCCCATCTGTATTTATAGCCACAAACATTGGCGTGAGTTTCCGTCCGCCAAACCACATTTATTCTGAGATAGGGGAAATGCTGTTCCTCCTCAAAAAGTCTGTTTAATGATTTGCAAGGTTATTTTTTAGTTGAGAACAATTAAGAACTCTAACAGCTTAACTGGCTGTGATAATTAGCAGCCACTAAGCCTATCTTTGGGGAAATACAGCAAGCTGTCCTATTTTTGTCCTACCATAGTAAAGACTGAGAAAATAATGTATATACCCATTGCTCTCCTGAGAAGCTCTTTGGGTTGGAGAGCCTGGGGCAGAGCCTGGGCTGGGCGTTAGCTGCTGCAGTGGTGATCTCTGCCCGCCTAGCTCAGAAGGTGTGTCGTTTTGGTAAACACAGGCGATAAATTTAACTAGTCATCATGACGCAAGCAAAAACTGTTGGCAGCCAGGGTAGAAATGCATGCTACTCCCTTCTTACAGGAAGGGGTAGTTTTACGTTATTAACTCCTAGAAGCAGCCTTCTGGCTCCTGCTGGTCCCCCTGTGCGCTCCCAGGCCGGTGTGGAGGCAGTGGCCCGGTGCCAGCTGGCGCGGGATGCTGGGGAGGCTGCTGGGGTGCAGCCCTGGGCTGTGGCGGCGGGTGGCTCGGCCGGTCCTGCACCCCGCCAGAGCTGTCAGCAACAAAGCGAAGGGCGCTCAGGACGCGGCTTTGCAGACGGCTAATCCAGGTGGGTAGAAAGGCTTTGATCGCTGTTTCATGCTGCAGCATGGAGGGAAAGGGTATTTGCAGGAAAGGGTGAGAAAATGACCCTTTTCTCATATGTAGCTGTATTATCACAGTGCTGCATCTCCTGGGGTTACAAACGCTCCCAAGACATGGAGCAAATTGAGAGTTCTGACTAGCACGGTGCACAGGGATAAAGTTTTTTGTGTTAAATAGTCCTCCTCCTATGGCAGCAAATACAAACTGATACTTCATGTCAGGGAACCTGTTAATTTCAAAAAATAAATAAATCTTCCTCCTTGTACCCAGCTGCCAGGTTTCCAGAGGAGGACCGGTGCACATCCCTGCACTTGCAGGGCTGGTGCAAGCGGCAGATTTGCACGCCTCTGCTCCCCCCGACACTCCCTGCCAGACTGCATCCATAGCTGTGCGTGCTGGCGGCAGGCAGTGCCCTTGCTTACCTGGCAGGCAGCAGGCATGGGTTGCTCCCATGTGGCCAAGCTCCCTGGCATGGAGATAGTTTCTTTTAATCTCTACCACCACCTCCTTGGCCGTGCCTTCGCAGACTCCTCACCCTAGCGAGGCTGGGCTGCATGGGGCTGCCGGTGCTCCCACGGGATGGCTGTGGCTCTCCAGCATAGGTCTTTGCCCTTGTCTTTCCTAGGGTGGACCCTGTCCTTGTAGTGATCCATCCTAACGCTTGCTGCAGATCCGATTCAGACACTTGCTGATATTTCAGATGTAGCTCTCCTGGTCTCACTGGCACTCTGTAAGAGAAATAGGAGAAGAAGGAGATTAAATTTACCTGGGGGTCTGAGTGCCAAGATTTACACCTGGGATTTTTCAGCCATTCACATGTCCTGGCATGTGTGAGCAGGCCTGGGGCCGAGACACTTAATGTAATTTCACCATCTCAACACAGGCAAGAAGAGATGCTCCTTGTGCCCTGCACTGTAGCGGCAGTGATCTCCTTTCAAGCAAAGCACTAGCAATCCAGCAACAGCCAGGGAGTGCAAGACACCGAGACTGGGGGCATCTTCATGTCCATCCCTTCCTGCATGCCCTGGTCACCCACAGGGCATTTCTAAACACCAGTCCCACATTTGCAAGCACGGGGCACTGTAACGTAGCATCTTGGGTGCACCTGCCTGGGTGTGTGAACAGTCCCAGCTACCTCGTGATGCCCACCTGTACAGGTGTGCAATGCAAAAGCCAGGATTTGAGCTAGCCGTTGCTTACCCTATTTTTGCAGGGTGTCCCTGCCACTGCCCTCATCATGGCCCATCATTGGGCTCATTTCCATCAAGAGGAGCCAGAGACCCTTTCTCATTGTGCTCACGGTGACAGCATGCTAATGGCATCACCATGGTAGTCTGGTGGGGTGTAATGTATCATCATTAGAGTACAGTAATGTGGTACCCAGCTTGCATGAGAATGACTGCCAGCCTCCCACCAGGCTGTATTTTAACAGATCTCGTCTCTCCATCACACTTTTAGAAGGAGATGCTGTCGAGGAGTTATTAGCGCTGCTGGCAGTTTGTTTAACTCACTAGTTGGGCCATTTAAAAGCAAGATGCTAGCAGGGTGAGAGCATGCTGCGGCCTTGGGTGACTTCAGTCCCACATCCTTTCCTCCCTTAATCAGGAAGGTTAGAAGAGATTTTTAGTTTAAAACCTACCTAAACTAAAGGAAAAAAAAATAAGCAAAATGAAATAAGCTGCAAATGTAACAAAGCACCTCACACCGGCTGCTGAGTCCTTTTGACATTAGAAAGCACATTTGGCTCTCACAGAACAGAAAAGTGCCATTCTGAACTTTCAATCCTTTTTCCCCTGTAATGACTGCTTCTTTCCTCTTCCCTTCTTTAAGCTTAGCTCATTGTTTTCTTTTATAAAATCTCTTACAGGTTACAAAGCTTTCAAAAATGACAGAAGGCCTACAAATTTTGATAAAAAGGTGTTAGTATGGGCAGGACGCTTTAAAAGGGAGGAGGACATTCCCAAGCACATATCGTAAGTAGACCTGTCTAAATAATGCTTTGGATGGGATCGTACAGATTGAGACCCCAGTCTGCATTACCCAGACTTGTGCTCACGTGGTGAGGGTTAGTGCTCCTCCTTGCTGACGAGGCCTGCTGCTACTGGTGTCCAAAAATAATCTGAATTTTTGGGAATATCAACTTTTTTTCATGCCCTGTGAAGTAAACTGGATTCACTTATTTTAGATATCATGAGTTTCAGACTAAGCTGAAGTGTCTTTTGCAAGACAAGTGTCTTTGTAACTCAGAAGTCACCATGGTAAAATATCACCCACTTTGGATTTTTGCATGCTTTGCTAGTTTTTATTGACTAGCAATTAATAGTGCTGCATACATTTTAAAAAGAAGTTGGGGCTATACACAGCTTTGGTGACAGACATCTGCAACGAGTTCCTTACTGCTGGGCTATGGTTTCACCTCCTTGTCAAGGTATTTTGTTAAAGGATTGTCACTCAGTTTTGAGACCTAATGCTTCCTGACTTGTGACATCCTGGGGGCTCCTCCAGCTGCCCTTCCCCTTGCAGGTGTAAGTAAATCCATGGCTGGATATGATTTCATGAATGACTTATTGCCACGCTGCAGTCTCTTGCAAGTGTGAATTGTCACAGTGGAGATTTCCCAGCGACGGCTGCGGCTGTTCAGCTGCTTGGGAATACAACTCTGGATGGACGGCGCAGTTGTCTGCTCCAGCTCAGGCTCAGCCTCCCACCGCAGGCAGATGCTTGTGGGGCTGATGTCAGCTGCCTGGCAGAGGACTACGCCGCAGAGGGACAGGGCTGCAAAGCCTCACGTGCAGCTGGGATGGCGACGTGGCCACAGAACCAGTCACCACTTGCTGTGCCTCTTCACTGTGTGAAAACTCTCTGTTGGTCTTAGCCAAAATGTCATGCATGTGTTTTTATTCCACTGAGGGTGGCATTGCCTGGCCCTGGTGGCACAGCCCCAGCGTCTCCTGGGCCTGTGCAGCACCCCATGCCCTGCAACACCCAAAGCTGGGCCCCTCGTAATTCCATTATCACAATGAAAAGACTTTCCTGGGCTTGTAATTTTTCGGGTGTTCACTCTCATATGCAATAAAAGAAGGCAAGAGAGCAGGACTTGTTATTCCTGTCGTTATTGGTGACTGTTGGGAGCAGCAATACCCCACCTGTGTGGGAGGGTGGATAAATCTTTCCCCCATAGGCCAATTTTTTGAGTCCTCCTCTAAGCACTTGCAGAAAGAGAAGGCTGAAACACATTGTACATTAATAAGCAGTTGCTGGAAGCCTTGAGGATTCATTACTCAGCTCCCCATGATCTCATTTCACACATGCTGCTGCAGGATGGAAACTCTGCTCTGTCCTCTGCAGGTCTGAGGTCCTTGACGCAGCAAGGAACAGCGTCAGGATAAAGGTTTGCTACATCATGATTGCACTGACCTTGCTGGGCTGCTTGGCCATGGTAATCACAGGCAAAGAAGTAAGTATAGTTTCTGGGTGAAGTGAACCGATCCACTTAATGTGTGGTCTATGTATGCTCTCTTCGTAAATAAGTGCCTGTGTGACAGATGATAGGTTTGAGAATAAGTCCATGTAAGCAATATTTGCACAGGATCTGTATCACTCCATTCTCTGGAGGAGAGATTGGCATGGGGAAGCACAATTTGCTGGTTAATGTGTTCCTTCTGACGCACTTTACCATAAACCCGTGCAGTGCAATGCTCTGTATCATGGTATCTCAGCAAGAGGCCGGTCCAAAGGTTGTGGAGTAGCTCAGACAACATCAATAGTGCCTGGTCCTGCCGTGCATCCGTGGGCCATGAGGCTCCTGTGGTCCTGCCTGCCTAGCCTGCGTGCCACCATGGCCACCAAGAGCTGTGACAATCACTTCTTCCCATCCCACTGGTGGGGAAGGAGGGTGTCCAGCCTGACTTGCATGTCCCAGTGCACCTGTAAACAATTTACAGTGTAATTTTCCTGCTAATCAGAGCTGCAGATGCTAAAAATTTGGTAAAACAAGGAAACATCAGCTTCTGTCACCACAAAATATCAAAAAGTACAGTGGGGTGTCAAAGCAAGTGGTGCAAATGCGGAGAAATTTAGTGGTGGGAAATGTGTGCTCGCAATGATTTTCACCATTTGTTTTCAAGGCTGCTAAAAGGGATCACACGCTGCTGAGGATGAACATCGAAAAGAAGGCCAAATGGAGGGCTGAAGTGGAGAAAGATGAGGAGGCAGCTGTTGGGAAGCCACAATGATTGGGAACAGATGTATTTTAGCAACAGGAGAGAAGTGATTTGCACACATGGCATATGCACCTGTCTTCATTTAACTCTGGAGCTTTTTCACTGAAACTCTCAAGGGAAAGACTTCACTGCTTAAAAACTGCTCTGTACAAACTGGGAAACTTCTATGGAAACTCCAGCAGCTGCTTTCTGTGGCCTCTGGTCTTTGGCACTGGGTTCTGCTGAAATACGGAAATCTCTTCTAAACTGGAAAGTGTGGGAAGGACAGATGCAGGACCCTCCAGCTCAGGATCAGCTTTTCATGGTGCTGCTGGTGCATACTGGCGCATGGCCATGGGGCTGTCTCCTCGCAGTCGCGAAGGATGTGGCCCCACAGCAGAGAGCATCCCATTCTGTGCAATGCCTCTAGTGCAAACAGCCTTGGCCAAAGTGACCCAGAGCAGAGGGAAAAGAAGCCTGAAACATGTGTTGCAAGCACAAAGAGGTCAATTGTCTCTACCTGTGAGCCTGCTGCCAGCACTGTCTCCTCTCCCTCCCCAGCCCCTCATGGGGTCCCATGGCCGGGGGAGAGAGGGGACATGAGCATGAAGAAGGGCTGGGAGGATGGGGGAGTGTGAGCAGACCCTGATGACTGATTTGGGCCAAAAGGAGCTTTGGGCCAGAGGAGATGGCAGTGATGTGGAGTGGTAGCATGGCCATGTGGAGTGGTTTGGTTGCTGCTGGGCAGCCCAGGGAACCCGTGCCCAGCAGAGGGAGCCTGGCCTGGAGGCACCTCTCGTACTGTTGCACCTCACTGGTTTTTCATCTGCTTCCAGTCATTGTCATGAAAGTTCGCTAGCACTTGCTGAGTTGTGATTTTAGTCAGGAGTAATTGCTAATATATGGTTTGCTAAAACTGGATTGTTTTTAATCATCATAGTTCATTAATTCATAATAAAACAGCTGTCCAATTACATCTAAAACAAACGCATCTCTTCACAGCTTCATTTAAAGTGTCACCAAACACTCTGGGATGATGTTTAACAGATGGGAGACATCCTAATGAAATATTGAAAGTTTCGTTTTCATGAAGTGATTAAACTTCAAGACAGGCCCCAGTTCATCCTTGTCGGCACTGACGGTCTGAGCCCCCATGCATCATTTGTAACCCAACACCTGTAAGACACGCTGGTGGAGCTGGGTGCGCTGCATGGGGTGCCGAGGGCCATGGAGTGACAAAATCCAGCTGTCTCACCCTGGCTGCCATAGAACTTAACCACGTTCAGCCTTTGTGCAGTCTCCTGAGCATCACACCAAAGCTTGGCTTTTGCAAGGTTTATTACTCAGGCCAGTTGCACTTGTGCTCCAGGGGAGTCTGGAAGCTCCCGCTCAGGTCTCTGGGGTTTATTGTGTCAAAAATCCTGTCCACTCATTGCTGGTGTGTCACTATATGAGCAAGCTGCTGGCGAGGATGGGCTGGGGCATTGGCAGGTGGTCAGCAGTCATTGGACTCCATCTCCTGTGCCTGTGGTCGCTGGGCAGCTTTTTCCCTCTGACGCTTCTTAGGAGCACTTTTCTCCACATTGCACACCCGTTTAGGATGAGGAGCATGTGTGAGGGGGATGTTATATCTGTCACAGCTTGGCATTTGCAGTCCTTGTTTCCAACTCACAGCCCCATGCAGCACAATTCACCAAAAGTCATGTCTGCTCCCTGTAGTATTCCTCACAAAGCGCATCTCAGGGAAGTGAAAATAATGGTCTAGGACAAGCACAGAGTGAAAAAGTCTCTGTTGAGAAGGCACTTTTGCCTGCACAGGTAATATGGGCTCTTTCATTTTACATGACCTGGTTTTCTTGATTAGTGCAATAAACCTCAAGAATTACCTCAAAGTTAGTGTTCATTTGGGGATAAACTAAAACAGCTCTGGTCAGTCTCTTAGATTATTTTTTTTTAATTCTTAAATGGCTTTCATGTGATCTTTTGAAGAAGGCATATGTAACGCTTAAAGGAACCCATTTCAATGCTTGTAAACAAACCCACATCCATGTTCTGAGCTTCTCTGACTTAAGCAGGAAAGGAGATTACCATACCCATATATAAAGAACAAGCAAATTAACTGTGACTTGTTCCACTCTCTGCTCTGCACTTCCCTCTGCCTGGGATAAAAAAACCTGCTTCAGGTGTGAGCTAATACCAAATCCTCTTAAACAGCCTGGGTCTCTGTTACCTAGTGCATAAAGATGCTGCATTACACATCATCATTAAGAAAAAGGAAAAATCAATTCCTCCTGCCTGAGCCACTGATGATGGGCCACTTCTGATTTTGGGCTCTTGCAGAGAGCTATGACTACTATATAGGGAATAATCCTTTCCCAGTCCTGGCTACATGATTATTCATTTTAATATCGTAATATTCCCCCAAAAATCAATCACACTAATCGCTGGCTTGCACCCAGTTGGTGGCTGCTGGCACTGGTGTAGCGCAGCCTCGGCTGGAGCCGTCCTCTGTACTAACTGGAGATGCCAGCAGAGGACATTGCACTGCTGATGCCTCTCCAACACTGGGACTTATCACTGCTTGTTAAAATTGGTTTCCATCTGTGTTCGCAAAGTTCTTTGACTCTTCTCTTGAAAAGCTTCTAATTAACACAGCTTCCTGAATGTATAATTGGCTAATCCTCACCACCTTGGGGTTGTGTGGGTTTTTTTTTACTTCCCCTCCCATCTATATTGCTTCAGTGTCACACTTCATCCCCCAGTCATTTAAAAAAAGGGATGGGCGCTGTTATTAGGTAGGAGCTATTCTTCCCCTTTTAATAATGTGCCCTGTGTTTCCCCAGCCTGGCCCTGAGGACAATGTGAGGGGCTGGCTCCTCTCTGAGGCAGGGCATGGAGCTGTGAGTGTGCTGGTTTGCTGTGATGCTTGGGGAGACCAAGGGTGAGTCCTTTCAACTCTCACCTCCTCATTTACTGCTCTGTACAGGAGGAAAGGACGCTTCCTCCCTTGCAGGATTTTTGCCATTTTAATGAACTTCTATATGGAAATGTTTAACAATGTGCTAGAGGATGGTGCCATAGAGATTTGCATTATAATAACAATTATTGGGGAAGATTTTCCCTAGTAGCTGGACTTGATCTAATTCTGTTTCCATTAAACTCAATGCTGTGGTTCCTCCTGGCTGTGAATTAAGGTTATCATCCACCATTTTTTGAAGTCTCAGTGATTTGCAGACACTCCGCTTCCCCAGGGAGCCAGGCTGCTGTGGGCCAGAGCTGGGTGCACTGAGCTTTCTTCTGCTAATATGGTGAGATTGCACTCGTACGGGAGGCTCTGCATCATGAGCATCCCAGTGCCTTGGAGAAAAGGTGTGAGATGGGAAAGTCTGAGCTTAGGAGATCTCACTCCCTTCCTTGCTCATTTTACCCCTTTTTTTTGACTCTCTCAGGGGGTTTCTAGTGACACTTGATTTCTTTCCATCCACCTGCCATGGGCAGCTCTTCTGGGATGCAGCAAGGCTGATGTGATCCTGCACTTGCAAAGGACTTTTTCCCTGGATACAGATGAAATCTTGCTATTCAGAAAGATCTCATTTTAAAGACTTCCTTGTTCTTTCAGTGTTTAATCTCCCACCAAGCTGGGAAACTGCTGCATATTTTAAGGCTGAATGCACCCAGCTTCAGCTTGCAGGAATTGGATATTGTCTTCAATATGGAATATAAAACATCCTATCTCAGCTCTTTCCTGTGTGTAACTAGTCACCCCTCAGCTATTGTTTGGAGATGGATTCCTGCTATGTTCAAAACACCTGTAGTTTCTAACTATTGCTTGGTGGGTATCACAGGCTTGCTGGCCAATTAAGTGATTGACCCTATAGTGAATGTATTCCTCTATCAAGTGATTTACTACATTAGGAGCCTCTTAATAAACAATCCAAATAGAATTTTTGTTTAGTTTAGCATAGAATCAATAATCTAGTACTCTTGCAGAAAGAAAGGATGTAAAAGCTTTCCAGACTGCTGACTACCCTGGAAAATTGAAAAGCACAGTGGTGATGCATCAGAAACTTGTTCTCCTCTTTCTGTGCCCGAGGGGCCAGCACCTGCGGAAGCAGCATGGCCAGCCAGTGGCTGCAAATCTGCTTTTGCTCCTGGGACTCCCAAGGGTCAGTTCAAAGGAGCTTCAAGGTTGAAGGTCTCCTCTGGGTGAGATGTAATGATGGCTTGGACCTGTAAAGGGACCTGCTCCCTCTTACCACAAAGATCTTTCCAGCTTGGAGCAGCCTTATGCTTTCTGCTTTGCTCAGCATCACTGCGGCAAATAAGCACTGGCTGCTGCTGGCCCACAGGTACCTGGGGCCCTCATGACCATCATGATTTCAGAGGTGGCTTAAACACCACTCTCCTGTTTGGATTTGGCACAAAGTCGTTCTAGCCTAGCAGGAAAGCAAGGCCAATGTTCAATAATTTGAATTAATTAATGGATTATTCATTAATGCATTGAGGTAGCCATTAAAGCAATTTTCCATGGTTAAGTAGTTTGATGATCATTAGTGCTGTATGATTTATTGCAAAACCTCTGTGACAGTTATGGTAAGTAGGTAGCTCCTGAAGAGCTCTTAAAGGACCTTAATTTCTTTGCTCTGCACGGCATCTGGACACAAACCTCAACACTACACTGGTCTAGCTGGCTCCACACCTTGTCTGTGCATGAGACAAGCTTTCTACATGGAAATCTAAAGCTGGGATCTGATTCTTCCTCTGTAGCATTGCGCTTCCTCATGAAGGGACCTTGGGCTATTTGGGAAGGGACTGCTGTTAGCTGGGTGTGTGAGGGCTTGCCAGAGGGAGGAGGTCAGTCTGGAACAGGATTTCATAGGAAATAGTTGGGCATGCTCATGATTTACATATGCTCTGCCAGTGAGACTAGACCAGAAAATCGAGGGATTTGCATGCCAATTTGTAATGTGCTTCTCCCAGATGACATGTGGCCCTGAGACTTTTTCTAAATGAAATGGAAACCAAAATAGCCCAATGAATTAGTCATATGCTAATTACAATCATTCCTAATGGTTCATGTTTCTGCAGAATGTATGAATGCAAACACAACTCATGTGGTGCACCATGAATTGCACCACCGTTATGTTCCCTGGTAGCTATTTTATTGTTGTCTAAGCATTGTCCTGCAAAAATTTCTAACAGGGCTATAATCTTTACCAAAGATATCCATTAGGGCTGTAAAGATGTCATTAAAGCAATGCTGCCCCAGGGGGGATGGAACAATCTCCAGAATGCAGTTTCAGACTACTAAGGAGCTGGAGTAAACCTTCAAAGGTAGGCAGTTAAATATCCCAGCATTTCAGTGCTCTAAGCCCCATGAGAGGGCAATTTTACTTGACAAACAAACCTTAATGCAAAGCAAAAATACAACTATTGTGTATTGTTCTCTCCCACTCACTTCCTTTTTTCATCTCCCAAGAGCCGTTGTGCAGGTGGCACAGGGGATGCTGTGAGCTGGGGACCGCTGGGCACCCGCTGCTGCGGCACGAGCCCACGCTCAGGCAGTGGGATGCTGTGGGGCTGCCAAGTGCTGCACAGTGAAACTCTGCAGAAACGAGCAAGGAGCTGCCTGTGCAGCTGCAGTATCTAATGTGCCAATTCCCACAGCCTCTGTAGCTGCTAAGGTTTAGTGTTTGAGGACTTTTTTAATCTACTTGCCTCTTCTTGCCTTTGCTGAATGCACCAGGGAGGGATTTTGAGCTTATTTCAGGTGAAGTCCAGGTGTCTGTGGGCTTCCATGGGTGACAGCTGGATGTGCGAGTGTCTCCTGCTGCTGGGAGGACACAGGTGTCCTGCCAAGATGGGCTCTGAGGAAACTGCACAGGGTGAGGAGCAGAGACAGCCGCTGCTCAGATGGCACTTTGCATACAGCTCCCCAAAGGCAGCTGCTTCCCTCCTGGTGTCCTTTGCTCCAGGCCAAACTCTGACCTGGCACCTGGGTGCTCTGCAGCAGATGGTGCCATCCTCCCAAAAGTCAGGCTGTGAGAGCCCAGCTGCTCTGGGGGTCCCAGAGCAGCATCAGCTCAGCCAGCACAGGTGACAGCTGCAGTCCCACAGCCCAGGGCTTTCACCTGCCCATGGGGTGACAGGGCTGGGAACGGGGTGCCTGGCTATGGGGGAGCAGAGCTGTGCATCCACCCCGCTGGCACATCCTTTCTCTGCTCAACCCACCAGCGCAGGCAGTCCCTGTGGTTCATCGCCCTCCAGACTTTCCACAACACGTGAACTCTGCAATGTTCATCAGGTGGAATGCTGGCCTTCTTTTTAAGAAGTTCTTAATGTACAGTGACTACCTTAGGGCTGGTCTTCACTGGGAAGAACTAGGACAAAGTGTTCAGCAGAGCAGCTTGAGCCCAAGTATTTTATTTTGCTTCAATTAGCCAGAGAGAAATAATACTAATAATAATAAAAAAAAAAAATCCTGGTAAAAGTGTGCCTGCACATGAGCCTGAGTCACCCATCTCCAGATCCACTTTCCATACACAAAATTACGCACCAGCCTGGAAAATGATTTGCAATATCCCTCAGGTTTTTTCCTTTACGCATATATTTACATAAAGGAAAGTAAAAATCTATGCAGCCTACCTTTATCTCAAAAGTAGTTTTCCCTTGAGACAGCGTAAAATAGTGTGGCTGTCTCTTCTGAAGAAGGAATGATGTGAATTTTGCTTTCTGCCCTGTGGAAAGAAGCTGAAAGTTTTGGACTGGGGAGAGGTAGCCAAGATTTTACTTCCCTACTGCTGCTGGGGGATCTAATCCCTGCCTTCCTCAGCAGCTCCTAAAGCACACCCCAAAGGCAGTCAGTGCCATGTCACCCCTTTTAGAGGTGGGGAAGTCTGCACCCCTGGGAGCCCTGCCCTGAGAGGGGGCAAGTGCAAGTGCGGGCTGGTACAGGCATCACCCCTTCATGGGCTTCTTTTGTTTTTAAAGCTGAGGACTTAGGATGAATGAGGTTTAAGGGCTGGAGTTTGGGGTGCTGGGAAGGGGTTCCCCCATCACCCAGGGGCCTGGAGATGCTGCTGAGCTCTGCGTAAGACCCTGCTGCGGCGGCCAGCCCCTGTGGGGCTTTCTGGGAGTGTACCAGAAAGGGTCTCACTAATGAGTGGTGATATTTAATACAGAAAGTTGCAGAGTGCAGAAATAGTCACAAACCTGGAAGGAGAGATGGGGAAACAGCCCAAGGGTGACATGAGAGAAGGGAGGGCTTCTCCCCGCTCTTCCTCTGACTCCCTCCTCTCTGTTAACAACATTTTCATCAACAAGGAAAAGTGATTTGAGTTGCTTTTACACATCAGCCAGGGATCATGACCTGGAAATTAAGGCAGCCCCCCACGTGCACTCACACAGCAGTCGATGCAAGCTCAGCGCTTCCCGGTTAATGTGCTCCCTTGCTGCTCTGTATGCAGGCATATGTCTATAAACAGCAATAAAGCCATGTACTTAACCAATAAAACAGGCATAGGAGCTCTGACATCCAGGCATCAGAGCTGAGATAACAGCTCTCTTGGAAACTAACCCTCCGCGTAGGATGAACCGTTATGATTTCTAAATGTACAGCTATTATCCTCCATTATCCCACCCGCTGTCTTGCTACCCTTGCCAGAGTGTGTGCTGTGTCATATGCCAGCTTTCAGCCCATGGTTAGTGTTCCCAAGTCCCCAGCACTGATCCCCCTGGATGCTGTGTGGCTGGGGCAATTCGGGTGCTCGCCAGCTTGCGGTGTTTGGCCGGGTGTTGCTGTTATTTGCTCAAGTATTGCTGAGCAAGAGATGAGTTGTGTTCGCAGGCTGGGCATCCCTGGAAAACCCGGTTCCCATAGGGAAGGGCTCTGCAATGTGTGCACTGCTCATTGCACACATCGTGCATCCTGACTAGCAACATACTTATGCATTTTACCGACCGACTCGTGTATCGGCCAAGAAAGCATGAAGCTGAAAGGGAAACCTGCCTGCCTGCTGTAAAACGGTGTTTTTAGATCAACTGTGTGCTATTTATCTGGCTCCACCAGCCCAGGAGCAGTTTTACAGCATTGGTCTTCCAGAAACGCAGGCTTCGCTCTGGAGAGATGGAGGAGCAGGTAACGGCTTGTGGTCTGAGAGGAGGGAGTCAGAAACACAAGTTCATGTGAACTACCCTGCTAAGAAATGCAAACTTCTGCAGCTTTGAACTATGAGAGATTTGATGCTTAATTTTGGAAGCGTAGACCAAGTGCCTCAGAAAAAGGAGGATTGCGTGGTACGCGTCTTGGTGTCACAGATGGTTTTTGTAATACAGGCAGGGAGCGAAGCATTGGGGGATCTTAGGGCTGGGCAGCTCGGTGCTGGGGTGGAAAACTCGGCGCCCATGGCTCTGCCTGCTGCTGGAGGGCAGGACGCAGCAGTGCTGGGTGCGCTCACGTGTGTGTTTAGTGCTACCATGCGTGCTCCAAATTTGCTGCTGTAAAAGCCGGTGACCCCTTCCCCGTGCTCCTGGTGGAGGTGGCACGGCTGGTGCTCGTGGGGAGGAGAAGCAGCATCGCTCTATGGGCTGTGCAAGAGCTGAGCCGAGCGCAATGCAGCCTGACACAGGGCTGGCAGCACCTCCTGCACCTCTCCTGAGGCTGAGAGCATGAAAAAGCTTTGTGAGCCTCTGGACAGAGGATTAGTGAAGTTTTTGTGGCTGAAGCACTCCTGCTTCACCCTAGCTGCCAGCTGTGCCTGGGCTCTGGTTTTGGGCACTGCTCTGAGCTACTGCCCTGCCGCAAAACCACAAATTGTGTCCCAAGGCTGCGTCTGATCCATAGCTCTGCCCCATCTCAGCCCACCCATATCAACCTGCCAAATACTCTGCTCTTAGCCAGGTGGCATATATGCAGACCTTCAACCCTTGGTCTGGGGTGGGATTTTCTGGTGGTCCTTGCTGGGGGCGCTGCAGTGGCCAGCTCAGAGCAAGCCCACTCCTCTGGTGCACCTGCACCAACCTCCTTCTAGTGTCCCCTCCCTGTCTCTTGTGGGAGAGGAATGGAACTACTAGATACATTTTAAAATGCAAAACCACAGCCTGACATGTATGGAAAGTTAAACTTGGTGCAAGAACCACTTTAGAGACTCTGATTTTAATTGACTGGAGAATAGCTTTTAGCCTAGGTTGAAACTAGAGGCAGATTTGCATAACAATTTATCTAAAAGCTCCACTACCTCCCACAGCCAGAACAACGAAACCTGTTTCTGTTCGGTTTTATGTTTTAAGTGCTTCTAACAATGGAGCAATTCAGTGTACAATTTGCAGGCTCTACAACAATGGTCTGCTGCAGAGAAAACTCCCTCCTGGCATTTCCTCATTGCTCAAGTTCTGCTCAGAGGCCTGAGCACATTTTAGTAAAAAATTTCTCCTCCCTTTGGCTTACCATTCTGTTACTTGTTTAAGACTTAAGTAGTTCCAGAATATACTGGTTTAGTGTTGTTTTTTTTTTTTCTTCTTGTCGCAGAAAAAGCCATTAAGCCCAGATTCAACTTCATGCACATGAGCAAAATAGCTTTTATTAATGTCTTCAGCTGTGATGAGTGAAAACTCCAAGCTGTCAGCTCTAACGGCAGGAAGAGTCCCTATGCTGTGCTCAGGTTTTGTATTAAAAAAGGATGAGAAACCACACGTCAACATGTCAGTGGAAAGCCCGTGAAAGTGAGAACACACAATACGTTGTTTATTAACGTTATGGTTCAGTCAAAATGTGAAAGCTGGCAAGTGGGGAGGAGAAAGTGGGCCTGAGCTGCTATCCAGTCAGGCTTTCCAGTCACCGTTTGACTATTTTTTGTTCCTCTCTCACCTTTCCAAGTAGGAAGCTCAGGGTCCAGCCGAACGGCTGTTTATCTGCCTCCTTCCACCAGCAGATATCAGTGCCTCTTCTCACTCGGATTACCTCCACCGCTAAGCAAATCTCTTCTGTGACTTTCTGTGATCTCTCAGGTAACAAAATCCAGTTTCTGGGTGTGGAAAGAGACCTGCTGAGCAGGGCTGCCTGTCCAAAGAATGCACGTCTCATTTTTTTCTACCCAGAAGCTTCATCTCAGCAGAACGTGCTGTGTGGCTGGCTGGCTGGGGTTTTTGATGCTGGGTAGCCGTGCTGAGCAGACAGGCTGGAGCCATGCAGCCTGGGCCTTGCATGACCCCTCCCCAGTATTACAGCCCCCTGCCCGGCGTGCCCAGGTCCCACTGCAGTGGCAGAAGCTAAACCTGCCCTGCAGAGTAGGGCTGAAAGAGGGAAACGGCTGTTACTGGGTTATCCATCCTCCGTGGGGGCAAACATGAGATGGAGGTGGGTTGGGAAGTGCTTCCTACTTCCAGTAGTTCACCTTGACAGTGACACCTTGACTGTCTCTTGGCCAGCTGGGATTCGTGCTTGAATATGCAAAGATGTTTCCTCTCCGGCTTAATCCTGCAGCCTTGTTAATAATGAGTTTCCATTATGCAGTTGGACAGAGACTGAATCTAGCCCAGATTTGATCAGGGATACAGGAAGACAGCACGCTCACACCTTGCAGAAGCTGCTATCTCCTCTGCCAGAAATTCAGCATTTCTTTATTTTTAAAGTAAATCTCTGGTTGCCATGGTTTCACGGAAGCATAGATCTCGCATTGCTGAGAGCCTCGAGCAACTGCACGAGAGGTGTGAAGCTCCCTGGCCCTGCCATGGGACTGATTTGGCCACTGGTTTCCATGTCAGTGTTGCTGCCTGGGCCACCTCCAGCTTCAGGGCTGTAGGGAGCAGGGTCCTCTGGCCCAGACCTCAGGAGACTTCCTTGGCTGTAGAGATCTTTCCAAGATCACACCTACTCCATGTGGTTGCAATGCATGGGTACAGGCCAGGTAGCGTACACCTTCAGAGAAATATGGCAATTTGGTTTAAGGAAGCCCTCCTGTGCCAAGACTCTGTCTACAGGTTTCAGGAGGACGTGTAAAATCTATCTTCAGAGCTGGAACATTTTCCCACCGCTGTAGGTTTAGTGTTATAATCTTTTTTTTTTTTTTTCAGCCTATTTAGCATCCAGCTGTCAATCCGTACATCTTGTCTCAGATAAAGGATTTTGACCTTGGTTTATTTTACACCTGTGGGTGAAATCTTGTAGCCGTTAGAGGCAGTTCATCTGTTACACACGCAAGGAACAGGCATTAGACAGTATTGTTAGAAATACCATCACCTTTGGGGCATCCGTGAGGATTGCAAGTAGAACCAGAACATCCAGGTGGCTTTCAGAGGGAGGCTGGCAGCTTAGGAAATGCCCTTGGAACCACTCCTGCCTTTGCTGTCGGCCAGCACTGTGCTGATTAATCACTTTTAAAGTTCAGTGAATTCATAATCTTGCTGGGAAATGTTGAGAAAGCAAATTTGGTCTGAACAGAAGGCAGTGAATGGGCTCTGAGGGTAGGACTTGCTCCCATTTTAAATAGGTCTTTGTTGGTGCAAAACTGAGTTCATGTAGGATCCATAAGTGTCTCTATTTTTCCTTCCCTTGGCCTTTTTCCCTTTGAGGGAAGACAGTTTCTCCAGTTTTTTTGCTGTTTTTACCTTTCAGTGAGAGTTTTGGAAATGAGGGATGGTTTTCTTCTCCTATTTCCAGCAGGGACATGCCAGGAGTGAAGCCAGAAGATCTTAGGAGGACAGGAGGGCTCTGCTCCTCCTCATCTGCCTGCCCTGCCTAATCCATACTGGCCACTGGCATCAGCTTTGCAAGGGAATACCCGTCCTTTGACTGGCACACTTTTTTGGGTGCAGGAGTGACACAAACCAGAGCTGTAGTTATGATGAACAACAGATATAAAAGGGAAGAATTTGCCCCTTTGCACTTTCTTCTATGAGTAAATGGCAACACTTCAAACCCAGCGTTGTTAAACTGTTCAGGAAAAATGGGAGCTCATAGAAAGAGAGGTGGATTCCTGCTTCTGTGTGGACCAGAGCCACCAAAACGACTCTTTCTATGGCATCGGCTCCTCCATCACCAGCAGAGCGAGTCCAAGAGGAAAAAATAGTCACGGAGGCAGGAAAAAAAAAAATCCACATCTATTTTTTTCTTACCAAATTAAATGACCCGCACTGGGGTGTTTCTAACACTTCTAAATGGTTGACTGAAGGTCCAATTTATTTCCTGTCAGACTCTCACATGCTTCAGTGTGATGAGGACTGCCCTGCGAGCGCTGAGCAGCCTCTCCCCTCTTGAAGCTGGCGTCCCTGCCCGTGTGAGCTGCTCTGGACTACGAGTTCCTCACCCGCACCCCAAAGCCCTGCTCATCAAATGTGCTGCTTGCCCTCACCCCCTGGACATTTATTAGGCTTTCGAGCTTGCAACTGCTCAGGCACTGGGTGCGGTTTTTTGTTTGTTTTGTTGTAGCTGTTATTAAATAACTGCTGTGTTTGCAGCTTGTTTGGGGTTCCCCATGGCTTCCAGCAAAGGCAATGCAGTATGAGCTGTCAATATGGGTAACTCTTTTTTCTCTCAGACATTCAGTGTAGCTCTGTTGCTGGTGTAAGGACACCATCTTGCTTCTGTCGCAGGTATATGGACACATGAGGCAAGGAGGAAAGTTTGGAAATGGATAGAGGTGGCTTTCGTGATGTCAGGGTGAGGCTCCTTGCAGTCTGCACTGTAGCTCTGGACAGAGAGAAGGCAGCTAGAATGCAGCTGTATTTCTGACAAAAGCCATTTCTGAAGCACTGGATGATTTTAATAGCTTTCAGTTAATGTGAGCAGATGAGGCTAAGCCAGGAAGGGCAGCCCAAAATGTGAGGCTTGCTGCTTTCCTAGGGAAAGCAGCCCAGTGCCAGGCTCCAGTGGGCAGCTGAGGTGCTGCAAACCAGCCAAGCTCTGCCAAATGCGATGCCGTGGGGCCATGCTGGCTGGTGGAGGCAGGTATTGGGGGCAACAACAGCTTATCTGGGTGAAGAGAAAACCAACTCACAGTGTGTCCCAGCCACACAGACCTGCTGCTGCTCCTCGGCTGGCTCAGATGGGCCAGGAGCTGGCTATCCCGGATCCCAGCAGGTTGCCTTTGACCACTTACCCTCCCATGCTCCACAGAGGTTTGTGGGTGTTTAAAATGCTCCGTGGTGTGACTGAATAACCCCAGTGGTCACGAACCTCCCATCCCCAATCTGGATAGAGCTTGTAGATAAGATAGGTCTGGATAGACCCTGCTCCCACAGCTCCCAGCCTTCACCTGAGACTCCTGTACTGCATGGCAGGAGTAAGAGAATGTGCCTGAATGCCTCCATCAGCTTTTCAAACATGTCTGAGCCCTGAAATCTGAAATTTGGCCAATAAAATACTCTCCAAAGAGCTGTGTAGAAGCTGAAGAGTGCATATTGGTAAAAACAGCATCACTCTCCTGCATTGCACAGGGCCGCAATGCTGAGAGCTGAACAGCACATTATGGCATGCATAAAATTAGTGACATTGTGTTTTCGTTTCCTCCTCTGATTAGGAAAGCTTGTTGCAAGTGGTGTATTTAAACAGATATTATGCAGGATGGCGATAACCAGTTTTAAGTCATTATACAAGCAGTTTAATTTGATGTTGCTCTATAAATAATCTAACTCTATTTGCATGCATGTTTTGTTGACAGGAAGATAAAAACCATAATTCCTACAAACAACATAATGATGTTATATCAGTGGCAAAAAAAGAGGAAAAATCTGCCTTTCAAAATGAAGTTGTTCAATCATTAAAAAATAGAACTTCATCAAATCCAGTAATATTTAAAAATAAAACAACAACAAAGTACACCTTCATCCCTGACCTCCATGGAAGGAGAGAAAAGACTCAACCATGGAAGTTGGAGAGAGTATGTTTTGCTTCATAGCTGAAAATACTGGCTGATGACAGTGTTTTCTGGATCAGATCATTACGTTGTTATAGAGGGTGGTATGTCCTGGTACATCACTTAGATACGCAAAGTAAACTTAATGTTTCTTGTCTATTCTTTGTAAGACTATCACATGCTTACAAAAGAAGAAAAGAAACAGTTTCATAGTTCGGTCAAGAGAATCTTTTAAAAGAGATTTCTCTTTGTTGTGAGTCCAAATGCAAATCTCTGCCCGCTGCTGTGAGTTGCGAAGCTCAGGGGTCATGTTGCCCCAGCACAGCTGCCAGCATTGGCAAAGATCTGCTGCCAGAGCATGCCCTGATACTGCAGGAGGTGGGCAAAGCTCACAGGGAGTGGAAATAAGAGCCAGGCTTTTACAGATGGCAAAGAAAAATCTTTTATTTGGAAGTTTCTTGACACCTGGCTTAAAATGTCTACATCATACAGCCTCTAAAAATTTCATCCCTCTTGCTGCTGTTTCGTGAGCAAAGCTTGGCAGATATAAACTTGTATCAAATAGGGTAAAATTAAGCTCTAGTGGGAGTCTTTTAAGTGTTAAGAGCTGACAAATGTGCAGATCTTTGATATTGCTGTCTTGTGCAAGAGGCGTCTTGTGCAAGAGGCACCCAAAGAGTCAAGCTTCCTGGACAGCAGAGTGCAGAGAAGCGCATCCATTTCTTTCCAGGCCAAACAAGCAAAAAAATGACTTTTCCTGAAATTTTTCACTACATTTTACAAAACTGGCTGGTCTGGATGTTCACCCCCCTAGCATCTGCAGGGGGACCTGGGTACCTCCTCAGATCTCTCCCTGTGCATAAAGATGAATTTGTTGAGCTCACACGGTGTTTGCTGCCTTGCAGTGAAGTTTTCTGGTCAAGTTTCCCTGTTGAAGTCCCTGCTCAGTGGTGAGTGCAGGATCCCCAGGACAGGGCATCCTGGCCTTGAGAGCTAGCTTGATGCACTCATTAACCGTGTTTTGTGTGGAAGGAAACCTGGGGTGAGGCTTAGCTGTGCCCAGCCATGCTCACCTCAGGGCCACCTAACCTGGCCAACATTGCAATGATGGATTCTGTAGAAAACAGGAAATTTGTCCTGCAGATCTGTCTGCCAGATCCCAAAAGCTTGACTACAAAGAGGTGACAGCAAAGAAGGCTCATTCTCATCAACCATGAGACAGAGATGCTGTCAGCAATCCTTTAACAGCCTTCTAACTTTTACTTATTAAGAGTTAAGTTTGTTTGAAAAAAAGAGAAGAGTGTAGCCTTCCTTCACGTTTTTGCTCACTCAGTTTCTTCTGAATGAAACATTAAAGCTTGCAGCTGGTGCTGACAGTTTGGAAGAGGGACTCTGCTTTTAGTGTTGGTCTATTAGGTCTGTTGTTTGTTCACTATTTATTACTCCTTAAGACTTTGCTTTAATTTAACAAACAATTTCATCCACCTGCAATAAAAAAATAAATAAAATATAACATTTCTTTTCGAAAGCCAAATTTGCCAAGTCAGGGATGTATTACCATTTTGTTGAGGCACAGCACTGGTAAAAAAAGTCATTGTATCTCTGGAGAACAGACTTCATTCATTTCACAGCGTGTGGTTCTTGATTATCCAAGTTGAGTTTCTTAAGAAAAGATGCTTGTTGTTGGAAATAAGCTGTAATTTAGCAAATATTCTTCGCAGAAGTTAATAATCCAACCATTTTAGAGGCAGCACTTTTTGGATTTTACATCTCAGTTTTGAGGCTATGAGAAAGCTCAGGGTCTCTCATCGGTTCCTAAAAGACAAACCTAAAAGACATTTTCTTGACTTGGACAGAACCTCCATTTGTTGTCATCTCAAACAGCTGAAAGTTTTTCCACTCTCACATAACTTCTCTCTGCTTTTTGTTGTTGTTTTTAAAACAACAACAAATTCCTAATAAGGAACAAAAAGAACTGAGAATGAACAGCATAGAAGTTCAAGCCGGCTCCAAACAGAGAGTTGCCCAAGCAAGGAAGTCAGCAGGAACACCAGGAGGTGAATTTTTAGCCTGCTTATAGCTTTTGCAATGAATAATCTTAGAAATGTGAAATTACTAAGAGTTAATCCAGCTGAGAGTTTGTGTCCCAGTCAATTTATTGCTAGTCTTCCATAGAGGAAAATCCAGATGCCCATCTTATTGGTACCCGGCGCCTCTGTTTGCGTAACACTTGGTGCGAGGCGGCAGGTGGGACTGGCACGCGTCACCGTGGCTCATGTGGGAGACCCTGCCTTACATTCGTTAAATTAGATTTTTCCAAAGAGGAGCACACACAGAGTTGGCAGCAAGTCTGGGTTGGCTTTATGTCTTCCTGGATCAAGGACATTCTTCCAGACTGGTAAACAATGACACTTTCTCTGTGCTTCACTGAGCACATCTGGGTATAGGGTTATTAAGCAAATGCCCTTTGATTCGCGATGGGGAATGGTAAGTAGCTCTCTATGGGTTTACCAAACAGCATGCTATGTAAGACAAGTAATAATTTATCAACATAGAGTATGCATTTACTGCACATCAGGACTTAAATTGGTGCCAGATCTGAAATAAAATGTGAAAAGCAAACATATGAGAATAAAAACAGTTCTAGTACAAGGCTTCTGATCCCATGGGTGCAAAGATGGGAGATGTGAAGTACTATCCACTGCTACTTCCATCCACCCGGGAATGTTTCACTGACCCAGGGAGCCCAGGAGGTGTCTTATTGGCTCTGCTTTTTTAGCAAGTGAATAATTGATGGGTTGTTTGTGAATGACATCCTTATGGTTGGTTGGATACCCAGTGAAATCTGTCTGAAGTGACGGTTGGAGGCACTGGCAAGCTCTGGTCCATTTGCAGAGGAGCTGTGGTAGATAGAGCAGAAGTTCACGTGGCCTCCTTGGGGATGCCCAGGCAGACACATCAGGAAGTGTGGCTTCTTGGGCCAGTTTCACTGTTCTGGCAAGAACAGGCTTTTTCACAGCCAGAACAGAAACCTGCTGAGCACAGGCCAGCCAGCCCCTGTGTGCTGACCTCCCTGCCCTGCAGCATCCCCTGGCTGGCAAGTGTTTGCTCTGTTGCGCTCTCTCACTTCCATCACCAGCATTTTTCACTTCCTTTCCTGCTTTTCCAGCTGCTTATCATTTGTCCTTTTTCACGGCATTGCTCTGTTAGGCCCTTTTCTGTGGTGCACAAAATTCCCTTATTGTTTGTGTTTGTCTTTCTACCTGCAGCATTACGGTGCTTGAAAGGACTGTTGTGAAATCCTGCAGTTTTCATGAATTAAATGAAGCAATGGGAAGGCAAACAAATCCAGGCATCTCAGAGCAATTGCCTGGCTTACAGCATTGCTTGGGCTTTGCAGTTCACTATCTGCTGGACATGGAGAGAGTCAGGCTCCTGAGGCAGATGGTGTTGGGTTTGGGGTTTTGCTGTCCTTGCAGGAGATTCCTTGAGTGTCTCCCAACAGGCACGTTGGACCTCTTTACCTTCCTGGTCCTCTCTGCTCAGCCAAGGTGCTCAGGGACATGGCAAATGGAAATCAGTTTGGCTGGGGAATGGGTGTCAAGGAGACTTTCCAAAGGAAGCAGAAATGCATGTGCAGACTTATGTTTTCCAGTCCAGGCCTCCAGCAAGCAGAGGGCTGTGTGTCATGCAGAGAGTGTGCAGGGTTGTCTTCACCAGCAGGTCTGAAAGGTCTCCTGTATCCAAAATATCTGTGCTGTGTTGGACTTCGCGACATTGCTGTCTGATTTCCATAACTCATTTGTCTAATTCATTTATATGAATCACTTGATTTTACTATAGAAAAAAGTTTGTCTTCCTTCTTCCAGGTATTTTTCTATATAGCAGGAAGAAAAGCTCTCCAGTGTTTCAAGAACCACAAAACTAAATGGTGAAATATCCTTAAAGAGGTATGGCATTTCATTGACAAGAGAAAAAATACTTCCTTCAATTTGAATAGCTCCTGGCCCTTCTCTCTGGGCAGCGTTCATACTCACCATGCCTAGCACATGCAATCATCAGGATTGCAGGTCCATGCAGGAGCAGCTCTTGTTGCAGAGGTACATCCACAGATGTAGAAAGGAATTTGACTGGAGCCTTGTGCAAGGAGTGATGCAAAGAGGACTTCTGTCCCACCAGCTGCTGCTGCTTGGTCCTGCCTTCCTCCATCTCCGTAGCTCAGGACCGTTCTGGCTGCTTCCCAGACCCCTTTGCATGTATCCAGTGGGCCCAAGCTCCAGCCCCGGCACAGTGGAGAATTAAAGACAACAAAACTCACACTTCTTTTTAGGGGACATGTGTAGGATAAAGGAGGTGTGGAAGGCTTCTGGGGATGGATATCAAAACTCAGGAAGCAGCCAAAACACACAAAGGCAAAGGGAGAAACAAAATTTAGGGAACTGAAGCGACATAGAGTCTCTGCATAAGCACAGCATGGGAAGGATTTATCCCAGCCTTGAATATGTCAGAGACTGAAATGCAAGGACGTTGCCTCGGTACAGCACTCTTCATCTGAGTACCTGAAACCACAGTCCAAAGAGTGAACACATGGCTTTTATGTGCTTTATCCTGTCCCAGGATTTTCTGATGTTTC
Organism: Nipponia nippon; assembly: GCF_047370975.1. NCBI lineage: Eukaryota > Metazoa > Chordata > Aves > Pelecaniformes > Threskiornithidae > Nipponia > Nipponia nippon. The sequence continues at coordinate 14,415,675 of NW_028262313.1, forward strand.
TAATAGCTGGTCCACATGCAACTTCCTCAAAACTGCAGATTACCAGTGCAATTCAAGTTGGCTCGAGTTCTTCATGTCAGTTGCAGACTTTTTTGATCAGAAAGTAGAATTTCACATCAGAGAAAACTGTAGCTTCAAATCTGGCATGCAGACAGGCAAGTGACTTCTTTGCAAAAGGACTAGATCCTGTGAAATAATATTAATCTGGTTTAATTGTCGTGCAGCTGGGTTAAGCCTTGCCTCATTATGTTACCATTAGGTGCATTAGTATTTTTTGACAAAACTACATTAAAACAGTAGACTGATCTTGGGGTGCTGTGGAGACCATGCTGGCTTTGTAGAGTGCTTGGAAATGTTTTGTGTTTTGATGTGAAAGAAGATGACAGGAATAAGAGTCTATTAGACAGATGTCCTGTGTGGTACTGTGCCATTTGGTATATCATGTTTTCAGAGAGGGATCTGACATGGAGCATGGTATGATGGAAGGAGTCCATAGCCAGGATAAGTCAGGACACAGTAACAATAAGACAAAAGATACACAAAATGAAAAGCTGCAAGTTCAAGTGAGTTCAGATTTTTGATGGAAGATCTTTGATTTATAAAAAGTCCAAAGTCTAGAAAAGAAAGGTGTGGATATTCTTAATTTCAGCAGTTGTCTGTTCTCCTGCATGCATACATCTAATATTAAGTCTGAAAATCTGTCTCTCCACAATAACTATGCATACCAGAAATGTCCCCATATTGCAATTTTTTTATATTGGTATGTCCTTACTGGCTGGATTTTAGCAAGTAGATCAGTCAGGTTTCCTAGGACAGGGCAGCCTGGGTGAAGGCTAGGCCTGGAAATCAGGGGAAGCTCAGCCTTGCAGAAAGCTCAGCTTTGCCTGGTAGTTACGGAGATAACTCAAAAAGCCGAAGTCACGTGCAGGAAAAACTCATTATATTTTAAAATAATGTTATTTGAAGAGGGAGGACAGATTATTTGTACTTTTTTTTTATATAACTTTTAGTCAGAGGAAGATGAGCTTGAGATCAGCCTGATTGCCACCATGGGGGATTTGGGACAGGCTCCTTGATTTCTTGGCTCTGAGATGTTTTGTTCCTGGCTCTGCTGTACGCTGCTGTAAGAACAGCAGCGAATGAACTCTAAGAGTACTTGCGAGTGGGTTTTATCTCTCTTGACTTAGCCAAGGGAAGCCAACAAGGACTTAGCCTACATTTTAATTACCACAGCATGAAAAGTGTGCAGCAGCAATCGGGTGGTTTCAGAGGAGATGAGACTGGTATTTGACAGGAGTCCATGACTCATTCCTTGGTGTTGTGCGCAGAGCAGCTCTCCCCTCTCGTGCCGAGGACACCGATTGTACCCTCACTTCATCTCTGGTTTCACTAATCATCTAGAAGCACTTTGTTAGCTGTTGTTTAGGGATGTAACTAAATATGGATCCAGCCCCTCATCTCCATGCAGTGACTCTAAAGATGGCCTTTAAAGTGTGATTTCTTATTGCAAAAACTCTTTGACTGGGTGGAGTTTTCCCTTGTGCTCTGTACCAGCTCAGAGCATCATTTGGGTTTCCTCCTATTATGGTTGTGATCCCCAGTTCAGGTGCCTTCAGCTTATTATTTACAATATCTCTGAGCACTCTGTTCAGTCCTGGGGAAAAAAACCCAAAACTTCCCCTCGTAACATCATCTTTGCTCCATTTCATCTTTTAAAAATTTACCTGACCAGCTGGGATCAAGGCTAGAATATTTCTAACATTCATTTCTCCTCCCAAGCAAAATCAAAGCTGCTGAACTCCACAGGGCTGGCTGCTGATTGAAGTGCAATCACTTCTAATCATTGCAGCCTGTGGGCAATTGACTTCTGGCACTTCTGAAAGCCAATGGCCAAAGCTGACCACAGGGCAGGGTGGAAAAGACTCATGGAGATGAGCACCAGGTGGCTTTGGCCCTCTGGCTCAGGAAGATTAGTGGGAAAATACAAGCAGCAGCTGATGGACTAAGGGAAGAGCTGCAAGGAACCAATTAATATGAACCTCAGGCACAGAGAGAAACTATGGTTGATGCTGGTGAGCAGGAGCTGGAGCAAGCAGGGGGGCATTGGGGGTGGAAAGGTAAGCGAGAAACAAGGGCAAAAAGAGAGGGGTGCAACAGGAGCCCCTTTCCTGGGGAGGTGAAGGGACCCAGCTCTTTCTAAGGTTATTTGCTGTGTATGAATCAACAGCTACCTCAGGTGCTGCTGGGTTTGCTCCACACCTTTTGTTTCAGGGTGAGCTTGAAGCACCCTTGTTTTAGGGAGGAGGACTTTTCCTTGAGGCAGTAGTTGAAGCAAAACTCCCCAGCCCCAAAAGTATGGCTTTTCCCTTTGCTACCTTTTGGCATCAGCGGGGGGGGGGGGCAAACCTCTGCTTCTGGGCCCCCTTTTCTTCAGCTCTGTGCCATGCAGAGGCTTGCTGCACTTGAACCCCAGAGCCCTGGGATTTCAAAGGTGAGCAGGGACCTTAAGCCCCTCTCGGAAAGGCAGTGTCCAGTTTCGTGGCAATGAAGACCTTGCATGGTGAAATGAGTGGATTTGGTGCAGCGGTGGAGGCTGGCAGGGTGCAAGGGGGACGCTGCCCAGCTGGCGCTGGAGGGCAGCCTCCTTCGGAGGAGAATTAGCTCCTATTAGAACTAAGCTTCAACTTAATTATTTTAGCTACGCTGGGATAATTTCAATTAGCTCTTCACATCTGATGCTATCTCTCCTGTTTTGCTTAGGCAGCGTTTGCCCTGATTTTTTTGCTCTTGTGCTAGAGTTTGCCATGATTAAAAGTCTCGACTGTTTTCTAGGTGCTTCGTATTTACGCTCTGTGTCTCATTGTTTATCAGATTGTTCAGGATGTTGAAACAACTTATTGGAAGCAGTTTCTTTTTGATTAAACCTCATCTGTAGCGTGGAGGTTGGGCTATTTCTCTGCCTCTCTTATTGCACCAGAATCAACTCTCAGCTGGGCGCATCCTCTCAGATGATTACAAACATTCTTATAAAGTCCTGTCCCCCCCCTCCCCATGGCAGTTGCTTAGCAACTGCATCCCTGTCATGTCACACGTGTGATGGAGCCAATGTGCAGGCAATATCTCTTCATTTGGGGGAAAAAGCGTGCTTTGAAAAGGAAGAAGGTTAAGTAGAGAAAATGAGCTCTGTGAGCTTTGGTGGAAGTGACTTGTTCCCCTGGGGTAAGACATATTTCAAAACTTCACCCAAAAATCTTCGCTGGGACTCAGGGTTGTCTTGTGCAGGTGATGGGAGAAGTAGCCTCCTGTTGAGCAGGTCACAGTCCCAGAAGGGCCTTGTGGATCTGCTGACTCCCCATCCCCTGGTTTGTACTAAGGTTAAAAGAAAAAAAAAAAAAATTGTATTTTGTTTCCCTTCCTCACACCATCTACAGCTCTGGATGGCTGTACCCCCTCTCTTTGTCTTCCTTCTTTTATTTATTTAGTTCAATTTCTAGGCTGATGTGTGATGCTCTCATTTTTGTTTTTCTTTTTAAATATGCATTAGCTGTATAATTACATGATTTAAGCCACTCTGCCATTCCTGCCTTGCTTTGAGGGGCCAGTTGTTACACAGATGGTTAGGATTCCTTTACCCCACAGAAGAGTGCTGTGCAGCAGCATCTGCTTTGATCTTTCATTGAGGACAGGAGATCTGCCTGTGTTGGGCTGGAGACCTCAGCTCACTTGTGGTTAGGCTAAAAAAACCCGGAGAATAACTAATCTCCCAAGTGACTGGAAATGTCAGAGAGATGTGGTAGTGTGATCTGAAGGATTGTCTCTGTTCAATATCAAAGTAAACTTGTGGTTGTCTTGTAATAATTAAAACCAGCTCAGCTAATCGATATGTCTCAGTTTAGCTAACTCTTGCTCAAGTTCAGACTTTCTCTTTAATTAAACTTGCTTCAGTGACCTTTTATTCCTTTGCTTGCATCAATAATGCCATCCGTTTGCATATATTAATCCAATAGGAAGGATGCACTCAAGCCACCTGCATGGGAAATCTTGATTAAACAATTTTATGAGGAAAAGGCTGATTTGCCAGCAAGGTTCATGATGCGTTTTCAAGAGAAAGACAGACTCAGCTGGGATAAACTAGTTCGACTCCTTCACAGGAATCTAGAAGGGCGTTTGCGAGGAGTGTCCTGACTTCTGGTACTGTGGAATATTGTGTGCTTCCTCTGGTGATCTTCCATGGGGTTTCTCTTTGTTTACTCCACAGCCAGATGCTCATTTGATATGGAGTCAGCAGGGATCCCCCATTTACTATAAATCTTGTTCTAGCTATGCAGAATCTAAGACCACATATGGTTAAAGCTAAGTAGGTCCATATCCAAAACCACAGAGTAGTTTCAATACCACTTAGAGGGTGACCTACCAGATCACCGGACTGCTCTGACATGTCCCTTCTCTTCTGCTGCTTTTGGGAACTGCCCAGATTTGCAGACTGGGAATTTACCATTTGTTAATTCTTTGCCCTGTGTGAAACTGGATCAATCAGGAAACCCTTTGCTATGACTGTAGCAAATTTACATGTTAAATGCTTCCATGGTAAGAAGCTGAGTAATACAGATGACATTTCATCTGGCTCTGGATTTGCAGCCCCTGTTGGTGCATGCCATCCTGAGATCTCTTGGCGTTACACAGAGATGTCTATTGGACTGTTTTATTTCCTCTCCCTAGTAAACACAGGCTAATCTTTCTTGAATGCACAGCTGGAGAATTTCTAATGGAAATAAGTCTGCTTCATGCGAGCCAGCACAAAAATCCCAGTTCTACATCGTGACCCGCTAACGCAGACATGAGAGTTCAGAGAGTCTTAATAAAGCCAGTGGGGCTTTGGGCAGGGCTTAGTGCTGGACTGGTGCTCTTAGCTGGTAGGCAAGTTCATCATGCTGTGATTCATCCTGAAATGGGGAAAACAGCTGAACTTTTAAATGACAAGATGGTGGGCAGCTTCGAATTGTTTAAAATCACTGTTGCATAGACAGTACGTGAAGCGAAACGAATGTGTTCGCGTTATACATCCCCTGCCAATCTGCTCCCCAGCCCTTTGGTATTAAAGGTCACTGCGTACTCTGCAAAACTTATCAAAATCTTACTCCGTGATGTCTTTGTTTCAATCTACTTCTCCATCATTGCAAAGCCCAATTGAGGGAGGCTGCCTAGAAGTTGGTTATAATTTCTCTGCACCATCTGTCTCCTCACGGTTCAGGGAAGGAGGAGTGGAGCCGTGCATGGAGCTCTGTGCCAGCATGGTGAGGGCTGGCAGGCAGCAAGGCTCTGCTTTGTGGGCACAGCTGGGGTTTCAAAAGCCACTTCTGTCCCATGCTGGAACAAAATGAGAAATACACTGATATTTTTGACAGCAGGGGAGAGAGGCTGACCAATGCTAGAATGGCCAAAAGGCTGGTGAGTGGGATTTGCACCCAAAATGAGCATCGGCTGTTAGCTACTCTGAAGCAGGACGTTTCTGCTTGGGGTGATGTGGGATGTGGTGCTTCTCCCTTCCTCCCTTTCCTCTGCTGCTGCCCATCCTGCATTACAGCAACCATCCAAGGTCAATTGAAAAGACCCTATTCTAGAGGCTTAATTGCAAAAACAATTTTGTAAAATGTTGACTTTAATGCATTTTTGATGAGGCGGGGGTGGGACACAGGACATGTTGTCTGCAGAAGGCTGTCTTATTCTGCCTGCCCCTGACCTGCCATCCAAGATCTCCTAGTCCCTCTATTTTTAGATGCTCCTGAATGATCCATTATACGGTTTCCTAACCAACTGTCAGAACTGGAGTGGTTGCAGGTACCGACCGTCAGAGGACAGAGTTCATGCTGTGTCATGAAATGACTGGCTTTGACGCCTACAAAGTAATGAGAACTCTTTATTAGGTTGCTGGTATGGGATGTTTTATTTTGTATTTTTTTCTGAGTGTGCTTGCTGTGCTTAGCTCAACATCTAGGTCAGAAACAAGGGGCTGCTGTGCTGCTCTGCCTGGCTCTTCCCCCAGCTGCAGCCAGAGGCGTGCTGAAACTTGGGAATGGAGATTAGAGCCCCTGTTCCCTCACAGCAACTTGCAGGTCTGTCCTGATGCTGGCATGCACCTTTCTAAGCTTCTCTAATGTACCTTCTGATATTATCACTCCCTCTTCAATGGGATCCAGCCAGATCGGGTGTTTTCCCCAAGGAAGGGCAGTGTTAGGTCTGCTAGAAACCTCTCTGTTTTTACAAAGCACTCAGTCTGCCCCTCTGTGCTTTTTTTGTTGCCTGTCAGGGCTTTCTTCTTCTTTCTTCCTCATTTTTTGGGGCCTTGAGAGCTTCAGTTCTGGGGTTTTTTATTTGTTTGGTTTTTTTTTAACTAGATGTTTCTCCTGTCCTTAGGGTTTGGTCTTAGGTTTTAAGGCCTCAGCAAAGGTGGGGCTGTGCAGTGCTATGAAGTCAGGGGAGGTGCCACTTCTTGCAGGTTTGGATCTAAGGCTGAGTATTTAAGAAGAAAGTTCCTGATTTTTTTTTAACCTTCTACCTGTATTTCTAAGCACTACAAGTCTTAGACAAAACAGCCAATTTCAGAGTGGTCACGCTGTGTTACGTTATACTGAACTACAAAGTGACTTGGGTTTGGCCAGGAGCAGGGTAAGAAAGGAAAAAGAAAGTATCAAAACATGTAAACTTCATAGTCCAAATGCATCTTCCTATTCCTCTGAATTTTGCTGTAAAATATATGCATCCCGTTGTGTTGTTTTGTCTACTTGGTTTAAGGTCCTCCAGACACAAAGACCATTTAGAAAACCCATGCAGTATTAAAAAAATCAGTACGCTAATGCTGTATAACACTTACCTTCTCCATCTGAAGGCACAAGCATCCGTGTGCTATGTTCCCCTTTCTGGAGGCTCTTGCTATGAGCTATGCTAAAGATTTCCGGGTGCTGAAAGCTAAGGATAAAACTCAAGCTTTCAGGGACAGTTCTGAAGAGATTATTTATTTATTATTAAAAGTCCATAAGGCACTTAGTAAGCAATTGGTTAATTGTCCCTTATAAGCAGCAGGGTTTTCAGCATGGAGTGGTGACCTGCTAGCAGTCCTGTCCTTCCCAGAAAGCACCCCCACCTCCCAAAAGCCAGAACACTTTCCTTTTTGTAGAGTTTGGCAAAATGTTCATCTGCACAAGTTTAACAATGTTGCTGATACATTTGACAGAACATGAAACCTCTATGCTCCCACGTGTACAAAACCATTTCTAGGTAGTGCTGGCAGCTATAATAGGATGCAGCTGGGGGCAGAGGTCCCAGGGGAACTCATGCTACAACTAAATGCTTTTGAGCCCAAAGAGCATCTGCAATCACCTAAAAAGAGCACTGCATGCTCTCGTGGTAGCATCCATGTCCCCTGAGCCAGCACAGACTGGGATCACCCCCATTCCTCATCAGAGCAGGCCTCCTTCACCCTACTGTGCCAAGGGCTCACCTTGCACCCAGGCTCCACGGCAGCAAATAAACACATGGGTGCAAGGTCACTTGCTCCCTGCCAGGCTGCAGACAGTGCCTGAGCAGGCATGGGGGGTCACCACGTGCACCGAGGTTGTGCAGCAGAGTTGAGACCCAGCCGAGGCTCTGGCCATCTGGGGTTGCACTTTGACAGCAACAAGGTCAACCTCTGTTTCTGCAGCTCTGCATCAAGCAATCTGTTGTTGAGGTGACAAAAGATGAAATTCAGGGCTGCTCAGTTCTGCTTGCAGCTTGTTGAAAAGAAACCTGAAGGGTGGAAGCCAAATGAAGCAAAGGCAAATAAAATATTTTATGTGAATATTTTCATAAGCTCTTAGGGGGTTGAGGGCAGCATCTCCTGTATCCCTAGATAATGGGGTCCTGAGTTGCACTGGCAATTACAGTGTGGGCATACACTGAAAACTGCACTGAGTTAGCTCAGTTGAAATATAAAACAAGGAGAGATGAGTACGGCTACTCTGAAAGCAAAAAGGAGGCTCAGTTTTGCATTGGTCTGGGCTGAGCTCCCCACTGCTGTTGTTTCCCTCATAAATATCAACATACAGAAGGTGGTATTTTGAGGAAAAGCTGTGAGCCTTTTCTTGAGACTCCTCTGTGATGACAATAGGGTGGGGAAAAATCTAATGCATTAGAGCGATTCTGCTTGACCTCTTATGTCTGCTGAATTTCTGTTTATTTAGATCTGTAACTGTAGATACAGTGCACAAAGGACGCCTGCACAGCTTGGAGCAAAAGCCTTTTTGCTGCCAAAGGGAGTGGACCGGGGATCGCAGCCATTTGGCTGCGTGTAGGAGGATGTGAAATGCAACATTTGCAGGGTGGTGTGTGGAAAGGCAGGTAATGGCCCCGTGGAATGAACTGGGTATCGACCCTTGAGGGGAAATAATTACTGGGCTTCCCATTTGCATGAAATATCCTGTTTTCTATGTGTGCCACTTGGGGGTTAGTAAAGCCACTGATTATATTTAGCAAAATTGTACATTTCTTACCTGGTTCTCTTTTCATTCTCTGCCTCCCCATTTTGACACTAAAATTAAAGCAGAGTAGGATCTTTTTTGTTATTGAATAGGAAAGCTGTAATTAACTAGTCCTTCATGGTTGCTTTTTATACCCGAGATCATTATAGGTAAGGCAAAGTCCCATCTGTTCCTATGAAATGCTGCCATGTTGTTGAATGCATAGGTAAATTTTGAACATTTTTCTATGAGAGTGCTAATTTAACCGAAAGTTCCTGCAGCCATAGGATTTTCTCTAAGCAGGGAGCTTCTATGCATGCATATGTTTATGTATGTATTACCTTAATTATGCAACTCTACCTTGATAGTTTGGTACTTAATTATAGGGTTTTTTTTGGTTTTGTTTTGGGTCGTAACCTCTTCTTTTCACTCTGGATCACCACCAGAAGTTTATTTGGTGCAATACCACTTCTCCTAATTACAGTCTTAAAAATCATTTGTGTTACTACAGAGGTAAATGTCCTCTCGTTAGAAAAGACAAGAGATTCTTGGCATTTCTGTCCAGTAAATGCTGCTTGGATTGATCAAGCCATGCAAAACAAACAAACAAAGATTAAATAGATTAAATGAAAAAATCCAGTTCAAAAAGCCCCTCCACTCCCAGAAGAAGTGGGAGGACTCAGTGAGTTTGTGGTTAACTTTAGATGATGGCAGTTTTGTAATCTTTATTATGAACCCTGGACCTCTTGTGTATGCAACTTTCAGCTGCTCCATTAAAAAAAAAAATAATAAGAAAAAAAAAAAACAAACACCAAAAGAATACTCACCTCCCAAGAGCATCAGAGTTTCTCTCTTTGGCTCAGGTCTGTGTTTCAGCAGACTGCAGCAGAGCCAGGCACTGCACCCCAGGTGTAACCCATCTCACCCCACCCTCCTCCTCCCCTCCTTGCCTGTAGGGATCAGGGGAAAAATTTTAAAGAAATATCCACAGATCAATGAAAGCTGTTCAGAAATTTTTCAGTAGAATTCTGTTAGGAAATGCCTATATGTCAAAACCATTTTTTGTTGTTTTTAATAGGGAAGAGCCTGTTTTGCTGAAGTAACTTTTGCAATGCTTTCCTCCCTCTAGTGCCAAAGGCCCTGGGGCACTGAGGGTGCGGGACAATCACCAGACCCTTGAGCTCTGCTCCTTCTACAACAAGGAGACCCCAAAGCCTGCCAGTCATGGGAGGGAGGGGGGAAATTCCTATCTTCCCCCACATTTGCAGCCAGTTTAATCCCAGGTGTTCTGATATATGCCGTGAGACACGGCAGCTGGAAAATCCAGGTCATTGCAACCTCAAAACTTCAGCCAAGGCTGTGCTGCCTCCTGAGCGTAGTTGCCAGCTGCTAATACCTAAATCTGCCAACTAATTTGTGAAGCCTTTAAAAGATGATTCTTTATCACAACCGTTACAGATTTTCTCTTCCCAGAAAGCCGATCTCCTGGAGGGTGAAAAACAGAGCTGATTTACGGCTGCAGTTGGGGATGCCCTGACAGACTTGGCTGAGGTCAAGATGCAAAGCACTTGTCTCTTCTCTTTGGGTGGGTTATATCTTCCCTGCAGAGCTCAGTTGGGTTTTGGTTGGTCAATGATGTAAAAACAGCCCCGATGTGGCCTCTGCTCTCTCCGGGCTGGGTGGTCACTGGTGCAATGATCTCAGTCAGTCAGCAGTGATGTTCGAGAGGCTTTTTTTTTTTTTTTTTTTTTTGCTGCACTCACTGACACCAGGATTTGGAGTGCCTGCTCCAGGTTTCCTAGTACTCTAACAAGCTGCAGTGCAATATTTTGCAATGTTTTTTGAGGTTTGCATTGGCCCTTCCTAACTTCTTGTGTGGGACCCGTTCTCATTCTTGCTCAGACAAGCCCCGGACACAGAAGATGTGCCCACAGTACCATAGCGCCAGAGAAGTGTGCCCCTGGGACCTGGCACCTGGTGTGTCCAGGTGCCTGGCTGCCTCTTCATTAGAACTCCCAGGCACCAAATGTGCCTTTTGCAAAGGTGGTGAGACTTTCTTACAGGGCTTGGAAATGTGTGAACTGCCTCCCCTAAATAAGAAGCAGCTCTGGACGTATCAACCTGCTTCAGAGGAATGCCTGAGAGTGGTGCTGCGTCTCCTCTGGGAGCAGGGTATTTGTGGGGGATGTTGTGTGCCGTGAATGGTGCTGTTTGTCAGACCTGCAGTGCTCGGGCCACGTCTGGGCCTGGGGGGCTGTTAAATAACAGCAAACTGAGAAGGCTGCATTTCCTTTGAGGCTCTGTATGTGTGAGAGGGGGAGAGGCAGGACAGAACCGTGCAAATATGGGAAACGATCAGAAAAAGAGTTTGGTTGCATGTATCAGGAATGATGAGTCCCTCTTATAGCTCTCTAGGGCTGATGGCCCAGCATGGCTGCCCCAGGTCCTAGGCTCCTGCCCATCAGCTTGTGTGAGCAACAGCAGGGGCTGTTTTTTATTACATGCAGCAGATACTGGGCAGTAGCACTACTTTATCTGACACCAAAGAACAGTTTGTAGCCTGGATGCAATTTCTGCCCTTCTCCCTGCTAAATGTTTCTATTACACTGGTGTGGGGAAGAGGATCCCAAAGGAGAAATGTGAAGAGTTTTCTGCAGGGGAGGAAGAGAGGAGCCATTGCAGGTGAATGCCTTGTGTATTTGATGAACTTAAGGATGGAGTAGGCTGTATGTCTGCATGGGTTTGTAGGGCAGCTGGGACAGGACCGGCAGCGTTGTGCCTCCCTGGTTGGCAGGGCACATGGGAGCCTGTGATGTTCCTGCTGTCTCTGCTGCTTCTGCATCGGCGCTTATTTGTGCATTGGTGACCTGAGCTCAGAAGTGGTTGCAGACAAAAGCTCCTGAGCTCTGGAACTGAGCACCCAGTGTGAAGCTCTGTTGGGATCCTAAACTGCCAAACCCGACAGCCCCTTGCTCCCAAGCTCGCCGGGGTAAGGATGTTGCTCGCTGAGCCTCCTGCTTGGCAGGAGCTGCTGCTCACACTCACACCTCAGCAGCCTCACGCTTGCTGTGGTGCAGAGCAGGAGGGATAAACGACCTTGACACTTGTTGACAGCTACTTCACAGATGCTGGCTGCCACTGAGCCGTGGTGCCACCAGCCGAGTGTGCCAGACGAGGGGCAGAGCCAGGCTGTGTGTCTGGGTGCTGCTCAGTGCCAGACCACCCTTTCCAAAGACCTTCTGGTACTGAAGCTTACTGAATTGTGAGTTTTCTTTCTGGTGAATCGGGAGACAGAAAGGAGCAATTCCTGCCCTTGTCTTTCCTCATGCCACAGTCTCAGGGCTTCTGTCTGTGTTTTTAAAACCAGGCACCAAAACAGCCTGGTGGCAAGCTGAGAGCCCTGCTGATGGGTCCAGCAAGCACTCCGCGAGGTGCTGTGACATGGATGGCCGCGTTTGCTAATGCTGGCCATCCAATGTTAACTAGGTCATAAAAATGTCTGTGGGTTGGCTGTAATGAGTCTCCTAACGAGCTGCTATTTCAGTCCCTTATCCAGTGACCCTATACGCGAGAAGGACTGCTTCACAAAGGCTGCGTTTATGAAAATGTTCTGGGGTTAGTCATCATTTTGTTCTGAGTGATGGCAATGGCTGTGAGCTGTGAAATGGTTCTTCGCTTTTTCAGGGGTTGTTTTGGTCAAACCTTTTCCTGTCATTTGGCATCAAGAGATGGTGTGCAGGATGGCTTAGGTTACACGCAGAAAATTGCACTGCTCTTCTTAGAGCTAGACAGTGGTAGGAAAATAGCCAGATATATTTTCACAGGTCTTTCTTACCCCCCTTCTCCTGGATTTATAAATCATAGCATTTTCTTTTGAGCATTTGCAGTTTAAAAAAACCACAACACGACAACTTTCCGATGCAGTGCAAAGCTGTACTGAGATTTTTGCAACCTGGCTTAAAACTCTAAGCAACCAAAAAGGCCAAGTGAAAATGGTAGAGACAGCATTTCCTAGGCAGAAAGCGGTGTGGGAATGTCTAAGGGAACTCCTTATTTAAGGAGGCACTGCACATTAACAAATGTTTGCTAAAGCGGCCCTTCCCTTGAGATTACCCCTCCTCCCTTCCCACAGGGAATATTGCATGGTGGTGGTAGAGGGGACCATGACGGACATTGCGTGTCTCTTTGTGCTGCTCACTGGTTCATCTGGGCTCTCTCCATCCTCCCCTTGGAGCTGTGGTCCTGTAGCTGATGTGCAATGTGGGTTTTGCTGTAGCAGTGCAGAACAATTGCCTGCAGCGTTGGCCCATCTTTCCACTCCCACCTGAGCAAACAGATTTCACATTGTCGGAAGGGAAGGAGAAGCCAGATGTGCATACGCCGAAACCTCTCACGAGCTTTGCTGGAGAGCTGACTTCCCCTGGACTTCCCCCTAGAGTGGCTAAACCCCAAAGTGGGGCAGTCTGAATTTAAGCACCTGAGCCCAACTCAGCAATTTGGGAAGGAGCCCAAGAGGTGGAACTGAAACTCCCAAATTACCTGTTATGAGAGGAGGTATGCAACTTTCATAAAGGGCGACTGAGGACAAAGATGTTTCCCTGGTTTATGTCATTGTTTTGCAAAATATTTTTTGTTGTTGATTTTGCAGAAGTTTGCATGCGTATCAAGTTTGTTTCCATATCAAGGTCCAGAGGTGAGGTAGGTTTGACGGTGCATCCCTCCACTCCTGTTCCTGCTCCCTGGCTCGGGGCAGCATCACTCTCGAGCAATGTGAGCCATTGCAGACTGCCCCAAAAATGAGCCTTCTGCAGATACCATGCTCCTGGGTTCCTGTGCACAGCTCGGCCACATTTCTCTCCTATTGGCAATTGTCTTGTCCTACAAGCAGTGTGTGCCCAAGAAAAGCTGGGCTTCCTCCTTCCTTTCCTTCCACCTTGCCCTACAGAGGGTGCCTCCCACTATCTAAAATAATTGAAGCCCTAATTCAAGCCCAGTGAAACCAGTGGGGGTCTTTCTGCTGACTGCCTGGCATCTGCCTGCTTTGGGTTGCTCTAGGTACTCCAGGGAACTCTCAGTTTCTACCCTTATTGCACCTTTCCTGGCCTTGGGCAATGCCTTGCTGTGCAGGGCTGCGATAACTAGACTTTAATGAAGCATGAGCTTGATTTCAGCAGGAACCATGTCCCTTTGCACTGGAGCAAGGAGGAGGAAGCCTTGCTGTGACTGCCTGTGCAGACTAGCTGAAATGAGCTCCAGGTGGAGCATAAAGTACCACCTATCCTGCAGGGGAGGTAGAAGAAAAAAAATAAAATCTTTGGCTCATTAAATTCAGTAGCTTTTGTTCTCATGAGTGTCCAGATTTGGAGCACGTGTAGATTCCTGAGGGATGGTAAATTAAACTCTGAAAAAATCCGTTCTTCAGAATGGCTCATAAAAAATATCTTTTGACAGGAGTGCAATTTCTGCTATTATTTAATTCTGTCTTTCTGTCCTTTGGAGCTAAATGATCAGCCAGATTATGTGCTGTGCTTCGTTACTTGAGAACATTGCAGCAACGAGCTGGAATAATGAGTGCGAAGCTGCATTCAGGTGGTAGCTGAAATTCTCAGAGCTTCAAAAGATCAGATTTATCAATGAGAAACACTGCAACATCCTTATTTAAGAAGAGTACATTTTCTAGGATGGTTCTGAGAATTACACCACAATCAGCTGACAGGCATGAAAAGAGATACAAAGCCTGAAGATGGACCGTGTGGTTCGCACTAATGCCATCTGAACTGTGTCTGTCTTGGCTGCCCTTTCTGGCAGTCAGCGTTTTGCAGTTCTCGTTTCCAACTCTTTATGCAAACAGCCGGATTTGGCTTTATGTATGAGAGAGAGATCTCTCCACTAGCAGTGGAAATAGAAATAACTGACATGCAGCAAAATGCGAAGAATGTAATCAACTTTGCAAGCTTTAAAATCCTTTCTGGAGGGGAGTAACAGTAGTACCCATCAAACTATTCTCATCTCTCATAGCTTCCTAACATTAGGTTTCAGGCACCATGTAATCCACAAGAATAAGAACAATATCCATTTCAAATGTGCAAGGCTGCCAAGCTGCTTTTGTTCACATGAGCTATTGTGTAAGGAAAGATTCAGTTTGTCCTTATCTCCTGCATCTTCTCTGAGCTAAAGTATTGGCATCACTTTTCCGAAAATACATTTTATCTGTGCAGAAATGAATTTAAATGTCTTGAAATGAATTTTTGTAAGTTGTCTTTCATGATAGACTTTGAAGAGCGGATGAGCTAACTGGCTTTGTTCCCCTTCTTCAAAGTGACACTAAGAAACTTTTGGCTTCATCCTGAGATATCTTGTGACATTTGTGTTCTCTCACTGGGCATTTTGGACATAATTTTGTCCCTTCCTGGATTAGTTCTGCTTTACCGAATCACTCAAAGATTATCACTTGTACGTTGTGGCCAGTATGACTCCTAATTCCCTGATTTATGATTCCCACAAAATACTTGATTAACTTCTGATGTGTTCTGGATAATGTTGTCCTAAGTCTGGTTAAGTATCCTCAAAGCAATTTAGCAAGCCTTGCTGCCTTCACGGTATTAATGTTCTCTTAATGTAGCATTCTGATGATAAGCCTTATTTTAAATAAATAAGCCCACAACACTGAGTATGCATTTTGATCAGACTAACACTGATCTCCCATGCATTAATATGAATGAGCAGGATTAGCATGGGAAAATTTGCAATTTCTCTGAGTGCTGGGAGTCTGAGCCAGACTAACAGTGTTAAAATTTTGCCTTGGCTTGTTCATCCTTAAAGGGTTTTTTTCCAAGTTATAACCAAGCATATAAACTCAGTCAAAGGCCAAGAGCATGGAATATATTTAAGAAGCTGAAATTTTAATGATATAAGTTGGAGATGTGATAATTAGCAGGTATTTTTATTCTGAATTTCCTACATGGTTGGGTTTTGTTTGTTTGTTGTTTCATTTTGGGGCGTTGTTTTGTTTTGGTTTTTTGTTTTTTTTCTTTAATTGAAACACGTATCCTGCGCTGGATGGGGCTGGAGCGTGGGATGCATGGGGAGGGTTGAGGGAGCTGTTCAGCTTGGAGATGAGGAGATGAAGCAGGAACTAATTGCCATCTTTAACTATCCAAAGTGGGGGCGATAAGGAAAGAGGAGCTAGGCTCATCTGGAAGGTACACAGCAAAGGGCCACGAGGCACCTTCCCACCTAATTTATTCTGTGGCTATATGAATTAAGCAGATATTTGCATGCGGACCAGTGCCTCCAGATGCATTTTTAACATGGTTTACAAAACATCAGGAATGACAAATGGTCCCTGCCCCAAAAGGCAGTGGGAAGGAGGATGTGCTGGGTGTGATGTGCTGGGTGTGCTGCTCACAGCCAAGCTGTGACACTTGTGATCTGTGAGCTTGTCCACCCCGGCCTGCAGAGGGGCTCCTACAAGGGCATGGGCTTTCACAGGTACCTTGCTTTCATGGCCTGTTAGTTCATTTGGACTTACAACCCTTCTCCCAAATGGAGACATGAGGTAAGCTTCTGGAAACTGCAGTGACGAATGGCATTTTTTTTGCTTCTCTTCTTTGAGACATCCTCCTCTAAAACTCTAAGCAGCTGCAGTCTCCTTGCAACTTAATTGTAAGCTCTCTGGTGAGCCAAGCTCTCCTCTTTAGGTCATTGCAATGAGGAAACAGCTTTGTCGGAGCATCATCCATCAAGGATGAACACAATGTCGGGGACAGCTCAGAAATGGAACAGGCTTCACTGGTGCAGCCGTATGAGTGTCACTGCACTTCCCACTGCCCTGACCCTGATTTATCAGGGGTTTCTTTGGCACTTGGGCCATAACACGCATGGAACTGGAAACTGGAAGAAGACACCATGGATCATATTTGCTACCCAGACCTCTCCTTCCTCTGATTACTGTCGTCTCCCTCTGAGCATGTTAACTTTTGTTATCAAATATACATCAAAGCATTGTATGCTGTTACCACCCACAAATATTCCCTATCGTTATTAAACAAATGAGATGCAACTGCCAGATCAAGTTAGTGAGTGCCTAGCTGGAGAGAAGGAAAAAAAGAAAGAGTAGGAGAAATCTCTACTTTTTGGGGGTCTTGTTTACTGTGCTAGGGACACTGGATAATTAGGACATGGATTTTCTTGACATACCATCTTAGACTGTGCTGTCAGAAAGCACGTCTCCCTCGGGGTCTGGAGCAGGAGTGGAAACACAGAGGCAGACGTCAGGTCTGCCAGGAGGACTGGCTCTGCAGCAGGCTGGCTCTCTGCAGCTCCCTGCCCAGGTGACTTTAACCTTTTATTTGTTGTTCTTAAATTGTGATACTTCTTGTCTGCAGGATTGGGGCTGATCCCAGAGCTGAGGACGTGCTGGGGAGCAGGGCTGTGCCGCCTTTCCCACGAGGGAGCAGAGTGCAAGGGATTTAAAATCACTTCCAGGAATACTGAATCTGTATCTCCTATGGAAGCTAACCTCAGCAACGGGCTAGAGCTGCCTTAAACCAATATATTATGATTTTACCACAACTGTGTCACTTTGACTTTCCACATGATTCTGCAGAACCATTTATATGCACATAGATATGAATAAATTCAACTCCCATGGCTGTTGCTTGGAGCTTAAGCCACTAGAAAAATCCTATTTTCAGACAGAAACAACATGAGAACAGGAAAATTCAGACACTGTGGGATCTGTTTTGGTGCTCCTGAGGACTGAGAGTCCCAGCTCCTTTTTGGGAGGCTCCATGGTGGCCCTGCTTGTGCAGACCAGCAAAAAGGTGTCTCCGTCACTGATTTTTCCCCAGTGCAGAAGGTGCTGCAGACTTGCTTTCCTGCTCTTGGGAAGTGTTGGCTGCTGGGGATGGCTGTCTCCTCCAAACCCTGTTGCTTGCTCAGCCAGGAGAAGGCTAAAAGAGGGCTGTGTGGAGGAGGAGGGTGCATCTGGGATAGCTTTGCTCTTTCTTCCTTTCTGCCTGTCTGTGTTGGTGCATTTGGGTTTGCAGCAGCTCTTGTGGGTTCCAGGACTGCAGGGGAGTGGGCAAATGCTGCAATCTGTTAGCGAAGCCACTCTGAATGCTGTGTAATTCTCTCCACAGAGAAGTGGAATACTTACAGGCACCATTAAAGTCCTGGAGGCAGCAAGTATTTGTGATGCTGACCTCCCATGATTATTTTTTTTATTTTATTTTATGATATTGCAGCATACAGTGAAATATCAGGCTCCCCGTGACACAGCAGCTCTGCACCTGGGGTAGCTGCCAGGCTGCTGCCTGCTGAAATGAGCCTTTGTGTTTGAAGGTAACCAATGTGCCATATCCGGCCCCCTTTTCTTTTAAATGTTAATATAGTTTTGTAATTAAAGGGAAAATGCTGAGAAGCACAAAATGTGAGGCATTAATGGGTTGTTTTGCGGGAATTATTTGCTTGTTAGAGTGATGGGGGGCTCAGTCTGGAGGCACGGTGAGGTTTCTCCAGTTGCTTTCATGCTGGGTCAGGGTTAAGCCCTGGGTTTCTCTGGCATTTGGGGACTGGAAATCTCCAGCATTTGGGTGAGTTAGCAGGTGGTTTTGTGCTAACACTCCTGGTGATGAGAAGTCAGACACCTGTAAAGATCAGCTGGGATTGAAAGGATAGAGGTACAGCAAAGATCCCACATTGCCTCTGTGCTGAACTTTTCAAATCCGTGACTTTTGCAGAAATCCTGTGGGACAAAATTTCCGCCTTTTTGGTAGAGAATGGCCCTGCTGCGGAGGAGATAACGCTGACCCTGTGCCGCAACCCCTCCTTCGCTTTCTGCAGACTCAGTCACTGTCCACAGGTCGCTCAGGGGCTGTCCACAGATTTCCAGGCAAAGGGCACGAAAGGCAAATTTGCAGCTGGTGTGGGGATGAGCCAAGCATGCAGTAATGCAGATTTACCAGTCAGGGTGGCAGGGCAGTTCCCAGCCGCTTGGGTCTGTTACAAGAATCTCTCCCTGTCCTCAGGACGATCCAAAATCATAGAGAAAACTTTGCTGGCGGATGCCCAGCTTGCAATGGACTGACATTTCTGTGGGCTGTGGGGCTTGTTCTTCCTCTCCCCTTGTTAGGACAGCTATAGTCTTGGTGGTTTGTTACGAGGAGCGTGTGTGTACACACAGCCAGAAAAAAGCAATTTGGGACACTTACTCAGACAGTGCAGTGTAAATTCAGGACAGTGGACCATGGGGTGAGAAAGCAAAGCCCTTGCTGAGTGCGAAGCCTAAGGAAAGAGGGAAGGCAGGTAATGACTCTTGTTTCCTGGCACTGAATTCCTGCTGAAGATGCAGAGCTGAAAGCATGCAAAGTGAGCGTAACCAGGTGGAAAAATCCTCCAGTTCTTCTTGGCTTTTCTGGAAATGGCCTCATTCACTGATGACGTGAGGGTAGGGGAATTGCAATTGCTCTGTCTGCCTTTCCCAAAGCTGAGATGGGTTAAGTGATACTTGATTGTAATTTTCAATTGCTCTAAATGTTAGCAATATTTGGAGGTAAGATGGTAAAATTTTTAAACACGGGTCTTGTAGGCAGCAAACTATAACAAATAGCAAATGATAACTATGTGACTAATATGAATTGACACAGATAACTGTGCTAAAACTTGCCAAACTCTGAAATTTGTGAGCACTTCTAAAAGATCCACAAGCCAGAATTGCCCTTGAGAAAAGCCGATCATGCTGCCACCCTCCCCTCCTCAGAAGAGCAGTGGAGCAAGGCAAAGAGCTCTGAGTACCTGGGAGTAGAAACCAGCTCAGTAGAGGCAGAAATTGCCTTTTTGAAGCTGCATTGACATCTAAGGAAGAAGTGAAACAGAGGATGCAGAGGGTCCCCAGGGCAGGCAGAGCAGGAGAAATGCAGTGTGTGCTGGGCCCCACGCTCTGGTGTCTGGAGGTGTTTTGCTGTTTGGTCTCCCTAGTCAAGACTGCTGTCGGTTTGCTTCAGGCTGGGATTGAGGGTTTGTCTTGTATGAAGAGGAGGGCGGATTTCCCTGGATTGTAGCATATCATGTGAGCAGAGACTGTGCAAGGTCACACAGGGGCATTGCGGCAGAAAGGGGAATAAAACTGGGATCTCCTCAATCCCAGTATGACTGTGAGCAGCAAAGAATGGGGGGGGAAGGGCATAGAGATTTTCAAGTTGATTTAACATGGGAGTTATCCATATGCGCTAGGCTGCACAGCATGAGGGGTTACTACGCCCCCAGTGTAACCAGTATGAAGCCCAATGGAGCAGCAGCCTGGGGCATCCCCCATCCCTACTGTGCTCAAGCAGCAGAAAAATCATCACAGCAAGAAGAAGGGTTTGCATGCTGTAACCTTAAACACCTCCAGTCCTTCACCCACAGTGCCGCGCTGGGTTGTAGTGGGCTCTAAGTTAAGAAGCCCAATTTATACTTAGGTTTAATTTGAATTAAAACATGCTCTTTAGATTTCAACTGAGAATTCTCCGATACCTGATGTGGATCATGAAATTTTGGAAAGGGGGCTGATTTTAAGCATTTTTATATTTGTCAGTCATGCTGACAAATTCTCCTAAGTTTTTGATGCATGGGTTGATAAAAGTAGCTACCTACACAAATGTGAGATCTAAATCTTATCTGCTGGAGAGACTGGCAGAAATATTAATGATTTGAATGGGAGCGGCATCGGGCAGGTAGCTGGACTGTCGCTCTGGGGAGCACGCTGCTCAATGCCTATAATCTATAACTTGCATGTAACGATTTTGCTGCCAGGGCTTTGTGGATTAGGCATATGAAACCAATCAATTTATGTGATGCTGGCAAGATTTCTAGTCTAAATATGGTCACCCCAAAGTGATGTTGCTAGTAAGCGGCCTGTTTCTTTCTGGAGGATTTTAGAGGTAGGAATTTATTGGTTGCTGTCTGTACAAACTGCATCTCTGTTGGGAGGGTTTGCTGGTAAAGCAATACCAGAAAACCACCTCTGATAGTGGCAGATAAAGGTGGTAAGTGGATGAGGTAAAGCACTGGAAGCAGTAAAGACGTACTCATTTTCCTCCACTACTAATAAATTAATACAGCCAATGTCCTGAGAGGACTTCAGATGATTTCAGCTCATGAGCTCACATGGCATTAATCACTGAGCCTTTCTCCGTGTCACCGATGTGTATTGCGGGAAGAATAACAGCGCTGTTAATCAGCCATCATTCTGCAGGAACCCAGAGCCTGGCTATTCAAGAGGGTGGATTTTTTTTTTTCCCCTGTCTTCAAAACTGCAATTAAACTATTGGAAGAACTGTAGGACAGTTCTCCTGCTGAGGAGCAGATATTTATGCTCTGAGAAGCTGCCCACAAATACTCTTAAGTAACTAACAAAAATAACCTACCCAGTTACTCTCTCATGGCTCCATTTCAGGAGGATTTCAATAATCTCTCATGACAGGCTCTGAACATGATTATCAAGACAGGAATAATGTCCTGTTTCAAATAATGTCCATTTCACTCCTGAATATAAAAATCTAAAGCTGCTGAGAGATAAGGAACATGTGGTGATTATGTAGTGCATCACTTTGCTACTGGAAAGATTTTCTTGTTAGGTTTGCAGACAGGAAATGTTTGTTTAGCTCCTTTGATCTGCAGATGCTGGGTTGTCTTGGAGTGGGAATAGCCATTTCTAGTTGCTTTAGAATTTCAAAAAGTGTTTGATCTGGAAAGGTATTAGAGAGAAATTCTCTGAGTTTCAAAGGGTATAGATAATACATCACATGCAGTAGGGGACACCACTGTTGTTCTCTGAAAGATTAGACAGAGCTATCTTAACATCATCGGGGAATTTTAAAACAGGCATTGAAATGTATTTGTTCTGTCACTTATGAGGAATATTTGATGAAGCTTGTTTGATTTGATTGTTTCACTACTGTGTCAGCTCGTTTATTTAATTATGGTATTGACCACTTTCCCATTGTATTGAATTTTAATAGTCCCAAGATTAATTAGATGTGCATAAAGAGCAGCTGCAAGAGATGTGAACCTTTTGTTCTGGATCTTTTTTTGTCCTGTTTTGAGAAGAAAGAGATGGGAGAGAACTGAGTGCAATCAAAATGTAGTCATGCTCTTGATTAATAACATAATTAGTTAAAATCTGAAAGTTTTGCAGGAAATATCTCCACTTGATATATAGGGCTCTGAACTGACTAGAAAGAAAGACAATGCTTTATTTTTTGGTTTTGCTTTATTATTTATAAATATGATTGAATGTTTTAATAACATAAACCTGACTCTTTTCAATAGTAAAATAAGTAAATACTAAATAAGCAGCCAAACCAGGAAGGTATGTTGGTTTCATTGGTGTTATGCTGACCCTGAAAGGAAGGGTTTGGTCTCTACCTGCAGCTGTTTTACAGCGAGCTTTGCTCTAGCTCTTTTGATGCGCCCCCAGTCCAGTGTTTCACAGAGAAAGGCAGAGGAAAAAGGGCTTTTTCCTGGGATCAGGACCTTTTCTTTAAAATGCTTCAGCTTAGGTGGACGCTTTTGATAGGCACAGATGGAGGAGGGATGGTGCAGGCGGGAGAGTGGCGACCTGGGGTGGCAGCAGCTGGCAGCAAGTGGGGATGCGCAGGAGGAGGTGGAGGAGGCCATTATCTTTTCAGCTAAGGGCTAAAATGGGTACCTGGCCTTTTTTACAAAAAAATATTGTTGTTTGTTTTTTTTTTTTTTTCCAGTCTTATTTAGGAGGTAGAATTAGGAAAAAAAAAATCTCCCAGCCTGTTGCTGGTAGGAAAAATCATGAGGCTTTTAATGAAGATTTTTCCAAAAATTCCTCCTGCTTTAGTGAAAGCTTTATCGCCAGTGAGCATTAGAAAATACCTGTTTTCACACTGAGTGAAAATCATGTCTAACATTAAAACCAAAACAAACAAAATGCATTGTAATTGCTATTTTTTTAAAACAGAATAAGCTTAAAAAAATCCTTTGAAATTGTGGGATGGCACAAACATGATAACAATGAATCTGTATGATCTCACAAAATAAAACATATGTTCTTGCTGTTCTGCACGTGTATGCTTCAGGATTTAAGTATCTCCACTCCCAAATTCATCCTGTATAAACCCCTGAATTCTCTTGGTGCGTTTGCGTGTTTGCAGTGCATTCCTTACAAGCTTTTCACCTGTCAGTTTTAACTTATCAAATTCCACTTAGCAGCACTGCTGAGAATCATAAAAAACGGTAGACTAGAAAGCTAGAAAATTTATTTTGTTGTGCAAGTGAAACCATTAATTTCAAAGTCTGGGGGAAATCTGGCTCAGCTATAATTATTTCCCCGAAAATTTTGATCTTATTTTTTTAATGAAAAGTAGATTGATTTTTGTTCAGTACATTTTCAGTGCCCACAAATCCCTATTGTACATGAAGTAGTACTTTGCAGAAGGAATTAATGGTATAGATTTCCTCCTTTCACCATTCTTACAGCTCATAAATATGCAAAAGTAAATTCTAGTAAGGAAATGATGATACTTGTATTAATAAATGTCTTTTCTGAGAGTAATTTTGAGTAAAACACCATCTTCATTGATTCACCTTGTAGATTTGCAGATCGGAAAAGAAAGTATTGCCATACTTCACACAAGGGATTCCCTGGGGGACAGATCCACTCTTTTCCAGCGGGGGCGTGGGGAGGACAGGAGTGAGGGTTTGGGCTCAGGGAAAGCCACACCAGTTTGATTCTGTTCTGGTGTTGTCGATACTTTGGTTTGAAGCCTTTTCTCTATCCCAGTGTGCTGAACCACAACACAGAGGGCTTGTTCTATTTATGCTGAGCGTCTGATAATTAGAAATTAACTGTGCTTGCAGCTACTTCTTGGTGGGCTCATAAAAATTCCTTTTAACTCTGCACAGCCCTTCAGTATGCAAAAATTCTCCAGTGCACCATCTGCTCAGGGCTTCTGGACATCTGCAAGTTACCTCTCTGTGACAAGGAGATCTGAGAGCTGTGCGTCTTTAGCATCCGTAACTAGCTGAAACATTTCAAAGCCGACCACTGGTGAGAATGCAAAAGGGATTCTAGCACAAAATGAATGCGTACTATGAAATAAAATACAGGAACATACTTGCAACTGTTTACCTTCTGCTAAGCTTGTTGCTACCGAATTCATTCTGGAAACATGATCATTTCATTCTGCTAAACCTGTAATTCATTCATGGGATGTGTTTTTAGAGCTTCAGATCATCTGAAAACACTTACTTTTCTTAATTTATCACCTGCTTTCCAAAAATCTTAATTTGTAATTTTTCTACTTTGCAATCAAAAACCTATTATTGAAGAAGCTGTCACTCAAAATTTCCTCCTTTCCTCTTGCGATGTGCATATTGGAAAATGAGTTCTCTGTCAAATGTGCTTGTGGAATTCACAGGGGCCAGTTCTGTTCCAGACCTGCTCCTACTTTCACAGCTGTAAAGCATGAGAAACTCCTCTGAATATTCACTGCAAATTATCTGATCAGCTGTTACCCAGTCTCCTGTTAGCAAAACCAGAATGTAACAACTGTTGGGTGGATTTACAGGCAACTAAATAGCCTCTTCCTTAAATCCTTGTGCTCCCAAAAAGGAGAGTCATGTAATGCAAGAGCAGAGCTGAGATGAGGATGCCCTAACTATAAGGCACTGAAAGGCCACTGTTATACTTTCCTTTCATCAAGCAGAGAGAACAGATCATTTGAGTTCTGTAATCTGTTGCTGTTGATAGCTGACCTAATTTCTGAGTGCAGAAATGACTTAGTAGCAATCCCATCTCTTTGATAAAGGCAGTGAGTAGAAGTGGTGTGTTGTTGAATGGCCTCTGCCAAGAAGGTCAGCAAGTTCTTAAGGGAAAATGTTTGATAGATGCTATTAAATGTACAAGGCTTCTGCCTATTGCTTATCGACGGGTTCTAAAATGAAATGGTTTTCTCTCAAGCCTGAAGGTCATTTCTGATATGTGTCTTGGCACTAAACTCAGGATCACTTCAAATTAAATGCCAAGAGCAGAAATGAAAAATTAAAAATGTTCATATTCTGCAATTACAAAAAACCAAACAAATCAATAAAGGAAGCGCATTTAATGAGACTCACAAATGTCAGAAAGCAACTTCAGGACACAGCCACATCCATGGGTGAGTTAAGACTTTACTCCATACATGCCCATATTGCACAGCTGATAGAGATAAAAATTGAACCTCACTGACACCCTTTATCTATTTAAAATAATTGCTTCCAATACGTTGCAGGGGAAACAAAGTGGATGTATAATTAGACATCTCCCTTGGTGGAAAGTCAGTCTATAGGCTTGAATGTTTTTTTTTTATTTTTAACATCCCCAATGCCATCTGGAGGTTATGCTAACCCCCAAAACTAAGACTCCCATTGATAAGACAGCTCTAGAGCAGCTTCAACAGGGCTGGGCCCTGAGGTTCAATTATCATGCCTGGTGTAATGTCATAACTCATTACTTCTCAGAAATATAAATTTATAATGTAATACAGCAAGCATAAATATTTTTGGCATTTGATGTGATGGGGATTAGAACACAATCGGAACAGAGCTGTACTTGGAGTGGCCTTTTTGGGAACATCGATGCAATGCCTGCTCATTAAGGGAGCAGCCAACTGCCGGACGTGCACGATTGCATTGCTTTGTGTCTCTGGGAGGTATTTTTCTCTGATTCTACAAGCTGTAAAAATAGCCCCCATGAGTCTGGGTTCATACTTCGTGCCGTGTTTTCATGTTCCATTAGTGAAACAGGAAATTTGCTATTACAGTATGGAAGGTAAAATAAGGTAGCACTTTTTGCTTTAATGTATTTGTACACACTTATATAGCATGTCCTGCAAAGCGTTACTTGGTTTTCTCTCTGTGTGTATACTACTCACCCCTAAACATCCAGCTATCCTGCTACCCGTTACAAGGAAACTATATCATATGCTAGATTTAATTTTACTGTATTCATGCTGGATTCAGGAAATCCCAAGAGACCTCTGGAGATCCCTTGAATCTTGACTCTTCCCATGGTACTCCCATGACAATGTAGCCTCCATTTCCTCTGCTTCTGCAGCTCTGTGTAGATGGTTATTGCGTGCAGCAGTAATGGGCATGGGACAGACAGCCTGAGGGACAGGGTCAGGCATGATCCAGTGCAAGTTGCCTGGCTGCAGTCTGTAGGGTTTGTACACAGCCTTCCTGCCTCTTGTGCCCCTCCACTGATTTTTCTAGCAAGAAGCATTTGGAGCTGCAGTGTGTGGTATTCATGGGTCAGCTCACCTTCCTTTCAAATAAGACTGGTGACTTGGAAAGCCCTTATCAAGAGTGATAATGCATTCTGGAAGATGGATGGAGAAATTCTTGCTATGCATAATGTATGTTCTCCCCCAAGGACAAAGCTGAAAGTAGTTCTTGCAGGATGCTAATGATGGAGATGAGATGGAAATTCCCACCTTGAATTCAGATCCATGGTGCCATTTAGCAGCTGGTAAACCCTGGAAGCTGGAAGGCTGGTGTTTCCTGGTGAATGCTGTGCTGAGTGCTGCCAGGATGGGGTTTGGGAGCAGGACAGCTATAATGCAGTGCTTCAGCTAGCTGCGTGTCTGGATTCAGCCCTCTGAGCACCTGGGACCTTCCCAGAGCTGCTGCAGCATTCTGGCAGTGCTGGCAGCATCCGAGGCCAATGATCACCAGCGATCATTTGTGCAGGGAGGGGATGGCCATGGCTCCACATCTGTGCCCCTAGATCAAAACCACCGAGTGTGTGATCCACAGGCCTTGGGACCAGATCCTAGCTTCATGTGACAGGGTTTGGCTGCTGAACTGAGGATATTGCGTTAAAAAGGGTGTAAATCAGTGCAGGAGCAAAGGAGATTGTGGGAAAGGGTCATGAAAAAAATTAACGAAGCAGTAAGACCTGTTTTCTTTGGTGGCACTGGGAGGGCTGGTACATGCATGGGCTCACTGTGAGGCTGGCATCAGCACCTGAGGTTTGCGACATGCCCCAGGGTCTATCATTTGAGATGTGGCTTAGTAATCAGCTTTCAAATGAATGC
Organism: Nipponia nippon; assembly: GCF_047370975.1. Taxonomy (NCBI): domain Eukaryota; kingdom Metazoa; phylum Chordata; class Aves; order Pelecaniformes; family Threskiornithidae; genus Nipponia; species Nipponia nippon. The sequence continues at coordinate 14,442,262 of NW_028262313.1, forward strand.
AGCTTTAAGTGCACTAAAAATACTCAGGGAAGGAGCACTTGTTCTGAGGCTTTTTGACAAATGTGCTCCTTCTGTTCAATGGTGTGTCTCAGCGACACATGCTGGTGTTCAGCCGCTGTAAGTGGCTGTGTCTGAGCTCGTCTCTGATTTACCAAAACCTACCTGCCTCATATGGGCAGAACTTGCAAAACGGTCCCTTCAAGCAAAGAATCTCAATATAGATGTTTGCGTGTCCAAATACTTTCAGGACTACTTTCATCCATATATAACAGGTTTGAATTTGTCCCAAACATGTGATGTGTAGAAAACAAAAGATCCCCACATACATTTGCTTTCTTGGTAAGAGAATTATCCAGCATAGCTCTAAGCCATCCTGGAAAAACGAGGTCGTCATCTTCTGAATAATGTTTATTGAGCTGCTGCTAGAGACAGAAATTTTTTGCTGTTAGGTGTAAAATGTCCTTAATGTCCCCGCGTGCATAGGTGTTTGAACAGGAGCAGATGAACTGCTGAAAAACCTTTGGCTGCAACGCTTCAGTATATGTGAGATTCACACAGAACAGATTAACTGTGGGACCATGGAACAGGTTAGCAGATGGCCAGCAGAGCCTCTGGTATTATCCTGGGCTAGGAATCCTGCCTGATATGGATGCTCATGTGGGTGATGAAATGGCAGAATGGTGCACTAGTATTTGATGCATGAGTGTGCAGCCATGGTGTTGCATGGCTCCTGCCAGCAGTGCTGGTAAAATAGCAAGTTTAGATTGTGTTCACACAAATGACCGCATGAACAGACCTTCCCTGGGTTCATGTTAAATAAGTATAAAAGCACAAAGTGATTAGCTATTGGGAACTTCTGAGTTTCCCTGTCCTGAGATCAGAAGTAACCCTGGTTGTGGCCCTTCGTGTGTCTTGCTCTTGGGTGTTGTTTCTCCAGTGGCAGAGCCCCTTGTCTTCCTCCCTTGTCCCTAGCTGAGCTGCCACCCTGCAATCATGGGCCTGGCAGTGGGGTGCTGGCGATGTAGGCTCTGCTTCTGTTCCCTGGGTATATACAACCCCTGGGACCTCTCCCAGGTGTGTATATAAAATGTAGTACAGAAGGCTTTCGGCACCAGCAGGGAAGGCAAGAGCCTGCAGGTCAGCTCTGAAATGCTGGGTTTGTACTGCAGCAGGGAAGATCATCATCAGATATGTGGAAAAATTTTCTAGTGGGCAGTGTAGTGAAGTACTTGAATAGTCTGCGGAGGTGGTTAAGGATAGATGAGACATATCTTATAGGCAGAGGTTCAGCTGATCCTGCCTGAGGCAAGAAAATGTATGAGCTGGACCTGCGAGGTGCCTTCCAGCCCTGTTCTCTGTGATTCTGCAGATCTGTCATCTAGGCTCATGCAGCATTGCCCAGTGCGCTCTGATGGCCCAATGGCTCTCAGCCCTTATGGGCCTCTGCACCATGTTCCAACACCAGAGCGTCTGAGAGCTGAGCACTACATGTCATGCTCAGCCTGAGGGGCCTGCTCAGGTCGGAGATGCCTTGTAAGAGTAAATCCAGGAGGAATTTTCCATGCAAATAAGATGTCCAAGACTGAGCAGTATGGTGGCACCGTGTCCCTCAGCACAAGGGTAAATACCTGGCCTTGCCGTGCTTGCACAGCAGTGCAAAGTGAGGGGATTATCACTATACTGAGCGGCACAGGGGCTGGCAGTCTCCAGCTTGCCTAAAGGGCAGCATTTGAGCTTGGTGGGTGGGACAGCATCTTTCTGATCCTACACCCAGAGAGCACCTGTGCAGGGCAAGAAGAGCACAATGTGCACAGTGAGATGCAACAGCTTGTTTTTGGAAAAACTGCAGGAGCCATAGACTGGCTAGCACTCTTTATGCTCGGTCATCAGGATGAACAACTCTACTTAAGAGTCAGCTTTTATCCTCAGAGTGGCTTGCCACATTGTGAATGGAATAGCTGATTTACTCCCACATAAGCATATGACTTCATGTGCCACAAAGCATCAATAAACACTAATTAGCCCACTTCATGCGCAGTGGTTTTAGTCTGACTCCAAGGCCCATTTCCTTTGCCCCTTAGAAATCCTGTTCATGTCACTGGGACTCCTAGTCAAGGCACTTGGCATGCTGCAGCAGCCCCATCGAAATGGAGATTTACTCCGAACTCTACTGTTGTTGCCTGCACTGTGGAGTTAGTAATTCTTCTTGTATCACCCCGGGTTAGAAAGCCTTTTTATTTGTCTTCATAACTTCTATGGCAATAGAAATATGAATGTTCACTCTCCTCACCATGGTGGAAAGAGAAGTTGTATTGGGTTATTGAGAAATGCTGTATATGTGGTTGGGCTGTAATAAAAGAAAACTGCTCTTTCCAGGCTGCTTGGGTCCAAGACTTTGATCCATGTACTGGTTTTGGCTGGGATAGAGTTAATTTTCTTCATAGTATCTAGTATGGGGTTATGTTTTGGATTTGTGCTGAAAAGTGTTGATAACACAGGGATGTTTTTGTTACTGCTGAGCAGGGCTCACACAGAGTCAAGGCCTTTTCTGCCTCTCACCCCACCCCACCAGCGAGGAGGCTGGGGGCCACAAGGAGTGGGGAGGGGACACAGCCAGGACAGCTGACCCCAGCTGACCAAAGGGATATCCCACACCGTATGGCGTCATGCTCAGCGTATAAAGCTGGGGGAAGAAGAAGGAAGGGGGGGACATTCAAAGTGATGGCATTTGTCTTCCCAAGTAACCGTTACGCGTGATGGAGCCCTGCTTTCCTGGAGATGGCTGAACACCTGCCTGCCGATGGGAAGCAGTGAATGAATTCCTTGTTTTGCTTTGCTTGTGTGCGCAGCTTTTGCTTTACCCATTAAACTGTCTTTATCTCAACCCATGAGTTTTCTCACTTCTACTCTTCCAATTCCCTCTCCCATCCCACCGGGGTGGGGGAGGCAACGAATGGCTGTGTGGGGCTTAGTTGCCGGCTGGGGTTAAACCATGACGATCCAGCATTGCCATTCTGGAGAAACAACCTGTGTGGAAACTGAAATCTGCCTCCAAGTGGTTTCCAAGCAGTCAGATCCATGCCTTGGGTGAGGGCTGAATGCTGTTCGGTTCTTTGCTCTTCTTCTGGTGTTTGTTTTTGTGGACTTCCAGGTGCAGATGTAATTTTTTTTTTTTTTTTATTTGGTCATCAGCATTGCCAGAAGTAAAATAGCTTTTGATGAAATCACTGATTGAGGCAAGCGTGCTAAGACCAATGATAGGCTGTTGCTGGCACCTAGATTCAATTTTACCTCCTATGAAATACAGATTTCATAAAATGCTCCATGACTTCTCTGAGCTTTTTCAATGTTCTTAAATTAGTTTTGAAAAAACATTTTACCTTCTTCAGCCAGCCAATTTTCTTGACTTTTTGACTTTTAAATTCAATCTGCTGTATCGAAAGTAGTTGGCACAGAACAAAAATACAATACTGGAAACTTAGCTGCCTTACAGAAACAATGGCAAAATCCTCCTTGCAGTACAAATCTGGAGCAAATTTAGTGGCTTTATGCCAGATCTGAACTGAAAGCAAAAGGGGGCTGTTTATTTTGATGCCAAATTATATATAAATGCTGTACAAATTGTGTCCTTGCAGAACATCGCTCTTTCTACACACCAATATTTACGTGACGAATAGACTACATAGCAGAGATACTGTGGCTAGACTTTCAGGCATTTCTACTGGAACTACTATGTAGCATGTTGGTATTTTAAAAGATGCTGCACTTGTAAGCCTTTGCATCTCATTGTTTTGTATGGCGAATTTGCCATTTTTCTACATAGTTATAAATGTGCCCACAAGGCCATAGTAATTAAATATATAATGAATAAAGCATTATGCAATTTAAAGTTGTGTTCAAACTGTAAGTGATGAGATATTACATTTCAATGCTACTTTCATTAAAGATATTACAAGGAAAAAATCAGGTATCTACCAGTGAAAAGCCCTTGGCTACCTATTGGGAGAGGGATTGTGAATTTTATTGTCCATCTAATTACTTGGCTGAGGATTCTGAGATTTTAAATCCCATATACCACCCCAGTAAGGATGTTAGATATTGGTTCCTGGCCCAAATCCAAGCCAAAGAGTGAGTTTCTGCATACCAACATGCCCCTGCTGTTACAGCTGAATATACTTCTTGATGGTTTGCCCTGAAAATATTATGCAGTATTGCCTTTGCTCTCCGCTCCACTGGCAGGTGATGTGACAGAGTACCTGAGCAATATAGTGAGCGACATTTTGCCCGTCCATCAGAGCCTCAGCCAGGGGACCCTGTTAGGTGCAGACTGGTGGCCTGAGGGTCTCCTAACTCCACCAGGCCATTACCCCACTTTTATGGTCAGCAGGAGCTGAAGTGAACCTAGTGTGTAAAGGTGGGATGCTGTTGGGGGCTGGCTGCGAGCCTCTGTATCATCCTCCAAAACATCAAGATCCTTTGGAAAAGCTCTGTAAGAACTGACGGGTAATATACATGGCAGGGGAAGCCCCTTAAGTGTTATTGAGAGCAAACCTTTGTCCTATTTTAAATTACGTTTATTGTTTGTGCAATTTTGAGCTTGAAGACAAAATGGTAATGTGGGAAACGGCAGTGTCACGTGAGTGAGTGTTACATCAGCAGCTCAGAACTCCTCCAGGTCCATCCGTGGACCAGGTACTGCACCCACATGGGGAAACCTGCCGGGAATGACGCTTTACCTGCCTTCGTGCTCCTTGAGTTCAGGGCAGGGCTTGCGTCTCGTATCTCGTTGTCAAGGCAAATCTATGGGATTTTCTATGTAGAGCAGCACAAAATTCCGAGAAACACAAAGCTAATTTATTTTGCCTTTTTGCCTGCGCGTGGTGCGGGCATTGCAGCAAGGATCTGGTCATTTAAATTGTGGGGAACTGGAAGCCCCACCACGAGGTCTGCAGCCACCCTGCTGATTTATAAAGAAGCAAAAAAAATAGCGAACTAGGCAAAACAAGGTATGAGACAACAAATATTTCAGATTTTCCCTCCAAAGAATAGTAATTTATTGAACATTGAAAGCTCCTAATTAAGTATATAAAACAATCACTCCTTCTCCCTCTCTCTCTCTTTTAATAAGGTTTCTAGAGCAAAGCAAAGGTGTGAAGTTGGTCAGGCTCTCCTCAGAGGATTAAGGCAAATTGTGTAAGTTATATTTAATTCAATTAATCTTTCCTGATAAGTCCTACATCATGTCATCAATCTATTTGATTCCACAGGCATAATCCTTAACATGCAGCTGCCTTGCACAATAAGCCAGGGAGACACTCGGTTGCATTCAAGGGAAATAAATTTAATTATAAACACATCATAGAGTCAAACATTTCCTGAATTTGGAATTCAATGTCTTGTCAGCCTTCCAGCCGAGAACACCATCAAACTTTTATAGGGAAGCAGACTCTGTCCTGAATTTATATGTACTGGCAAGCACTTTAACCAGAGGAAATCACAGAAACTATATTTTCGTTTTCTAACATTTTTAAACTTAAAGCTGCTTTTGTCTTCAGTAGAACTATCCGCAGTGTTAAATAAAGCCAGGAGTACCGTTATTAGAACTTGTCAGAAAAGGGAGAAATACAAAAATCTACCTGGTCCAGAAGGCCACAGCATCACAGTCAAAATACAGAGTGCTGCAGAGGGACTGGAGGTGTGGGGGGGTGCCACAAGCCATTCCCAGCCCACATGCGTGGCCAGAAACTCAATCTCTTACTGTATTTAAAACCTGGGGGCTCCTTTTGGTGCCGGCTGTTACTCAGCAATTCTACCAAGGACCTTAAATGTGGGGCTGATCTCACTGTGGTCACTGTGGCTTGGTAACTTGAGGTATACAGGGACCGGGAGTCACCCAGTGAGCCATGGCCTGCTGTGCAAAGACGGACGAGCACCCTGCTAAGAGGGGCATCGGGCTCTCTCGGGGGTGAAGAAGCCAAGCCCTGGGTGTCCACAGGAGGATCAGAGCTCCCCAGCTCTGATACAGCCCTTGCTGACCAGCAGAGTCCTGCTAACACTAATTAAGCACATCATGGGGCATCTGGATTTATTAAAACATTAATAATTCTGTTTTCCTCTTTTATTTACTTGTTACTATAACTTAGTATTGTCTCCTCAGCCATACAGATGCCCAGTTCTTTCTGGATTCCTCTAAGAGGAATGATTGACAGCTTTTTTTTACCGCATTATTTTTTTCAGCATAATATTCCATAATTTATAATAAAATATTATGTAACAGATGTTTTCAAGGAATTTTATGCTTTGGAAATTCTACGAAGAAGGGCAGAAAAAAAATTTTGCAATCCCTGAAACATCCCCTTCCAATATTTTCTCACAATGTTCCAGTTAGGAAGTCAAAATTAGTTTTCATTTTGAGAAGTTATACTTTGAAGACTTAACAAAATGAAGTGTTTTCATTGTTCCTCCAGTGTTAAAGTGAGAGTCCAGCAAAGGTGTGAGAGGCAGTGTGGCTCCGAGGTGCTCACAGAGGCCGAGCAATGAGTTTTAGTGTTCTCAAAAGAAGGTGTCTGTTTTAGTGTATTATATATCATAAATGTATAATGGGGAAAACTGTTCTGCTAATAGCTTCATTTAGTTCAGAATAAATGTTTAATCTTCACTTTTTGCAGGCTTAATTATTAAAGCCAGTTTCACACTAGTTGGGGTGTTTCACGCTAGTTTTGGCCCCTCTTGGGGAGATAAGATATATTTATTTACGTGGCAGTTTTCCAGTGACCTGCCAGCTCCCACCTACCAGTTTAGCTTCTCCCATCTTCCATGGTTTGCATTTAGCTTGTTGTTTCTAATGTTGCACGGATAAATAGGTTTCATTTATAACCAAACCGAAGTTGTTCTGGTCTCAAGGGCTTGTGGTTGCTTCCACATTGCCCTTTTTTCACTACCTGTGTGGGACGTATCAGTGCGGTTTTTGTTTTCTTTTCCTGAGGTGTCCTGCAGACTGTCTTGTGGTACTTTTTAATCCACTGAGATTGAGAAATTCTGAGCTGAGGAATAAGAGATCAGATGTTTTCCTCCTGCCAGGGAGACGCTGTGAAGCCGATGCTGGGGGAAAGGCGCAGGCTGCTTGGTGGGGCTGGGGGGGGCTCAGCCCCGAGTCCCGGGGCAGTGGGGAGGCTCTGGGTGGTGGGCTGCCTCCTCCTGCACACGGGTAGGAAGGTGGCAGCTCCCCTGCATCGCATGCAATAACCCCACTGTGCCTACAGCATCACTCCTGCCGCAGCAACAGAGAAAAGCTATGAAACTATAAAAACAAGCAAGCACAGAAGCCCAGGGGCAAACCTCAGGGGAGGAAAAGGCCACGTTTTCTCTGGTGTGTAATACCTGCTGCATCACTTTCTCATACAGGCTACCAAACATTTTCTTTTCATATTACATTTTAATTTAGGTTGACTGCTTTTTCTAAGTGCCCTTTAAATATGCTTATAATGCAGAGGAAGAGTAGGAAATAGAGAGAGGTAATTATCTGTTCAACCCTCCACTGCAACCTCATGCATGAACTAGAAAATCTCAATTTAAGTCAGAGGAAAGGAGAGCCCAAGCACTGATTATTGGCTCTCCTTAATATGTAGCATTAGTCAGGTACAGCTATCTCACCAGATATTTTATTAATGGTTTCCCCACGCTTGCCTGGGGTGGTGGCAGGGCAGGTGTAGGAGAGCAGAAACCCACCCACGTGCGCTGCCCACGCTGCGGAGGAGAGGCACCCATGGCTGCTGAGCTGCATCAGGAGCCATTAACTTTAGATGACGTCTTTATCTGTGTGGGATTTGCATCAGGTAACCCTGAGACACCTTGCCAGCAAATTCAGCTGCTTCCAATTTCTACGTTTTGTTTTTACACACTCGGTAGCTTCCCAGGAAGAGTTAAACTTTCACTGACTAAATGCTTGGCAATATTCATCATACTTTTTACTAAAGGTTCTAGAAAAATTTTTGTTACTCAAATTCCAGGATATCTTTCATTTACAAGAAACTAGATATTATTAATGAAAAGCAGGTGCCAAGTATTTCGATGATGGTTTGAAAGTGTTTTCTTAAGAATCTCAATGAAATGGTTATTGAATCTGTAGAAATATTTTCCACAGCTAATTTTTCTATCGCAATTAATACAGAATATTTTTCCAAACTCTAGGTGATGTCTTTGCTGTTATAAGTGCATAAAGCTAAAGATAGCATATATTGAGGTAAAGATGTCACTGTTGTCTGTGCTTAACCTCTTAGACTATAATCTGTTTATCTTGAAAACAGCAAGGATGAGCAGGCAGGTCTTGCCAGGGATGGCAAGATACTGTCTGACAGTGCAGAAGCAAATGACCGTGGCTGCCTGGGGACATGCGTGCTGGGAGATGGCCCAGAAACTGGACACTGACCATGGCTGCAGGCCACCGTGTCCCACGGAAGAGCAGGGTGATGGGCTCCTCATGCACCGTCCTGTAATCTGTGGAGAGGAAAGCTGAGCTATCACGAGGGACTTCAGTCTGACTGACACATGGAGGTCTCAGACTGTCAGTGCTAAAACGTCCTTGAAATATTTTGTAATTATAGATGACAATCTCCTAACTCAAGAAGTGTTGCATTTGGCACAGGAGAAATCTGTATTTGACCTTCTCGTGATGGGTAAAGAGGAAAGATATGTGTCTAAGAACTGAAAATGAGTGATTTGCCTGGGTACAACTAATTCTGTCTGGACTACACTCTAAGGCCATCTTTACTTGCCTTCGTGATGGAGGGCAATTTGGTAACAGCAGGTGCTGCAGTGTAGTAGACCAACTATAATAAGATTCAGTGGAAACTGAAGCTAATTCAAACTGGGAAAAAAAAAAGCATTGCTTTTTCTGGAGTGAGGAAAATTAACTCAGGGAACAATTTGCAGAAGAGTTGTGGTCAAGTCGTTATTACAGGAAATTTTCCCAAACACGAGCAGATTTTTCTCTCTGAAATCTATGCTCTGGTTCCCACAGCAATTGGACTCGCGGCAGGAATTAATGCAGGGTGGTGCTGCGGCCAGACGAGGCACTGTGTCAGGAGGGATAATCACAGCAGTCCCCTCCGGCTTGGCAATTTCTGAATCTCTGAAAATATCCATCCAAGTGGGTATTTCACTGTCTTCTGCTTTTCCCTGTTTGCATTTAAAACAATGTTTTTAGATGCAGTGATACGGCATGATAAAAGCTTCTTTAGACAGAAATGATGTTAAGGAGAAACAAGAGCTGTAACAGAAGGGAGAATGTTTTCCTGGTGCTCCTTTGCACCCATGTGGTCCCTGAGAGGGTCTGTTCCCCTCTCAGTGCTGGGCTTATTTGGGGTAACAGATTTTGATTACGACATCGTCTTTGTGGGTGGTGGGTGCCTCGCACCCCCACGTTGTGCTGGGTAGGTGTAATCTGGCAGTGCCTGAAGGGCAAATTTGCATTCCCCCCCTATTTTTGGGCCACCCAGAGCCAAGGAAAATCCATCCAGGTCCTGAGTTTGGCAGTCAGGGTTGTGGCACGTGCCTAGAGCTGGTCCAGTGCCCAGAACGGACAAGCCTGGCTCTAAGGCTTCATTTTCAAGGTAACTTCTACAAGTTATCTTACAGAGCTCAGGGAGCAAATGCAGCTTTCCAGACCCCAGCACTTGCTTGGGCACAATCTTTGGCATGAGATTTCATCTTTATGTGGTTGGGGAGGTTGGGGGCCAGAGCAGCTAATCAAGGTTAAAATAGATCCAGGTGACAAATGTTCCAGCTTCAGTGGCCTTGCATTTAGGTGCGGCAGCAGAATTCTGACCCCTGATTTTGAGGAAAATGGGAGAGTTTTTGCCTTGAAAATTAACTTTGCTTTACTTGGCTAATGCACCAAAGTCAGACTTTTAGGTATATTGTTATGTATTGCTTGTGCTTTAATTATTGTTAACAACCCTGCCCTTTACGTCATGTAACATTACCGCTCTCCTTGAGTTTATCTCTGCTCTCTCAGAGACAGCAACGTGCCAGTTAGTGTCTTTACTGGTAATTGCTGCTTCAAAAAGGGTGAGAAGTCTGTCTTTCGGAGGGCTTCATAGTACACAGGCAGACCTGATCTCCTCAGTGTGTGTTTAGCAGGAAACTGCTTCACAGAGAAAACCTAAGGAGAGAAAGCCACCAGACTGGAGAATGGGCTTTGGTGGAAGTGGAAAAAAAGATGGAGAAAAGGAGTTTCAAATGGTATCAGGCATGGACATGAATCTGGGTGGAAGAAGTTGTGACTCAGCTTGTTCAAGAGGGGTAATACGTCTAAAATATTGATGTAGCTCTCTGCAGAGGGCAGTTTCTAATGGCTTTAGTGCTGGCCATCATCTGCTGCTTATCCTTAGAGGAGTTAGCAGGGGTGATGGTGCACACATCATGCTACTTGTGGGAGGGAGATATGAAGACAACATTATTTTACTCTGCAACCTGGTAGGCAGGTTAGCCAGTGCGGCTGGGCTCCTGATATGGCGGGAGGGAGAGGTATCTCCCCTGCCAAGGAGCAGGAGCAGGTCTCTGGCTTGCTCCAGTCAGGTTAGATAAGCCAGCCTGTGAAAGGTGTCAGGCTGTGCCTCACAGGGGCCCAAGAAAAGCACAAATAGCTCTTCTGCAGTCAGAGGCAGCAAAAGTGTGAGTGCACCCTCAGTAAGTTTGCAGATGATACCAAGTTGCGTGGAAGTGTCGATCTGCTGGAGGGTAGGAAGGCCCTACAGAGGGACCTGGACAGGCTGGATCGATGGGCCGGGGCCAACTGCATGAGATTCAACAAGGCGAAGTGCTGGGTCCTGCACTTCGGTCACAACAACCCCATGCAACACTACAGGCTTGGGGAAGAGTGGCTGGAGAGCTGTCTGGTGGAAAAGGACCTGGGGGTGTTGGTTGACAGTTGGCTGAACATGAGCCAGCAGTGTGCCCAGGTGGCCAAGAGGCCCAATGGCATCCTGGCCTGTATCAAGAATAGTGTGGCCAGCAGGACCAGGGAGGTGATAGTGCCCCTGTACTTGGCACTGGTGAGGCCACACCTCGAGTACTGTGTTCAGTTTTGGGCCCCTCACTGCAAGAAGGACATCGAGGTGCTGGAGCGTGTCCAGAGGAGAGCAACGAAGCTGGTGAAGGGTCTGGAGCACAAGTCTTATGAGGAGCAGCTGAGAGATCTGGGGTTGTTTACTTTGGAGAAGAGGAGGCTGAGGGGAGACCTTATCGCTCTCTACAACTACCTGAAAGGAGGTTGTAGTGAGGTGGGGGTCCGTCTCTTCTCCCTAGTAACAAGCGATAGAACGAGAGGAAACGGCCTCAAGCTGCGCCAGGGGAAGTTTAGGTTAGATATTAGGAAAAACTTCTTCACTGAGAGGGTGGTCAAGCATTGGAACAGGCTGCCCAGGGAAGTGGTTGAGTCTCCATCCCTGGAGGTATTTAAAGAACGGATAGATACGGTGCTCGAAGACATGGTGTAGATGGACTTGGCAGTGATAGGCTGACGGTTGGACTCGATGATCTTAAGGGTCTTTTCCAACCTTGACGATTCTATGGTTCTATGATTCTATGAAAACCCGTGGTGTCATCACATACTTGGTTACAGTCACACGACTGCACACTGAGTCATCTGCAAGAAAACTGCCCAGCCGGTCTGCGTGGGGAGGAGGAGGGGTATAAATGTGCCTACAAGGCTTCCCTCCATGCAAACAGTTAGCAGTAAACACTTGGTTTTTTTAGCAAGGGTGAAGTGCAATCTAGTCACATTCTGCTGCATTAAATTAACATGACAGATTAGCTCACAGCAATAGATCATTGCGGGGGAAGATGTCTGGAACGGCGCTCTGGGAGCAAAGTTCTCTGCAAGTTCTGCACAAGGTCACCCTTTGACCAGTGAAAGGCCATCCTTTGATCAGTTTTGAGTGAAGTCCTCTTTGTCCATGACCTTTTAGCCTAAAGACATCACACATAGTTAATTCTTCCTCCTCCATGCTCCATCCTGGTAATCTCATGGCAAGAGAAGGAGATGTAAATCAACTCCTACCCCCTCCCAATGTATAATATGATTATCCCTCTGCTTGATAAGCCCCTGAGTAGTCTGAAAAGAGGTGTGTGCAAAGGAAAAGATGCTTCTGAGAGGTAACCGAGCAGTACTGGTTTCGGGGCAGGGCTTTGCGCTGAGATGATTACCAGCGGCGCAGCAGGGATGGAGAATTAGCTGCAAGGCAGTAGATTTGCCAGCTGATGGAGGCTATAATTAAGCATAACATCTGCACGTAGACGCTGCCAGAAGAGGCTTCCGAAAATACCTTCCAAAAAAGGCTTCCCCACCCACGAAGCAGGAGCTTTCTCCTGTGCTCCCCTTCGGAGGGAGCCCGGCTCTGAGCAGACTGGGGAGCAGAGAGGGACTGGGGGAGCCCAGGCCCCATCACTGGTAACTCGGCACCACCCTGGCATGGGGTAGTGTTGGGGTCCATCCTCCCAGTCTCCTTTTCTGCTCCACCTTAGCAGCCGTAGCGAGCAAGCAGCTCTGTTTTCATCCCATTGGAAAAAAAAAGAGCGGAGAGCGCTGCTGTGATTATGGCCCTTTCCACTCCTCCACACCTCTGGAAATGGATCTTTATTAGCATTATTGTCAGTCATAATGAATTCATTTCCATTCCCATCACTAAAACAATTTTGGTGCCTGATAAGTCAGATTATTTTCACTTATATTCAGAGCTAATTGATTCCCTGTGTTTATTTTCTCAGGAGCAGAAAAAGCATCCATCACTCACTGCTGAGCAGAAGCTTTCCCCACCCTCAGCCCTGCTCTTCCTCCACTGTGGTGTGGTCTCTCCTCTATTCTCCCAATCTGTTAGAGGCAGATGAAGACATTGTGCCTCCATCTCAAGGGTGAGCTCCCTTTCTGCACAGCGCTGAGGGGCTGGTTGAGGGAGACGTGGGGAGGTGACATTTTTTTCGTACTGACACCCAGGTCCTCCAAGTACTGCCAGTCCCAGCTCAAAGTATACAGAAGGAGCAAAAATGCCCACCAATTTGTAGGAGAGCATTAATTAGCCCATAGCAGATGCACAGACACTTGCTGTTCTTTGCCTAGAAAGTTATTGTGTGCAAGTCTGGGAGGAGGAAACTGAAGACAGGTCCAAGACATTGGCCCCAGGCAGCCAACCTTGCAAATGGTGATTTCTCTTGGCAGGAGAAAGGAGAAAGAGTGGATTTTGCCCTTGGATGTCTGTGTTTAGGAAAATGGTCTGGTTTCCTTACAACTCTTGCTTACGCTTCTTAAAACCCTTATAAATGTATAGATATATCTATATAGAACAAAAAGAAGTGCCTTTTTATGTGTTTTCTATACAAGCAGGATAAGGCCTGAATTTCCCCTTTCAGCTGAAAGGGTCAAAAAAGCCAGTGCCATGCTACAACCTCTTCAGGGAAAAGACTGGAATCATATCTGAGGCTTTAATATTTGTCAGATGATGGTTTCTTATTTTTGTGTCAAAGAATAGGACAGAAATAAAAGGAGGGGCACATTCCTTTTAAAATCTGAAGGACAATATGTTGAATTTTACATTTCTATAGCAACATACGCATCGGTAATACGCACACAGGGAGCTGAAAAACAATTATAGCAATCTAACATTAGAGATCAAAAGTAAGGCAAAGCAGGGGAATCAAGCATGTAATTTGTTCATTGTTCATTTATCACACTCAACATGAATATTTCTGTATCTGAGACTTGGACTCAGGGGAATTACATCACGCAATCATGGAGCCTTTCTTTGAAAAGAGCTTTTTATAATAAAAAACAAACAATAACAACAGCATTCTTCTAACAGATCACAGCTGAAGCAAAGCAGTTTTATTTTCAGCAATAGAAATTGGTTAAGAGAATTAGTGGCTGGCTGAGGCATCAAGCTGTGTGTGATAATGAGATGGGTTATAAATAATGTCATTAATTCACATGTCCTTCTAACACATGCCACTCCAGTTAACGTACAAATCCCAAATCCCACAATGCAAAATACACTGACCTCCTCATTAAAGTATCTAATGGCATGAAGCTTGGTTTGCACGTATCTGCTGTCTAGTGCTCCGAATCAGGAATAATTACAGGCAGCAATTCTGCTCTTGAGCTAAGAGGCCAGAAGTATTCCTGTCACCAGAAGACTTTCTTCGTGCCTCCTGTTGCCTTTCCCAAGTGTTGGGGTGTGTTACGGGGCAGCACATCTCCCTGTGCCCTGCAAGGAGAGGCTGCCCTGGCACAAGTGTGGGGGGGCTCCAGCACCCTCTGAAACCTCTGTCTGTCTCGCAACATCCCTTGACATCTTGCTGCTGGGCCCCTAAAGCTAAATATACCTTCTTCATCCCTCTGCTTACTCCACTAGTAGTAACTTTTCTGCCAGGGAAGGGTCACTGCTGATGGCAGCTGGCATTTGTCTCTGTTGAAGGCTCAGAGGGGTTCCCGGGGCTGCTGAACAGCAGCATTTTCTGCAGGCTGTCCCCATCCCTTGCAGGCAGCTCCAGGTTTGTCACTTGTTGGAAAAGAAACACTCTTTATGGGGAGCAGAGATTGGGTGCTTTTTCTTTCTGGGGTTATACAGAAAGGGCCCAGCACCTCAGTGTGCATCATTGCTAGTGAACAGCCTTATACCAGAAGGAAAGGCAGAAGGAACCGTTTTTTGGGGTTTTTTTTTTCCACCGTTTTTCAAATGGGCTTCTGGAGAAGTAAATGTACTTCTGGAAAGTGCCTGGAGAAAGCAGTTAGCTTCAACACAGTCTGGAGTTTCCAGCGAATGCATCCTGCCTCGCCTCTCTTAGGGTGCTCTGGGATGTCAGTGCCGCAGATGTGTGTTCAGCTGGTGCAGCAACCGAAGGAAACCACCGTTGCAGCCCACAAACTGGTCTTTTGTTCTCTGTCAGCATCACATGCAGCCTGAGTAATACTTGTCCTGTTTCCATATTAAGAGATAAAATATGCTGGGTGTTTTCAACAGGCAGGCAAACTACCTCTCTGCGGTATTATGGCTTTTGTCAGTGACAGCTTCCATGGTGTTCATGGCCTCTTTCTCAGTCTCAGAGTTAGCACAATTTCATTATCGCCAAAGATAGTGTTTAAATTTTGCCCATCTTGTAAATAAATTAAACCCTGGTAATTATGGGCATTTCTAAATAATCTAATAAGGATGCTTCTGCTTTGATGGGGAGAGTTTAACTGTAAGAGCAATATTTATAATATACTTATAGAAACTGTGATCAACAGGAATGACTTGTTTGGAGAGTAAAGGTCCTCTCTGGCCACCACAGCCAGAGTCCAGCCTCTTCTTGATGGGAAAGGAGCTACCGGTTTAAACACAGGAACCATTAAGCCAGTGGTCATTTCATGAAGGGATTCAGGGAATCTTTGGTTAAAGTTCTCCTTTCCCACTCCTGATGCCTTCCCCAGCTGATCTGATCCCACTGCAGCTGCACTGGGCATGGCACTGCCCATGGGACGGGATGCTCTGTGGAGTGGGGATGGTGCATCCCCACTGGCCACCTATGTCACAGAGCTACAGTCTGGGTTTGTTGGTTTTTTTACCAGTGACATTGCTGATTTTGATGTTGCCGAGTGGATCTGCACTGTAGCAGAGCATGGGGCTGTGTCAGAGAGGTTGTGCTGCTCAGCCCTCTCTAACGTAAAATATTCACAAGAGCTATAGCTAAAGTGGAGCAGGAAACTTGTGCTGTGTGTCCCTCTCGTGTGCTGGCTGCACTGCCGTGATTCAGCTGTGGCTTGGAAAACCCCATTCAGAATGAACTCTAATTAGCCTGGTTGTTGTTTGAAAGAGCTATTTAAAATGCATGCATGCATATGGTTTGGAGCAATAGGATGATAAACGGTAAGTGGGTTGAGCGCTGCCCCAAGTTGATGTATGTTTTGGGGGATTTCATTCCTCAAGGCATCTTCCTGGAGGTAAAGCCACGGAATCAGAACAACCTGAAGGACCTGCAGGGATTGAGGATGCTGCTTTCTTTCCAATGACTTTCCTGGCACTGAACGCTGCATCCCTCCTGACAGAGCCTGCAGGCTGTTCCTGCAGTGCCAGCACAGCCAGTCTTAAACCCTCCTGCACTGAGGGATCCTTGCTTTAGAGGGCAGTTACTGCAAAGCCTAATCCTGTGGTCACCAGGTCACTGAAACACATCAACATTTGCTTGTGCAGAGACAGAAGGGTCAAGCTTGTGTTGGAAAATCTCCCTGTCCAGGGTTTGAGGAGGAGGATTCTGCTCTGAGACTGCTTGCCAAGCCCAAATGCCCTGAAATCATGATACTGGCTTACAAATCATGCGATTTAGAAAGTAATATAGCTGGTGTAAATTTTTTTTTTTCCTTCTAGGATTTAAGTCTTCAGAGTGCACATATTCAGGCTTTATTTTAAGCCTTTCAGGGAAGCAAAGACGACACTGAGATCTCCCTGTAATCACCTGCCTCCAGGAGCTGCAGCTCCACAGACGGTACCAGGTATCAGAAGAGCTGGCAAAATCAGAAAGGTTCAGAGCTGGCTTATCTGTCTGTGGTGGGTAATATGTTTGCTGTAGTGACAGGGAAGTGTTACTGGTGTTGTGCAAGAATATTCTGTATAATTTCCAGTGCACACGTTCAAAAAAAGAAGCCAGAAATCCATAGCAGAAATGTGGAGAACAGGGGTCCAGGTGCTTGGGCACCTCCAGGACTATGGGGTACTCGGGGCAAATGGAGTGGAGAGGGAGCTGGACTGATTTTTGGGCTGAGGAGCTAAAAGTCAACTCAAGCGGCTCCTCCAAAACCAGCCCAAAGTTGTAAAGAGCCAATGTCTATGAAACATCTATGGATGCCTCATTATGTAAAATTATTCCCTTTTGAATCTATGCTAAAATAATCTGGTTTTGTAATACGATGCTGCTGGCTAGCCAGCGCTGGCTCTCAATGTCTGTGCTGGTGTTTCTTGTTCGGTTTCTGTGGCACTGGGATGAAGATGAGTCTGCATGTTGGGCTTGGGACTAACGCCAGAAGAACTGATTTCATTCCTAGTCTGGCTTCAGCAGTTCCTCCATGGATTAGGTAAGCCATTCTGCTTTTCGGTGTTTATAATCTGGTCCTGAGGATAGTGGACTTTGCCTTCATGACAGCCGTGGGCCTGCCTTCATCCTCCACTATTGCTGCGAGAGTTGCCGGTCCTGGAAGTGGCATAAAACATATATAGCTTTTTCTGGAAGAAATTAAAAGTGGCTCTCTTATATTGGTAGATGTCGCACTCCAACTGGCTTATAAATATAACTTTAATGCCTAAAAAATGTGATAATCACCTTTATACTTGCTTAATAGCATCACTTTAAAGTGAATTACTGACATCATGTATTACATTCTTCCCCTACAGTAAATGATCTCTCCCTGCTGTATTTTATTACTTATTGTAAATTCATTCAAGCAGTATATTTTGCTTTCAGCAAGGTACCCTCAGTTACTTTTTCTGTCCAGGATAAATTGAGATAAATTTTGCCTGTACCTGGGTTTTGCTCATGGCATCCATCTTTGCCCATGAAAAGTTACAGCTGGAGTTGAACAGGACTTGAGAAATGATAATATCATACTGCAGAAAGTTACAGATCACCAGTCCACAGTCAAGCTGTGTACAGAGGGCTCATTGAAGCAGCCAGGAATTTAATAGGAAGTGAAAAACATAAAGAAATGTGAAGTATTCTCTAATGTTTATCCTGATAAAGTAATAAGTATATTACAAGAAAATGACACTAGTTATTTACCATGCCATCATAAGATTATACAGTAGCATATCACCCCAGGCACCATTGTTTGTCGCTAATTACCATTTTTGCCCTTGGAGGTCTATGGATTTATTGCTAGAGCTATTGAAATGTGAATTATTTTTTTAGGGGGAAGGGGAGACTTAGAATAAAAGAGATCTCCATCCCTTTGCTGACAATTCTGTGCTCCCAAGGCTTAGCAAATCTCATAGCTATGGCCACTGTGTTGTCAAATTGAATAAAAACCACGAGGCTGGCACCGATCGCCTTCCTGCAGAAGCTGCAGAGCCCCTGTGAAAACCGCTTGATGGAAGGCTCTGGTTTCACAGCCGTGGGAGTAAGATGTGACCCCAAGGTTGGTCGAGCTATGCAGTGGCTTTGGGGAGACCTGCCTGTGGCAATGAAATCTTCACCTTTGCATGCCTGTTAGGAAATCCTACTAGCTGCACCTAGATACAACACTTTTATGGGTACATCTAGCCTGTGGTTTGTGCTTCCACCTCTAGAAACCCCAGGATCGGTCCATGGCGGGGTCTGGTGGCTGTGTTGGGATGGATGTTGGCAGATACCCCATCCCACCCACCCTCCCTGCAAAGCAATACCTACTGTGGCTAGTCAGAGCAGTAGCTCAAACACAGAGTTCATATGGATCGAAAAATAATAATTATTCAAGTCCCCCAGCTACGGGGCTGCCCGCAGCCCTGGGACGGGTCTTCGGCACTCAACATCCCAACCACTTTTCCTGCAGCAGTGGAGATCGCGAACAGCAAAACTGTTCTCTCCTGCTCCCCTCCTGAACTGTCATCATTTGCTCCTCACCAACATCAGGTATTTTATTTAAAAGTGTTTAAATATGCAAAGCTCATTTTGGATTTGTATTATTAGAATTTTTAAGCGGACAAGGGTGCAATTTTCTCATTACAAGGGAGAAATGTCACATTTTAGCTCAAAGTGAGTTTTCAGTGCCAGGTTACAGAACGCAGGTAATGAAATATGCAGACTTTTAACAGCAGCAGTGAAAGCCTGGCAGGGCTGCACGCTCTCAGGGAGGCAAACCTGTCTTGTCAGCTCAAATCCACGTGGCAGGGGAAGGGAAACCTTCTGGGAGCTTCCGCTCATCTTGTGGCAGAGTGGTTCAAAACATATTTTGGGGGATATTTCTGGATGTTGCTGGAAATCCCATTCAAACCTGACTCTTTTTGAAGCCAAGCAGTGTGTTACAGCCTACTGTGTTTCCAGTTCCCTCCGTGAGGGCTCACAATACATTTTGCTCTGCAAATTTCCCTTATTTTAGTATGGTACTGGTGAAAGGGCAGGGCAGCATGCTTAGAGGGGACCAGAGCACTTGTGGAAGGAGATGCCCGGGTTCTGCTGGGCGCTCTCTGTTGATTAACCACTGTAAAACCTCTGAAGTTAATTCTGTCCACACATGCTGCTGAGAAGAGAGGAGCGTTTCCTCTGGAGGTTTTAGCATCCTGTAAGTAAAATCAATTGATTTTTAGATCATGGGGCTGAGAGTTGAAAGCTAGTTGGGATGGATTTTGTTTAACTTCCCTATTTAAATAGCTCATGCTGTTTGAATACTTATACTTGCCTTTTTATTAGCTCACCCACGTTAGCGATTTGTATGTCTATATCTTGCCTCTTTGAAAAAAAATAAGCAGCTGGCATGTAGGGCTACACATAGGTATTAGCCAATGTCTGTTGTAGAAAGAGTCGATGTTATGGCCTCCTAACCCAAGCAGGGCTTGAAAACCTCAGCTCATCAGGTGCCACTGGGACACTTTGCCATTCTTGCCAGCCCTTCTCACTGCTGATTTCTCCTGTGGTCCATGTCTTTTGGGCTGTCAAGAGCACCAGGATCACCACTGTGCTGTTGTTATCTTGCAATAACCCTGCACACCGCTATAATAGCTAAGCTGTGAGGGCCAGGTCACCTCTGATACTTGCAAAGCCAATTAGGACTTACAGAGCACTAAACTCAGATTTCTTCAAGCCATTTCATTTTATTGATCAGACACATTTTTATTTCCAGATTGCTCACTCTTGGGAACCATCCAGGTTTCATAGTGCGAAGGACTGTGTAAAATGTAATGATTCAGCACTCCCAGCATGGCCTTCTGTGGATTTTGTTAACCTTGCAAGGTACATTTAAGATGCAAGACAAGGATTGAAAAGCACCATTATATATCCGATGCTCTTCTGAAAGAGTTCTCCAATTTGCATTTCCCTCTTGTCCTCTTTGAAAGCAAAACACATGCTTCACCTCTTTCTTGGTTAAATCCTAGGATTTTCCTGGAGGGGAGATTCCCAGCACCTAAGAGAGTTCAGCAATTCAGACAGTGCATGAACTGACACTTAACTAACCCTTCTTCCAAAAACTTTTGTACAGGTTGGTAAGTTTTTCCCTGTGGCTAATGGGTCTCAGATCAGACAGGTGGCGCTTCAGGAGAGAAGCTAGAGCTCACCCTCACCCACAGAAAGTGCAGCACAGCTACATGCTATCACTGCTTCTTCACCAGCCATGTGAGTGCTGGCTTGGCTCCAGGCACATGCAGGCATTTCTTGGAGACTCTAGCGTGAGCAAAACAACTTTACTGGCAATTTAATGCCTTTTTGCACAGAAAAGATATATTCTTTTTGCCTCAACTGAATGAGAGGCTTAGAATCCTAAGAAAGGAAATAGTGATTCTAAATCAATAGAGAGAAATATACAGTAAACGCTTTAGTATGTTGTGCAATAAAATGGGCCCTCATGCCTTATAAATACAGGCACTTATCTTATCACGTGCATGCAGTCAGTCCTCCAGTATCCACAAGTTGCTCAAAAGGCACACAGCTGAGCAGGTCTGAAGCAACTGAAGTTGCCTTTGTATGTGTTTCTCCCACTTGGTGAGATATCTTGGTGTCCTGGTTTCAGCTGGGATAGCGTTAATTTTCTTCTTAGTAGCTGGTAGAGTGCTGTGTTTTGGATTTAGGATGAGAATAATGTTGATAACACACTGATGTTTTGGTTCTTGCTGAGCAGAGTTTACACTAGTCAAGGACTTTTCAGCTTCTCGTGCTCTGCCAGGTGCATAAGAAGCTGTGAGGGAGCACAGCCAGGACAGCTGACCCAGACTGGCCAAAGGGCTATTCCATACCATATGACATCATGCTCAGTATATAAGTTGGGGGAAGAAGAAGGAAGGGGGGCACGTTCGGAGTGATGGCGTTTGTCTTCCCAAGTAACTGTTACGCGTGATGGAGCCCTGCTTTCCTGAGGATGGCTGAACGCCTGCCTGCCGATGGGAAGTAGTGAATGAATTCCTTGCTTTGCTTTGCTTTTGCTTTACCTATTAAACTGTCTTTATCTCAACCCATGAGTTTTCTCACTTTTACTCTTCTGATTCTCTCCCTCATCCCACTGCGGGGGAGTGAGCGAGCGGCTCTGTGGTACATAGTTGCTGGCTGGGCTTAAACCATGACACTTGGACTGAGAATGACTCTGAGAGGAGTCGTTGTCATTGCCCTGGACCTGGGTGCACTGGTGGATGCAGGGCAGAGAAACCTGTGCTGGCTCTGCGCAGATCTGGCTTATGTTTAAAACCAGTGGCAGCCATTCTCTTTAAGTAACACAGAAATCTCTCTTACACTGCTGATGATACACAAGTTGCCTGGATATAGGGAGCAGCAGCAAAGATAGGTGGCTGTAGAGTGATGGTTAGAGCATCTTCGTGTGAGGGATCTGCAGAAATATTTGCAGAGCTGAGAGGGCTGAGCTATCTGCAGAGTTATTCTCCTAACCAAGCATGCTGTGCCTTTGGGGCTTGCAGGTTTTCCTTGCTGTACGGCCAAGTAGTCCTATAGTCCAGTGAAATTTGGCTGATGGAAATATGTGCTGTCACACTTCATTAGAGGATGGCCAGGGACAGGCACGGGGAGCAAAAGCTGGGCTGATTGCAAACACCTCATTTCCTTCAGAAATCAGACTAGAAATCTTCCCAGCACACATAGGCTGGCTGTGAGCAGCTCTGAGTATATGCAAGATGAGAAGGTGGCCTGCAAAGTCAAACGAGCAGGATGCTGAGAGCTGCTATAGAACCTTTCCTCAGCAGCAGCCCAGCCTGAATTTTGTGGATTTTCATGGTTTTTCTTTTCAGTCTTCAGTTATCATCTCCTCCTTTGAGGTTGTTACGGCTACAGCTGCTCAGGTCCCCTTCTTCAGCCCATGCAAATTCGTCCCAGGGAAGCACCGAGCCAAGAACTTGCAAAAACCCAACCAGGCGCTTGCAGGGCTGCTGCTGGCACTGGGCTGTCAGAGGCCCTCTGCAAGACCACGGGCCACCTCTCCTCTGGAAAAAGTACCACAGTGCCTTACATTTTGATGTGGGATATTGTATTTCTGAACATCACAGAAACATAGGAATTGGGTGTTTCGTTGAGTGGCAAGCACAAGCTGTGAATTACCACACTTTCCAAGTATTATTCCCCTGGCCTGGTATACAAGCCAAAGAGGAACTGATCCAAACAGATTTCTCCCTTTGCTCGCCTGAGGCTCCCATTCCTCCTTCAAAACACTTTTTCACATTTCTTTTGAGAAACAATACTTCCAAATACGGTAGTAGAGAATATGTAATGAAATATGAGATTTTTGTGGAATCCATCGTATTGTCATGTTCTCAGTTCACCTCCTTGCCTCGGATTCCCTTTGTTCCCCCTCCATCCTCCCACCAGCCTCCCTGTTTGTTCTTTTTCCTTTTGACTGCCCACTTTCACATTCATTTTGGCTTTCCTTCAGCCTTTTAATGCTGTATGTATTCCTTGAATTTACTATAGTTTGACATTCTGTTTCATGAGTCACCACTGGGGATAGAGTTTGAAGCAGATCAAATCACACAAATTCTTACAGCTCCCTAAAACTAATTTGAATTCATGCTCTTTTTTCCCCTGATAAACCTTTGGGATTCTTTCCTCCACACATTCCCCCCAAAAGATGATGAAGTAAGTACGTGCATTTATTGCATGTGGTGATGACTGTATGTTGGGGATGGCGGGGACTCACAACTTCTTTCCTTTTCCCTCTGCACGGGCGCTAAGCTAACACACCACAGAAAGTCTGAATCATGTCTCCTTCCTCAGAAGGTTTCTCTAATCCTTTTTTTCCCCAATTAATTTAACTTTATGACCCACAGTGAGGAAATTCAGTGGTAGCAAACTGAGTATGCATCCCCATTTACATCTTTCCTAGTGAAATGAATCCCCAGCACTTCTCTGGCCAAAAATAAAAATTACTTTTCCCCACCTTTTCTTCCACCATGCTTTATTGAACTTGTTTTCTCTAATGCAGTAAGAATAATGCTGGTGCTTAGAGGAATGCATGCTCACCAAACAACAACTAAATTCTCCATACAACTCCACTTTGCTTTGGTGTTTAATCACCTTCAGAAATTGTTCCTAAGCTTGTATATGCTACTAAGAACATTAGTCTTTAAATAACTTTTTGCTATGGTGGTGTGTGATGATTAGGTTGGCAAAGATTTCTGTTGTGGTGTCATCATAATTTTCATTAGTACAGTGAATTATGACAGCTTGTTCTCTGCTCCAATTGATGTGATTACTACTCTGAAACCCTGGCACATTTCACTAACACCTGACATCTGGAAGAGAAAGGTGGGAGGCAAAGCAAGCTCTCAAAGTTGCTGCATGATGCACAGTGATGGTCTCCTCATTTGTTCCAGCAGCTGCTGCAGCCAAGGGTAACGGCCTTTGTTGGTCAGCAGAACTAATGCAATTCTTGCAATGATAAACAAATAGCTCTTGTGATTAGTGGTGGAAAATACCATCAAACAATGTGTTGTGCTGAATAGACAGAGACTGGAATTAGCAGCACATCCCTATTTAAACTAAGGTGACATGTCAGAAGCGGGTGGATGAGTTGGAGAATTATTTTAAAAAGAACAGAAAGCATGCATCAAGCGTACATCAAATTGAAGGCCCGTATCAGAACAGAAATTATTGTTATAGCTTGTTAATGGAAGATTGTCCTACCAACAAAACTGTAAAGGGATGAATTTCTAGTTCATCTAACAAAGGATAAACTCTAGCCCTTGCATGAGCGCGGTCCCTGGCAGGCTGGTACTGCACAGGTGACGTTGCTTCTGCAGGAGCCGTGCAGATGCAGAGCCTGGTGCAGCACACCTCTGCTTTGTGCCCGGCTGCAAAGGGGGAGACAGATGTACCTCCTCTTCTCTGGTATGGGCACAGCTCAGCTGGATGCTGCAACCTGAGTGGGAACAGCCACCACCTCATCCTTATTCTCCCTTTAGGGAAGGCCAGTGACACTGTCAGGTCAGTTTTTACACCACAGCTGCCTGCAGGAGCCCCTCAGCGTGGGATGGCAGCAAGGGCTGCCCGTGACCCTCGACAGCCTGCAGTTCCCCAGTGTGCATCCAATGCTGCTGATAAAAAATGATGCTGTGTCATGGTTTAACCCCAGCCGGCAACTAAGCACCACACAGCCGCTCGCTCGCTCCCCCCCACCAGTGGGGTGGGGGAGAGAATGAGAAGAGTAAAAGTGAGAAAACTCGTGGGTTGAGGTAAAGACAGTGTAGACAAGACTGTCAGATTACTGCCTTGGCAGAATAATCTGCTCTGACACTGAGGAAACCACTGTATGGGTAAAACCAAGCCCTGAGCCAGCCAGGGACACGCATGAGTGTGAAACACCAGTGCTGCCACTACAGGACCTGGGGACCCCTGTGTGTGCCACACGTGAGACACCGCTGCCCAGGGAGTTGGCCAGCACCATGCATCTCCAAGCAAACCCAAAGCGTCTTCATGCAACCTTTGTGCATGAGCTGCAACTATATGAAGCAAACCCCCAAAAACCCCAGTGGTGTGGTCTCCCTCACAGAAAGTATCTTGGGCTGCTGGTAGCAACCATGCCTGTGTCTGCCCATGGTGCAAACACTGGGGAGGCTGCAAAGGGCCTTGGCAGTGCATCCTGCTCTTAGCAAAGTTTATGTGCTCTTAGCAAAAAACACACACAACTTTCACAGCTCTACATCAAACTTTTCTTACAACAGAGTGAGGTCTTGTGGCTGCCGTTATCAGAGAGATTTTCTGTACAGCTATGTATTAAACTTTTAAGAAGGTAACCAAACCCCATTAATCACTAGCATATTTCTTACTACTGTACCGGCCAAGGATTACTTCAATATTTATTTTAATGGATTGCTCAGTTATGAACAATTTTAAGGTTAAAGGTCTTGCAAGACTCTTTTTATAAGCTTTCTGAAATCTAATCCATCACTAATTTCCATATGTCTTGCACAGCACTAGGCTAATGTAATGCATCACCACAATAAATCCCTCTCTGATAAAATTATCTGGGGTATTAAAAAAAATTCAAAACATTGTTCTTAACTACGTGTGCCTTTTTCAGATGTCTCACTAGTTGAGACATAAGCCTAGTGTGTTCAAGATTTTTTTTCCTTAATGATAGCTGGTATAGGAAGTTTAAGATGACACCTGGCAGCTTAGATTTTCCATGCCAGCAAATGTCACAGACAGAAGTGGCTTTTTTAATGACACCTCTTAATAGAGGACAACTAGCTTCCTACTCTTGTGTCCCCAGACTGAAGTTTTGGCCCCAGTTCCAGTGTTTTTTATCCCACAAGTAAACCTGCTTCATCTAGCACCATGTAAAACACTGACACGACTCCTTTGCTCTTTCATCATTGATATCCCCAAATAATTTTGGTATTCTCTGCTACCCAGGATGTACAACCACCAGTCTAAGCATCAACAGTGCTCTGCTTCTGATGTGCTGCAGATAGGCTGGTACAGAGCCGATGGAGCACAGCAGCAGCAGCAGCATTGCCGTGTTGGTTATCCAGCCACGATCTCCAGCAAAGGAGACAGGGAACAACGTCATCTGACTAACTCTGTTACACACCACAACTGTATGCTGAGCTAAGACCAGACAGCTTTTTGCCTTCTCTATCCTTGAGTTACTAAGAAATTTCCTATAAATAGTGGGAGAAGGGCAACATGAGATGCTAGGCCAGGTCTACCAAGGTGTATGCTATGTTAGGGGAAAGTTTGTGTCTAGATGCAGTCTAAGAGAGCAGGCAAAAATTTGATTTTTCCAAGAAGTGTAAGGAAAGCTTGAAAATACAAGCCTGTTAGCACCTCACAAAGTCAATACAACACCTGCAAGAGTATAGAAGAGGAGATAAACAAACTGGAAAGGATGCCTTGTTAGTACGTTGGTAAAAAAATATGGTCATGGAAAAAGTCTCATATGTGGAGTCATATGCAATGATTGTGGCAAGAGAAATCATTATATCAAAGCCTGCAGACAAGAAAACATAAGAAAAAATATACACTACATTAAGCGAACAGTGATTCAGACACAGAGACCGTGGAAGCATCTGACATTACCCCAGCAAAACAGCAAAAATGAATTGTGTACATTAAGCTATCTTCAGATACGAGAATCAGCCCCACGCAGCCCCCTGGGAAGCAGCACGCTGAGGAGGAGCAGTGGGAGGCTACCTGCAGGCACTTTGAGTAACTTACCCAGGGATAAGTAAGTGAGTTCAATAGTCTGTAATGCAGCTGTATCACATCTGTACTATGCTAAAGCAGATTGGAAAGTAAAGCTGAGCCAGCAGCTCAGATTTAAAGGTGGCTGTGGAAAGCAAAGACAGACATGAATTTACAGAGAAACCAAAGGCCTCAGAAAACATCTTTTAAGAGATTTTTGTTTTGTTTTAATCTAATACACCTGTCACCTTAAAGTCCTTGAATACCATCACCAGTACAGCTGCGCTGTACATGAAAGGAATACAAAATTCACCTTCGGCTGACTAAGTATCACCTATTCAAGGCTGCTCAGTGCTTCTGGGTGCTAAGGTATTTCGGGTATTTCTGAAATTGTGAGATGCCCAGGCAGTCAGGCTCTTGACCTCAGCAGCACTGAAGGCAGTTACTTTCTGAAAATGAACTTTGTTGGGGCTTGCAACGGGGAGGAGTCTCCCCACAAGGTTATTTCATGCAAGTCCCACAACAATTCTTAAAATTGCAAGCTGCCAGCCAGGTTTCCCAAGCCAATATGTTTCCAATAAGAAGTGCTTGTTTTATTTACAGGTTACCATTAGAGACAAGATTTGCATCACATTATTAAACTAATATTGCTGAGAATGATGTGACCAGAATAGCTATTCATGCCTCATGGCCATAAATGGTTTATGCTGAGCCCACCTCCATCCCTCCCCCTGTACTGCCTTGTCTGTGCTGACATTTCTTCGTGAATATTTAAAGTAATGCCTGCTTTCATCTCTTGTTCAAAATCAAACACAAGCACACTGTAGAGCACGCCAGGCAGTCGCTATTCAACACACAGCACACCAACATGCAATGAATGCTGGCAACAAATGGATGCAGCACTGGTTTATTTGCTGAAAAGTAATGTTTGCAAGGCTGCATTGGGGTGTGGGTTGTATAACTCTTACCAACAAGATTTTAAAACTTTACCTGGAAAGTGAATGCAAATATTGGAACCCTGTTACAGCCTTTCCTTAGTTAAGTACAGGCATGTTTGATGAGGCCAGAGTTAAGTGGTGGTGGTGTCATCAAATGTGAAGTGTAGCTGGTTGGCTCAGCCTCTGGTGGGAGATTCGCCACCCCAGAGCATGAGTGTCAGCAAAGGGCTGAGCCTTTCAGAGAGCCTCCCTCCATCCCAGGATCTGTTCGGGAGTTTGTCTTTCCCAGAAGGGCAGCTCTGCTGCTGGAGTGCCGGCACAGCTAGCTGCGTTAGCCAAAGAAATGACAGTAGAGCTCATTCCTCCACAAATGCACTGACCTTGTGTGACAGTGTTGGTAGCGAAAGACATTTCAAGACAGTCCTGAATAGGGACACCAGGTCATTTGTTCGTTTTTTTTGAAAGGACACCTCGCTGCCTGCAGAGCCATGTATTATGCTACTGTTAAACCTTCTCAAGCAATCTATAAATATAAAGCAAATTCTGTGCAGCTATGTTAGTGTGTTCTTCTCATTGCGACCTCTTGGACATATTCCTGGCCTATGATGGGGCTGTCAAAAACTCAGTAATCTGTCCTCAGCGCCTGCAGGGTTTGTGCTGCAGAGCTACCAGGAGATGCACATGATGTAGGAGGGACTGGGGCACTGGGGTTATTAATAGCACCTGCCTTTGCCACACAGCTTATTAGCAGAGCACCACACATGTGAACACAATTTCTGTCCTGCTTCTGCAGACCCTGGGTGAGGTATTGGAAATAATTCAGCCTGCAAAATAAGGACAGGCTTGAGGCAATGGGGCTGTCACACTCATGGGACACTGTGTCCTGCTGCATCCTCCCTCCCTCTGCCTGCTCTACCTGAAACCTCCCATGGACTTCAGTGTACCCTGGGCTGAGTCATGGCTCTGCTCCCTCCTTGGCCATGGGGACTCTGCCAGAGCTGCACGGAAATGGGGTTGCCTCAGGGTGTTGCTGAGAGCAGCAAGAAGGATGCTGCACACCCTCCAACTCCACATCTCCTCCCTCCCTGGACACCACATCTGCTTTGTCCCCATCCTCCAGCATCACTCTTGCACTGGGCTGAGTTTACGGCTCACCTTCGTCAGGATGCATGCCAGTGAAAGGAAGCAGGTTCTGCCAGCTTTCCAAAGCCTTTGTATGTTTTAGGGACTACAAGGAAATACCAATATTTAGGCAAAATACTGTAAGTGTGTCATCCCTCTCCCTCCATTTTCTTACCATAGCTCCAAGTCAGGTGGAAGCCCTGCTCCTTCCTCCTGGCTTGCTTTTCACTCTCTGTAAGTGGAAACTGGGGTGTCACAGGAGCATTTGTGATGGAGGGAATGGCTCCTCTCCATCTCCCCGTGCTTCCTTGGTTCATTTGTTGCAGTGACTCTTGCTTGGAGAGTGCTCCTCACATCTGAAAAGCTCTCCCTGCTCTTCCCTGGAACCACCACTGTGAGTAGCTTTAGCCATTACACAAATTACACCAGCCTGTTGCAAGATTTAGAGAGTTTTCATCACCTCTGGCAGTGTCAGAGCAACACCACAGCAGCCTCAGCTGCAGGCAAAGTCACCCAACTACTGCCCTTGGGCCATGTTGGGACGCAGACAGGAGCCATGCAGGTGACAGCCACGTTGAGACCAGGGACATCCTTGTGTGCCATTGAGACCATGGGCTCTGGCTGTAATGTTACTGTCTGTTCAGAACATCCTCTAAATAAAATCCTGTGTATTGTTCACAATTTTTACAGCTGGGAACTCTCCCGGGAAACCTCACATTATGCCTTTGGAAGAAAAGAAATACTGTAAGTGCTCCTAAGATTATTAATGATATAAACATCTCTATTGTGCAAACCCATGAATATTCACTCACATGAAGTTGGGCTTTTGTTATATTCAGCTCCCAATTAAGGTGTTGGACAAAGCAGACACTCTCCAGGATACTTCATACATGTATTCGGGAGCTAAATAATAACCTGCATCATTGCTGTACTTGCAAATATTCATTTCAATGTATATGGGAAATCACGTTCTTCAAAACACAAAAACAAAAGTTAGGGGGATTTTGTGGTCATACAGTTGAAATATGCGTGTAGAAATAGCTGGAAAATGTTCTGGTGGTTGGTATCAGCTTGTCTCCCTTTTAAGGGGAAATAGTGAAGGAAGTACAGGCCAGTTTGAACCTGCAGAGGATCTAACAAGATGTTGGTACTCAGCAGCAGAGTTTACAAAACACTATGTTCTGTTTAACTTAAGAAAATGTTCATTGCAAGTGGTGATATAGTGAACCTACCAAAGAAGGAGAATCCTTTACCTAAACGGTGATCAGACATTAGAACAGGCAACCTCCTCAGCTTCAGTGTGATTTATTCACAGTGCAATCTGCAAATCCCCTGTGCTGCTTTGCTGGCATAAAAAGCCACCAAGTGATGAAGAGCTTTGGGAGAAACTGAGCAAGGCGTACTGTGCCTTTCGGGGCCTCTCCCCATTGCTCACCAGTCCCTGGGCAGCAGCAGCAGAGCTGGGCACCGCAGACCCCTGCCTCTGCTCCAGCACAGCCTTTGCTGGCACCCTGCGCCATACAGCAAGGGAGAGCTGGTGCCAAAGAAAATGCACTGTAGCGCAGTCTGCTGGCAGCTTCTTCTCTCTATTACAACTGAGATGTGTGAAAAATATCCCTGTTTTTATTCACCGGAATGTTGGCAACAAAGCAGGGAATCTAGGGGAGCATCACATGGGGAATAATGACAGGCTAAATGTTATTTTCATTACAGCTACATTAGCGCGATTACAGAAGGTGGTCACAGTGCAAGAGGAGTTTTCTGTCCTCTCTCAGTTCTCCATCACTGGAGACATTAATGAAAAAAAAAAAAAACCAAACCCACCCCTCCTTCCCAAAATCTTACTTGCATCTTTCAGTCTCCTTCCCTGTTGCAGTCTGCGAACCTTCAGCTTGCTGGCATGCTTCAGATGATTTTTAGAACATCATCAGATGGTAGCCATGGATAGTTAACACCCACAGATATATTTTCTGTGCATAGGTTTCCCAGCACAGGGACCGTCTTCCTCACTACACACCACCTAAATACAGAAATCTTCACCTGTAAGATGGTCCCATGGTATTGTCAAGAGAAAGCAGCTTTTGAGTCTTGTTCTCTGCAGTCATGCACCATGCTTCACATCCCTAAAGCATCTGCAAAATGTGGAGAGGTGTCCCCCTTTCAGAAAAGGGAAAAAGAAATCCTCTAATTCTGAAGGACAGAAAGACAAGGAGTGGGCAAGGGCAAATGGTGCCCGCAGAAATAATCACCCAAACTTAGGAAGCAAGAACCTTGAAGGAAACAGAAAATTGAGTTTGGATAATTTTCCAATTCATTAACTGTTGAAACAAAACAAATTCCACATCTGGATCTGGCTTCATTAAATTGCAGGTTTGAGTCACATTGACATCTTAGTGCCTAAGCTCATCCATCGCTAATCAGATTAGGAAGCCCATCCCTTAGAGAGGCAGTCACTCAGCAGTGCTGTCCCATTGCAGACATTCCCATCAAGCAGCTCCAGGTTGCCCATCCAAGATTTACTACCAGCCTTTTGAACCCAGCTCTGCTTTTCAAAGCCACAGCAGCCCACATTACCTCATGCCCCGAAATCCTGGAGGTAAAACAAGCATCATCTGCCTGCACAGAGCTAACATAGCTTGGAAATGCTGCTGCTCCTGCTCTTTGATCCCACTGAGATGGTCTGGAAATGCTGCACTGTGGCAACACTGGGCAATGAGGAACAGAGAACCAGGCTGCAACAGGATGGTTGGCTGTTAAGTTGTACAGCACGTAATTGTCTCCATGATTTCTGACAGCTCAAAAAGTTTGTGGCCAGGAGGGCCAAACAAATAAACAAACAAAAAAACCCCCCAAAAATAGATACACACATTTAGTCACCCTCAGTCCATATTTAGGCACCTACATATATTGCCCACTTTCCAGCTGTTACAGACAGGATTTTAGTTGCAAGGAGCTGAGATCAAGCTTAGCAGGATGCCCACAGATTTCAGCATCCCACACACTTAATACCCATGATTGTTACAACATAGCAACTAGTCTGTAATTAGTACAGACGTTGCCAGAGCTGCCTTTGTATTACTTATGAGTCATGCTACTAAAATATTTTTTATTCATTATCCAAGTCCTTTTCATTTCAGTGCCAGCCATTACCATGTTGCAGGCTACATATAGGACTCTGTCAGGCTTGTCAAAGCCAAGTGCTTTCCGATAGGGATCTTCATATTTAATCTGACGAAGAATTACTTTACAAAAGAGCGAGATCAAACAGGTTCATCTCTGCACAAAAGAAGAAAGAAAAACTTAAACGTGTCTCAAAGTAAGGGATTTTTCTCCTTGTTGCTTCTCCAGGCAGACATCTACAGTTAGAAGAACCACTTTCAAACTTGGCTTAAATTGTTCTATCAGTTAATTAAATATTTGTATTTTAATGCCTTTCTAGTTAACTAGTGAGGAAAAAGGCTCATGGAAAACTCAAACTGAATATTAAACTTTTTTTCATCTTTAATATAATATATGGAATAGAAAGGGGAAAATGTAGCTGAAATGTATTATGACAAGCAAATAAAAGTAATATCAGAAAATTCCTTTGGGCAGATCCTGTTCTAGACCACTAGTATTTACTTTATTTTTTTATTCACCGTGTTATTAAATCACTGGGTTGGAAAGTCCTTGGGTCATTTCAAACCATTGTCTCATTGATTTCTTGTTCCTAAAGCATCCTTAATATAGGTTTGTCATTAGATTGTCATCCCTCGATTTCCCTCAGCAGTGGGCTAATTGCCTAAATGTTCTTACTGTTGAAAAGGAACACTGACAGATTAATTCAGGCCTCAAGATCAGGTTTGTAAATAAATTAGTAGGTTAAAAAAAAATAATCTGACATCATCAGAAAAGTTCCTATAAAAACACGGTAGAGAATGAGTGCCTCGACTCTCTGTTTCGCAGCTTGCACGCAGCCAGCTGGATGCAGGGACTGCAGCACGGCAGGAGAGCATCCCGCCGGACAGCTGGGCCCTTGGGTGCTGAACTACTGCTGGTTTAAAGACTGTACATTTTGGTGCTTTAGATTGCATCTATTATTTCTTACTGCTGGAACGCAAGTTGCAGACAGAGGTGTCTCCCCTGAGTCTAATATTTTATGGGAAAGGTGTTCTTCTATTCAGTTCATTTCATAATCTCGCCATGTTCTGCGTTTCTAAAATCTTTTAAAGTTTGTCTTGAGTGTTGCTATTCTTCTCAGATTTAGCTGTATAGTTTAAAGACTTAGTTTTACCATAAAGTGGAATTCATTGCTTTATATTTTGGAAAATACACTCTCAAATGCGTCTGCTTCTGAAATCAAAAGAGTAGCTTCAATTTATTTCTGAAGTTTCTTGAATCCCTTTTCAATGAGCATAAGGCCTTTGCCCTGCAAAAAGAAATCTCTACGCTTTCCTGTTTGGTCCATCTAACTGGTTAATGTCTTCTAACTTTGTTCTTCTGCTTTTGTTATCTACTCCTTTTTACTCCTTGCTAATTTACTTAGCATTTCTCTTTAGCCTTTGGAAACCTGCTGTATCTATGTTTCAAAGAGCAACCACTCTCCCTCCCACATCTGCACTAGAGCTGGAGCATTTTTTTCTGAGCCATGCAAACACTGGAGAAGGGAAAAGACCAACCCTGGTGCAACGCTGGACCAATGTAACAAGATTACTGATGCTAGTGATGCCTGAGACAGGCCTGTAATGTATTACCTGTGTCAGAGGAAATCAAACTGCAGTCAAGACTAATCTTTGAACTATTCAGTTTAGCAATCTAATTATTTCCCAATTAGAAAGGACATGGCAGAAATGCAGTACAGAATGCTATCAAGAAGACAGAAAAAAAACTTCCAAAGCATTAATCTAGAAATAAAATTAAATTTCTATTTTTAAGCCGAATCAAATTTTTTTCCCCCATGTCATTTGTCTTCTTCCTTTCAATAAAAATCCCTGGGTCCATCCGTTTCTGAAAGCACAAAAGCTCGGCACTAGAGTGTACCTACTGCCTTCCAGGAGAAACCAAACTCAGTGGCATCGTTTCCTGCAAGCATTACAGATCCAGAAAAACACATCCATGTCTGTATGGGGAATGGCACCAGCTCCTTCTCCCAGATCAAAACCCAGCGGCAGTGGCTTGCCAAGGAGCTGAAAAGGCTGGGCTCTATGCTGCACAGAAACAGATGGATGTGGATGACTTGCCCCACACTGGAAGACCCTGAATTCACATCACGCAGGCTACCAAACATTGACACATTGCAGCATGGACTGAGCAGGTTGAGGGTCATGTTTCTCACCTTGCTCCCATGCTGGGACCAGCCTGCACACGGAGAGGGTCTCTTCACCGCTGGGAACGTACCGCTGCATCAGTACAACAAGGAGGGACAGGACCAGAGCAACTGGGCTGATCCATCAGATGAGCAGTCAAAAAAGCGCTGCTTTTACTTCAGCTTTTTTCTTCTCCCTTTTGCAAGTGCTTTTGACCCGTACTAAAAGCACATGTGCCTGGTTAAAGACCCGGCCGTCAATTTAGGGCATCGTTAGGCTTGAGCAAAGAGAGGTAGGTAACTAAAAGGTTCAGCTGCAGGAATGATCACAGCTGCTGTTTCCAAATCATGGATGAAGGAGTTTAAAATAATGGGAAATAATACAAAACTACTTTTGAGAGCCAGAGTAAGCTTTTCTATAGCACTAACAGACACTAAATTGTAAATTTCTTCATTAACTCATCTTGCTACAGAAGAAATGGGGTTTCAGAGGGAATTCAGAAATCATTTCTTCCACATGAAAAATTTGTGCACTTAATTTGTTGCAGTAAACCACCATTCTGAATGCTGAGGAGTTCTGTGTTAGCCAGATGATGAAACAGCATCTGCCTTAACTGCTTTTTTCTCCATTTAACTAGTAAAATATTTCCATTTCAGTGATGAGATGAAAAGCACAGTGGAGAAAATCACAGAAGAAAAAAAATGCCCACTTCTCTAACCAGGGCTTTAGAGTGAAATAGCTGATATTGCCAGATTCAGCACAAAAGAAAATGATGGAGAATTCTTTTACTTGTTACAATGAACAAATACAATAAGAGCATTTTGGAGGAGCATATAGCACACAAGTGGGATTTCAAAACAACGTAAGAGACTTACAGATACAGAGGTACATCTCTTTCATTACCCAAACTGTTAGACTTGTCTTGGATCTAAAAACAAACATTGACAATGGAAGGATTTACAGACTCAGGAGTCTGAAATCTGAGTCTGGTTTCCATAGATTTCCAGGTATTCAGAACAAGAAGGTAATTGGAAACTACAGCCTCATAATTGTGCCTAAGGTTGGCTCTGTGCAGTGATGACATCTGCCCCATTGAAACTCCCCCCAGTAACACACGTGCAAGATGCAGCCTGCGTAGAAGGGGGATGGTGAGGTCAGTTTGAGCTCTCTCAGTACATTTCTGGTGCAGCACAAGAGATATTAAGGATCCTGGCATTTTTTCCTTAAACGATATCCCAGATACTGGGCTTTGACCCTGCTCATTTCATGTAGAATATGCCTTTTTTTAACAAATTCTGAATAAAATATTATTAAAGACTTCTTCCAACTGCTCCTTCCTTTTCCCCTCCCTCCAAATATTCAGTTCTCATATATTATGTCCAACACCTTACTGCATACAAAAATACGTTATTGAATTTGAAGTGAAATCAGAAGAGTTTTAGTTGCTCAGAGTCTTGGGAGGCCCCAGCCCCGTCTGCAGCAGAAATGCATACAAGGATTCAGCTGCTGCATTAATCCCATGGCTCAATGGATGGATCCAAGGTTCACATTGATGAGGCTTGGAATAACCAGGTCACTGAGCCCAGAAGTCCTTATGGACAGTGATGTCTGGCAGTGGGCTCTCCCCACAGATTTTTTACTGCAGGGTTTTTAGTGCAGTCCTCTTCCTTGCACTAAGGTCAGTGTTCAGTGCATAATTGCCCCACTGCTGTTGCACTGTGTGCAAGGGACCTGTAGACCAAAATTATCAGGGAATAACAACTTAATTGTTGTGCCAAGGCTTTGAGAGCTGAGAAAATGGATGACTGCGGAGCATATTTCTTTTTCTTGCAACATTTTGGCAGAGTTCTGAGCACAGAAAAGGCACCATTCCCAACAACGATCAGAAGGGGCAACTGCTATCCACTATTTATTCTTCATGGTTAACGCAATATTTTGGGCTTAGTCACAGAGTGGCAAGCTCTCTTGGCATTGCAGATGCTGTTTAGCTCTTCTCCCTAGTGCATGTAACACATGGAATTGGAGAACCAGCACTTACAGATGTTCACATATTAAAGATGTTACACAGAGAAGCAGTGAACATTAATGTGAGGGAGCCCTGACTGAATCCCCTGCTCCTTTGGGGGAGTTTCCAAAGCCTTTCTCTGCCTTTCAATATTTTATCTTGCTGGGAGATGGTGTCTCAGCGAGGTGCTTTGTACCGTTCTCTGGAGGAGTGAACTTTGTCCCTATAGGAAACTAGCCATAGATATCAGACAAAGTCGGCGTGCAGCTTTGTAGCTTCATTATCTGCTTTAGCAGCTACAAGTATCACAAGGAGAAATCATGGAGGGAAATGGATGTATGTCTATAAACGGCCAAAAAAGCAGACGGCCACATTGGGCAGAACTTTTTGCTGTAATTAGCAAAATGTTGTTAAAAATTGATTACCGAGCATACCCATCTGATCACTATTATAATTTCAAAACACCATCCTGGTTATACCCTGCACACTCTGCTTAGTAGCCATCTCGACGCACTCAGGATTTTCTCAGTAAGGAGAAATCAGAACATGCCAATTCATTTACCAGTGTGCTACAAGCTTTGCTGCGATCAAATTGCATCTACCCATCAGAGATGCTTGAGTTACAGAAAGCACAAGATAGTGTCAGGGAAGAAAATATGTCCCTAGGAAAAAGTTACAGAAGTGATCTTGTTGGAAACAGCCGAGCAGCATGGAGAATGAGAGTCCTCCTGCAATGTCAGCGGGTTGAGCGGGGAGTCTCAGACCAATGCTGGTACAGTTCAGCCACCTCTTGCCATTTAAATGTTATCACAACAATTCCTCTAAGTTTCTAAATTGAAAAAATAATGAGCAGTACATAGAAATTAGTCATTGGCTTGTACTGGGCAAGCAGCTAGCCAAAGTATAAAGGACGTTTACAGTGTCACAGAGATATTTTTGACATAGTAATGACTAGTGGGAAGGGTTTATGTTTGTCTCTGTTCTGCTGCCAGCCTAATCAGATCAGCACCACTAATAAAGCATATTTCCCTCTAGCTGGGCTCGAGCTTGCAAATGTGTGTGTAGCTCAAGTCAGGGCAGAAAGAAAAAAACAGTTGCCCCCACTCTGCTCTTGACAGGTTTCAGGAGAAGGATGACACCAACTTTTAGGAACTCTAGGTTCAAATCCTGACCAAGATCCACAGAGGCACGGGTGAATGGGGTGAGCCCACTGCTGAGCCCTGTTTCAGCCACCTTTGCTAAGCTTTGCCTATGCGAGCAGCTGTTGTAGGGCCCTGCCCAGCTGTGCTTGTGCCTCTAGGAGCTCTAACCTCGGCATGACCTTGGAGGAGTGGGGTGTCTGTGTGACCGATCCCACCTTCCTCGCTGTCCCTGGGCTGGACTAGTCCTGCTTGGGCGTGCAAGCAGGCACACTGGCTTAAATTGTCTGTGCATGAAATTCCCAGCAGAGCTGATGGTTTTATTTTATTTTATTTCCCTAAACCACTGCTAAGACTGGTTTTATCAAGTACCTTTTGCTAGTCTAATAAAATACCGTTATCATTTATGACGGAAAGCCAGATGCGCAGCAGATGAAGCTGTCCAGGAGAGCACTGGTGACAGCACTGCAGATGCACTTAGATGCAATCAATTTATGATAACAGTGCTGAGCAAAGGAGCAGATGTGCCAGTCTCCCAGCTTGGGTTTGGATACTGCATCTCCTGACACCTTTAATCCTCCTTCTTTCCACCACGTTTAGCTGTGAATTTAGCCTGTCGCCAGGCTGAGGGTTACCCGGCATAGACAGCAGCCACACTTTCCTCACCATGCACTGACGGTGAAGAGCAGGCGATGCTTCGGTGCATGTGCGGACAGGCTCCTGCCGTGCTCCGCTCAGTGAACAGATTAATTTTTTCTTGTTGGCAGCCCTGGACAGTTTACTCTTGCTTCCGTGTTGGGCTGGATGTCAGTTTGTATGACTACGGGAACTGGCTTACTGCAGAAAAGCAGGTATCATGCTGATTTTCTTTAAGTGTTCCTATGTGGCCTTTCATACAAAATATAAATTACCTAGTCCACTGCTTCCCTGACAAATAGCTTTTCTAGCCTTTTTATTGCACAGCTGCAAATATATCACTTGGTATGGTACATATAGAGCCTGGTCAGAGATCTTTCCACCAAAACAATCTTCAAAAAGTGGAATATTGACAAAATACGTGGTCTTTGAGGTAAGGTGTGGTGGCCAGCTGGTCTGAACCCACCACTTTTAGAGGAGGAACAGTCCCACAGAAATTCAGGAATTTCAGAACAATCATGGTACCTTGGCTCAGTTTTCAAGAATACCTGGCTGCCCACAGTTTTTATTACACCTGAAGTTGGCAGTATGATGGACACCAAGGCTATATATTGTCTTATGGTAGTGGTAAAACTAAAAATTACACAATAAATACTGTATTTGTGAATTATGGCATTTAGACTGACTGTGAGTCAACTTTGTAAAAACAACTCAACAGGCCACATCACACCTTTGGGTTTTTAGCTAGTGAGGGTTTGTAACCCCAAGAGCTGCCCTGTGCACCCTCCCTGACAGGGCCACACTCAGCATCGCTCCTCGGCAGCCGGGCAGTAGCTGGCTGGGCTTCATATTTTCCAAACACCTGGATTTGCTCGCAGAGAAACTTAAACACAGCACCTCCAAGTTGCAGTGTGCTCAAAGGAGCCCCAGGGTGTGTGACACTTGCTGGGACCAAAACACCAGCAGGACATTCTGGCTCCATCTCCCTGCAGATTTTGCTACAGCTCTGTTACCCAGGATTTCCCAAACACAGGGCTGTGATGTGGTCCCTTGCACGCTCCCCCTCTTTCCACACTTGCTAGCCTGAAAGAGGCCTCTAATACATATTCATTGGACTAAACCACCAGGCACCAACACCTTGGTAAAAACTGCAGTTGATGCCTGAAAACAGGGAATCACCAATGCCATTAAGGGGATTTCACGTGCTTCATAATCATCTCTGAAGATGAAGCTGAGTTGTCTGTTTAGATGGGTAACATTATGGGATCATGCATAGTGTATAACCCTATGGCAGCTGCCCCCTGACAATGTCACATTCATGAAGTCAAAGATCATTTTGCCTTTTGTGATACCTTACACTAGTCCTAAGTATAGGAAGAAGAAAAAATGCCTGTTTTGCACATCACTAGCTATTAGGCTCTGTCCAGTTACATCACATCAGTTGACATAATGTAAACCAATGTAAGTAGATAAAATGTGACACAAATGTCATGTTGCATCAGATTTTAAAGGAGTTGGCAGCTTTTACACCATGGATGAAAAATACCAAGTTCAACCATCATACCTGTGGGCCTTCAGGATAAAGCAATGCTAGCCACCAACTGCAATCCATGTTTTCATATTCTAATGGCACATTTCTAGCTTATGAAATGACCATTTTTACTCTCTGTTATGCTCCTGTTCCTTCCCAAAAGACATACAAACACAATGAGGGCTAACCTTGACAAAGCACACATCAGCAGGGAATTCAACTACTGAAAAATGGATAAAACATAGAGCCTGTCTCAAAAAAACCACCAAAATCAATAGCAACCTTTCTATTGATTCAAACAGGAAATGCATCAAGGTCTCCATGCCTCAGTAAATATTTTTGCTGTACAACTAATTTCCCATTAGAAGGAAAAGCATAGGTTTTCTGTAGGCTAGGGGGGAAAAAAGCAGAGCAAATTTTATGTAACAGAGCAGAGTTTACAAAGGAGAGGCAGCACTTAGGTGATGTATCAAGTGCTAATACCATGTTTGGTTTTTTCAATGTTTTCTTCATTTTCCACTCACACAGAAGTTTTACACCGAGGAAAGAGCGAGCCTGATGTTTGCACCAGCAGGAGGACCATGAATGACTCATGTACATGTCCCTCCTAACTACAGCTGGCAGAGAAAACGTGGTACCTGGGCATCACAGAGCCCACTGGGCACTGGCCATCTTCTCACCCAGCTTCTGGATCAGAAACCAGCTCTGGGACCTTTGGAGCTCCCCTACTCCCTCTATACTAGTCATTTCAGAACCACATCATGTAGGAGCTACAGAGGAGCCTGACAGTCCTCTGCAGGAATTCCCCCGAGCCATGGCTGCAGCTTATATCAATTACTTTCAGCCACCTGAGGGTATTTATCATGCAGTGGCTTGGTAGGATTCTGCCTTTATAGCAGATTATTGACATGAGGCTGGAAACTCTTGTGCCACACTAATAAGTTAATGCTCTGGTAACACAGTTGGTTAATAATATAAACAGAAGCCAAGTCAAAACTACAGAATTGCAGCCTGACAAAGGAAAGAAAATAGAAAACAGCCAGCATCAGCACTGCCTGCATTCCTCACATATCATCTGCTCACCAGCACACCACCTGCACACTGCAGCAGGGAGCCGCAGAAGCACGGGAAGGGCATGAGCTGGATGAGGGATTCTGCTCCCCAAAATACATCACCTGGATGGTTTTCTTACATGCTGATTTTCCTCCTCTCACAACATCATGTATACATCAGCAAAATTTCCCTTCCCTGGTTTGCATGTCTTAGTGTGAAAGAAAAAGGACAGGTATCCCTGCAGGGGTAGGGATGCTGAGCAGTGAGCTGAAAGTGCTTGTCAGAGGTGGCAGGGATTAGAAGGACACTGTCCAGGTTATGTGGTTGTCTATAAACTTTCAGTAACCTCCTTCTTGGCTTTGTGTCAATCACATAATAACGCTTCAGGAGAGGAGCTGTGTTTAACACCCTTCTGCACACCAGATCTTGCTCTGCCACGCCACTCATTTTGCTATGAATCTTCCCTTTCTACTTGCTGAAAGCAAAGGCTCATCTCTTGCTTGCTTTTTTTTCCTGAAGGTTCTAATAGCTCCACTCCTCAGTCCGGTTCTGGGGGAAGAGAGCACACACAGGGAGATGCTGGGGGCAGAGGTGCAATTTGATAATTGTTGAAGTAATGTTCAACTAAGATTTTCCGTACATTACAAAAGGTATCTGTGCGCTTCTGCAGGCTTCTCACAGTAGCTGCTGTGAAGGGCAGGCTGCACAGAAGAGAGACCACGTCGCTGAGGCCGGTACTGCCCAGTGAGAATTTGCCTTTTGTATGGAAACTCCGATAAAGGGCAGTTGAACAAATCAGACATTTTGTCTGAACTGAAAACATTTCTGGCTTATCCTCTTGATCCTTCAG
The DNA here is from genome assembly GCF_047370975.1 of Nipponia nippon. Lineage (NCBI taxonomy): Eukaryota > Metazoa > Chordata > Aves > Pelecaniformes > Threskiornithidae > Nipponia > Nipponia nippon. The sequence continues at coordinate 14,483,155 of NW_028262313.1, forward strand.
ATTGTTATTCATCGTGTGCATGAGGGCAGTGCCTGCGGACGGACCCAAGCAAAGGTATTAATTGAATAATGAATCCAGCAGTTTACCAGTAGACTAAGACTCAAATTGCAAAACGATTAATCTTAGAACCTGTTTATAAATGAAAACCAGGTATCTCAAGGCTGGTAACCTTTTAGAAACACCACGGTGACAGATTCTGCCTGACAGGTTTGATATGAATTTTGCCCGCTGTATAAATATTGATGGGTTTAATGCTTAGCGTTGCAGACTTAATCTTCTTAGCAGGTGTATTTCCAGATCTAGAGCTGTGCTGAGTGCAAGGTCCCCCCACCCAGGTGTGGCAATGATGCGGTGCAGTGCTCAAGGTGTTATTTAGAGTCATTAGTCCTAGAAAGGAAAAAGTTAATTGACAAGTGTTCGCAAATGTTGTGTACTTGAGCGTCTCAGGAGAATTGCCCAATTAATATACTCTCAACCAAGCAGATTCAGGATCATTAAGAACGTCTAACACGTTGAAGAAGGCATTGGGAAGGCACACAAGTGAACGAGGACTCGCATTGCCCTCGTCGTGATGGGTGAAACGAGCCACCCTGGCACTGCCACTATGCTTCCATATTCCCTACAGATCCCCTGGAGATCTCCATGATCAGGGTGAAAAGGAAGCAAAGAAGAGCAAGATTTCAATGTAAGTGTTTATTTTTAGACCCTGATCTTCTGACCAGCTCTTCTGAGAAGGTCTGTGTCCATAGAAGCTCAGAGCCCATCTCTGTGTCCATGGAAGCTCAGAGCCCATCTCCATCAGCCAGACATGTAATTTATAACTCCTTTTCTTCAATGTCAAAGCTAATTGCACAAAGGACATACAATACTGAGAAAGACCCGATTTTACTGACACTATGAAGGACTAAGGAAGCAAGACAGGAAAAGAATATTAAAAAATCAGTACAACGGTGTGCTTTGTTTTCTGGCTTCTAGATGGCTCCTGTTTGTTTATTCCATGCGTACATCTCAGTTCACCTTTAAATAACTTAGCTGATGAAAGTTTATTCTCACTTTTAAAATAAAGAATGTTTTAATCTAATTGTTGGAGTTAATGAGCTGCCCTGCAAATTTTCTATTTTGAACCAGAGCCACTCTCAGTTGGTCCTGCCAAACCAAATTCTTTGACCTAATTTCTAAGAATATATTCTCTCCTGAAAGCCGAACGCAGCTGCACCAATCCATATTGTCCAGCCTGCTGAAACTGGGTTTTTGTAATGAAAATATGCAGAGCCTTCAGCGACAGTGATGCAAATTAAGCTACTGTATTTTTTTTTTTTTTGCCAAGGCTATTCTGAAATTCTGAGGTCAGTACTTACATGGCTTGGTGACAAGGGAATTAACTGCACAAAGATCAGGTGATATTAGAATGGAAAAAAAAGCTCACTGGGGAAAAATAGAAGCATTCAATAATGTATGAAGCATTGATATGCCATTGTTTAAAATAAAAGACCTGCAATGCTATTTTTTTACTTTTACACTGACAAATGAAAGCAAGAAAAAAAAGGACTTCGTGTTGTCTATTAACAAAAATTCTTTGAAAAAAATACGATCAGATCTCTATGATCTAACTTTTAAAGATATATTGTACAGAATGAGACAACTGGCTATCATATTTTAACTGCCAGTTACCTGCAAACATGCAGATCATTTCCCCTTGCCTCTCCTTTCTGTTTAGGCTGCAAACCCACGTGTCGTGGAGTGTATCTCACTGTGACCTCTTGCCCGTACCATAAATCAATGGTAGTTTTGCTGCTGAGCTGCTGTGCTTAAATCAAACCCTGTGTGTATTAATAAATATAAAATAACATAGCAGCTTGGTGCTGTAATCCTGACAGGACTCTGAGGTGGTTGTCATCAGAAGCATTGTAGCCTGGTAGCAATTGCACCCCAGCACCCAGGATTTGTACTTCCGCTCAGCACTGCCTAGAGCAAGACTCCAGTTTGCTTCAACTAATGCAGATTAGACCTCTCTAATCTCTCCTGGTGATATTTTTACATGCTATGTTTCAGGGGAGGTCGGTAGATGTGGTGCTTGAGGACATAGTTTAGTGGTGGACTTGGCAGTGATAGGTTAACGGTTGGACTCGATCTTAAGGGTCTTTTCCAACCTTAACAATTCTATGATTCTATGATTCTATGATACAGGGAGAATACATGATCAGCCTTCCTACAAGGGCTGATCTTGCAAGCTCCTCATTCAGCGAGACCCAGGGGTACCCAGTGTAGAGCCAGCTCTGGCTGCACTAAACCAGGGATAAGAGGAGCATCTCAAAAAAGAGCTGTTTGCTGTTGTGTCCCTAAATCTCTCTGAGCAGAGTGGGAGGCTGCAGCAGCACAAGCCCAGGCTGTCAAAGAGCAGAAATCACCGCTCTCCCAGCTCAGCACTTGCTTTAGACGCAATAACAGATACGATGCCCAAGTCTGGTAAGACGCTGGAGTGATGAGGATTTCCAGGCAGAACTGCACCCCTGGGAGAGGACTGGCAGCAGTACCTTAAATACTTGCTGCAGAAACCAGGTTTCCTGGTTGAGCCATTTACCTCTTTCTGAAGATGCAAAGACACAAAACAAATTTTGCCAATATAAACATCTCATGAAACATGAATGAAACCCTCTGTAGCCGTGTTCCCATCCATGCATGCTGACACGTGGTAGGACAAGGCTCAGGCTGTGCTCCAGCTATGCCAAGCTCACCCACTGCCAAGGAGCCCAGTACAGTCACCCAAAAATACCACCCAGAATAATTTATTATTTGCTTGTGCTCTGCCTTGTCTCTCAGAAGTACTTTTTTCTGCTGAAAGTATACAAATATAACTGATATATCTTAAGACTAGAAACTTTGCAACTCTATCATTGCTATTTGCTTCAGAGAGAGGATGTCTCTCTGAATCAGTGCAAAGAAGGGACTTTTCTATTTGATTCAGAAAATGGTATTTGTGCATTTCAAAGAGAAATATTTAATAGTATTCAAATGGGCTAAAAATGTCACTGGAAGTTCTTGTCTAGATTTATCATTTTAAACAAAAATAGCTAAAAAGTCTTCCTTAATAAAACCAACAAAATAAGACAGCTTTGAAGGAAAACCAGACGGAACTGTGGTTCTATACAGCAGCAGAGATAGATACATTCACAATTTGGAAGAAAGAAAATACTCAACTTATTTGCACTCTTCCTTTTAAGCAAAAAAGAGTTTTTTGTCTCCAGCTGTAGAGCAGAGAGCTATTTCCAGTCCATCAAAGAGAGAAACTCGGCACAGACCTGGTCAGCCATGCAATCAATTTCCAATTTTTTTTTTTTTTTCTGAAAGCAACAAGCTTCTGTGAAGCTGCATTTGTTCCATTTTTTCTTGGGTGAACGGTTTTGCATTAATAACAAGATTATCAGCAAAAGTTATGCACATACTGATTTCTCGGAGTGTCCTATGTATAACTATGGGATTGCTTTCCCTTCAAAGACAAGAGGTTGATAGTGAAAACTGTGGTGCATACATGATGGTCACCTGCTCTGATCAGTAGAAGACAGAGCTGAGATGAGAGAGAAAAGATATATTAGAAGAACTTGCACAGCTGTATAAGCCAGTAGACAATCTTAAGGATGTTGCTCAACTTGGATCAAGATAGCTGCCATTATTGCTTTAAATGGCAAGATTTGGTTAGGATGCTGGGAAGATTTGCTTCCATATGCTGTCCATGATTCTGTTTGGATTTAGCTGATAGCAGCATCAATGCTTGACGGGAGACCCCAGCGGCAGTCCTGAGGACCTACATTTCCTCCAACCAGAGCTACTCACCATGTACCAGCTGGAGAAGAGCTCTCCTGGCATATGGGACTGGCATGATGCTACAGCTGAAGTACTGCAGGCGCAGCAGAAGGTCTTGTCAAATCAATATCTTACTTTCATCCAGAGTCTAAGGACATATTCTGACCACTGCTTTCTCATAGAATCATAGAATCGTTAAGGTTGGAAAAGACCCTTAAGATCAGCAAGTCCAACTGTTAACCTAACGCTGCCAAGTCCACCGCTAAACCATGTCCCCGAGCACCACATCTACCCGTCTTTGAAATACCTTCAGGAATGGGGACTCAACCACTTCCTTGGGCAGCCTGTTCCAGTGCCTGACTACCCTTTCAGTGAAGAAATTTTTCCTAACATCCAATCTAAAAGTCCCCTGGTGCAGCTTGAGGCCATTTCCTCTCGTCCTATCTTGTTACTTGGGAGAAGAGACCGACCCCCACCTGGCTACGACCTCCTTTCAGGGAGTTGTAGAGAGCAACAACGTCTTCCCTGAGCCTCCTCTTCTCCAGACTAAACAACCCCAGCTCCCTCAGCCGCTCCTTGTATGACTTGTGCTCTAGACCCTTCACCAGCTTTGTTGCCCTTCTTCAGACACGCTCCAGCATCTCAAGGTCCCCAATGAAGGGCCCAAAACTGAACACAGTATTCAAGGTGCAGCCTCACCAGTGCTGAGTACAAGGGGACGATCACCTCCCTGGTCCTGCTGGCCACACTATTTCTGATGCAAGCCAGGATGCTATTGGCCTTCTTGGCCACCTGAGCACACTGCTGGCTCATATTCAGCCAGCTGTCAACCAACACTCCCAGGTTCTTTTCCACTGGGCAGCTCTCCAGCCACTCTTCCCTAAGCCTGTAGTGTCGCACGGGGTTGTCGTGACCCAAGTGCAGGACCCAGCACTCAGCCTTGTTGAACCTCATACAGTTGGCCTCAGCCCATCAATCCAGCCTGTCCAGATTCCTCTGTAGGGCCTTCCTACCCTCCAGCAGATCAACACTCCCAGCCAACTTGGTGGCGTCTGCAAGCTTACTGAGAGTGCACTCGATCCCCTCATCCAGATGGTTGATAAAGATATTAAACAGAACTGGCCCCAGTACTGAGCCGTGGGGAACACCACTTGTGACTGGCCACCAACTGGATTTAACTCCATTTACCACAACTCTTTGGGCCTGGCCATCCAGCCAGATTTCTACCCAGCGAAGAATACACTCATCCAAGCCATGAGCAGCCAGTTTCTCCATGAAAATGCTGTGGGAAACCATGTCAAAGGCCTTACTAAAGTCCAGGTAGACAACATCCACGGCTTTTCCCTCACCCACTAAGCAGGTCACCTTGTCATAGAAGGAGGTCAGGTTAGTCAAGCAGGACCTGCCCTTCATAAACCCTGTTAACTGGGCCTGATCCCCTGGTTATCCCATGGCCACCGCATGATGGCACTCAGAATGATCTGCTCCATAACCTTCCCCAGGACCAGGGAAGTCATCTCCATGGCTTCTCCTTATTCTTTTGGAAACAGCAGCACTGGTTTACCACCCTGCATTGTCTCCTCTTGGGAAACAGTGAGGTGTTTCTGCAGAACGGGGCCCATATTAGCTAAAACTCTGCTGCAGGGCACAGCTCAGTCGATCCATTGAATTTTCTGTGCACTCCCTCAAAAGCCTCTGGGAAGCCTCAGGAAACTTAAATAATGTGAGGGCACTGAACACTGAACCTACTCCCTTTATTTTTTGAGTTCAATCACTTTGTTTTTAGCTTCATCACCCAGTGGGTTGAAGAAGAGGGAAGTGGTGTTGGCAAGGTTTGCCTTGCAGCAGGGTGACAGCATGAGACAGGGAAGCGCTCCGATGCGTGGGCACGCTCCTCAGCAACATCCATTTTCTTCTTCTCGCTTCTTAGGGGCTCGGAGTCCTCCTGGGTCTGGGCATGCAGTGAGGCTGCATAAGAATAATTTGTTTGTACAGGGACTTGCAAGGAGTGAGAGGACCAGCAGGGTAAACCACAAGAGAGAGCCAGGGGAAGAGAGTATTTCATGCATTGAGGTGATCTGGGCTGTGGTTTTGCTTCCCTACCCTTGCTGGAGAGAAGATACTGTAAGTGTTTGTATCAGTGGAGAAGAAAACCATGGCAACAGAAACTTAGTTCGTACTTTAATTTATTGCCATCGAGATATTTGCCAAGTGCCAGCTCCCTGGGAAAAATGCATTTTTCATCAGTACTACACAGAAATTAGCATCAGAAGAATTAATGCACTTAATAACTGTCAAGGAACACTAAGAAATATGCCTGAGACATGAAGACAACTGTATTTATGAGTCCTTTCAACCTATAGCAAACATCAGCTAGCTGGATAAATGCCACTGCACGTTTGAATCATGATTTGGTGTCATTTTAAATTTAAGTGAAGCAAGGATTTTCTTTATTTAGCTAACGCTGTCAGTGACATAATGAATAAAGGGCACAAGCTCCTGTTTGTGTTGCAGATCTTTCAACTTTAAACCTAGAAGAAGGTGAAAGCATTTTTCAAACAGATCAAGTCATAAGCAAAGGTGGCTATTTTGTACCCAGAGAAGAAGGGTCATGTAAGAGAGATGGAACCAGTCGGACCCTTTAGCCAAACAGCCTTGGGACTCACCCCATCTCCTCCTCCTCAATTTTCCTCCTTCATCTAAGCAAGGAGCCGCTGAATCCCATGGCATTGCTGTGCAAGCACCTCCCAGCCAGGGGAGCTCTCATGAAGCCCGTGCAGCCAGCTGGCTGCTATTTCATAGGTGGCAAAGCAACAACACAGAATATTTATGGGTGGCTATAGGACATCCAGCGGTTAGTCTGCTGGGCTGAGTGTTCCCAAGCCCTCTCTGATGCTCCGTTCCCTGGCTTAACTCCAAGGTTATCCTCCTGCTACCCCACAGTCCCCAACAGCACAACTTCTCTGCATCACTTTGGTATCTCCCCTCCCTCCATATCACAACCTGCTAATTTGAAGTGACAGAAAACAAGCAACCAGCTGCCCAGAGCTTTACGTCCTTATCTCGAGAGAGTCCATGTCTTGGTTTTGGCCCAGGGACAGAAAGAGGTAACTTTTTTCCCCATCACTAATGTTGAATCACAACTAATGTATTAAATATACAACACACGGACTTCAAATACAATTAAGATGACTACAGGTACCATTCATATTTCTATGAATATTTTTGAAGGAATGTCAATCTAAGTTTTTTTTTTTCTTTTTCCCCAATATACTGCATCACCAACAGATAGCAATACCTACTGTCAGACACATACTGCAGAACTGAGAGTCCTGGGTTTGCTTTCAGGACCTGCAGAGACTTTAGGAAATTTGGGTTGTGATGGGCCTATTTTCCCATCTGAACAACAGCTTATTCATACATTTCTAGAGAATGGTGTTTTCAGACATCTCCTGACCTGGAGCCAGACTTCCTCCTCCAAATTATTAAACACCATTTGCTTACACTGAAGGCTGTATTGCTGTAATTCGTAGTGTCTGTCAGTCTGCAAGCTGGTATTAAACTGACCATTTTATTCAGCCTCATGGTTTTAGCAGGGGACAGTATTTAGTACCACTACAAAATGGCATCTTTACTATGAGAAAAATAGCAACTGATTCATTGTTCAGCTGATAGGAGGAATTACCTCCATCGCTGTATGATTCATCTTGATTCATCCCACGCCTGGAATCAGGAAGGAATAATTTAAAGTCAGCTCAAGATATCGGTAAGCTCTAAACTAACTGCAGCCACTGGGCCTCGCTATGGGCAGCTCGGGAAGGCCTGTGCTTGGTACACATTGCTGAGGGACAGAAGCAAAACGTGAGGGTATCTATCTCAGCTGCAGAGTAACAGTACTGCAAAGGTGAAAGTATAGTTATAAAAATGGATGATGTTCCCTCACCCAAGGTTCACGGTGGAAAGCCAGCTCTCAAGGAAGAATGTAGAAAAAAGAAGCAAGATGGAGAAAAGGACTCAAAATTTTATCATAGACAAAGCAAGATCTGTGCAGGGGAAAAGAGTGACAAAAGTTGAACTGTTACATGTGCTGACAGGACAAATAGGACAGGACATGGTAGATCATCCTAAAATAGTGCAAAGCCTGGTGCGTGCCTGCTTGCACGTAAGACAAGCAGAGGATAGGTAACAAAAGGAAAAGCATGCAAGCCAGAAACAAATATGGGGAAAAGGGAGTTAGAAAAGCAGCAACACAAAGCAGATACTCCAGGACCCAGTAACACTGAAAAATATAAGATAGGGATAACAAAAACAACAGCCAGGAAAATAACTCAAAGACCAGAAGGATTCAGGTCCCCTGATGGGGTCAGGTAAGAGGGGTGACCTTATAGACAAATTGCAGAGTATTTATCTGCCACAGAGCACCATTTCTTTCAGGATCCTGCTATGGTCTGGATAAAGGGCTGCGTGAGACAATAAGACAGTGTCTATTGTTCCCATGGCACAGCTTTAGCATGTCCAGAAACATGAGGTTTTCTAACACTGTTCTAGCACAGGCTAGAAATCATGCTGTGGTGCCAAGGGGAACACACACAGGGCAGCCCTATGGAATGGACCAGATTATTGATTCACTAAGTGAATACTCTGAAACACTGTAATTGCTGTCTGGGATGCATTATTGCAATATGAGGGTTTTAATGGAGAGTTAAGAGCAGTGCTGACCTTTAAATACCCTACACATTCTAAGGCTGCACTAGATGATTTTACACCAATTATTTATTAGCATTAGAAGTAAATGAGTTATTATCATTCATGAATTCTGTAACAGTCAATTTGTTTCTCTGCCCAGACCCTTGAAGTGCCTATTTCACAATTTCTTAGAGATGTAACCATAGGAACTAAGTGGTTGCCAACATAAACCTTCATAATTAATGATGATAGGCTTTCACCCTATTGAGTGATACTGAAATGTATACACAGTCGATGAAATACACCTCAAGGGCCATGGGACCCTGAAGGCAGCAGTACATCAACTTACTGTATGTAACACTTACATACTGCCTGAGTACATTGGCTCAGCTGTGCATTTTTGAAACTCCCACACAGAAGCGTGCTGTGAAATGGAAGGCCAAGGCCGCAGATTTTCTGCCCTGGAAAGCAGAGATCCCTCTGAGCTGTAATAGAGAGCAAAGACACTGCCCCTGACCCTCTCCCTGAGCATCACAGAGGAATGGGAAATGGCAGTGGAGGGGGGGCACAGCCCCCCCAGGGGCAGTGGGAGCAGCAGGGCCGTGCCAGGTCCCATGCCCTGGATCACTAGGGAAGCTGCAGCACTGAAGGGTCATGCTCTGCCATGCAGTTTGGAGCAGCCCCCAGAGCTGGAGTTAACTCCCTTCCCATGGCAGAGTACTCACCTCACAGGAGGTATTTAGCTGTAGATACCTCCTGCAGGGCCAAGCACAAAGAAGCACTCAAATAGCTTCTGTGGGTATCCTTCCCATCCCTGTCACACTGGGATGAATACTTCCACTCTGTTCTCCTCCCAAGTTTTTTTCCTAAGCATCTAGTGCTGGAGGATAGACAGCTCCACTGCAGGTGATCATCCTCCAGTGGGTGTGTGGTTTCCAAGCAATAACGTGGCTTTTCCCTAAGAACCTACACAGGGACATAAACACTCAGTCCCTGGAGGTGATAATTTTATATACAAGGCCATGAAAGAATGCTTTTGCTCTTGCTTGCCTGTGACCAGCAAAGCATAAGACCTTCTCACAGTGAAAATTTTTCAGTAACCCCACAAATTAGGCTGGCAAACTGCTTTCTTGCAGAGGACGGCATAGTCACCAGAAGTGAGGCAGAGAGAACTCAGACTTTTGCAGATTAAGCCTTGCACCATGAGTCCAGAAGGCTCAGCTGCTGATCGCCAGATGGCCTGATCAGCCATGAGGACCACCTGTTTGAACGTGCAGTTAAAAAATGCAGCCCAGCCAAGGTGCACTGCCCACTTGCAAACGGGCTCTGCAGTTACTAGCAGCAGATCACAATACTCGTTGGGGAAAAGGGGGAGAAACCTACAGGGTTGAGATACCTGCAAGATTCCCAGTACACTTTGCTTAACAATGACTGCAGCAACTCCCACCGAGCACAGCGCAGGACAGTTCAGTGCAAACTGCACGGCCCAGACAAGATAACAAGCGACAGCACGAGCTGAGAAGCAGTGCGTGTGCGCAGAGCCCGGGTCCAGGCCTGCTCCCCAGCCGGCTGGGCTGGGAGTGCTGGAGTCTCTTTTGAGCTGCAGGCAAGAGGCACGGGAGCTTTTGACTGTTGTGATAAAAGTCTCAGAGCATGTCTTGCAAGACATCTTCATTTACTGCTTCAAGAGGAATATCTATAAGGATCAAATGTCCCTTAAAAACCAGAAACAAGATCCAGGTGACTTTTCCCGCAGCATGTTAGTGTGGAAATTGGAGGCATCCTTGCAAATGCTTTGGGGTTTCATGAGGTGGCTCTATCATAAGAAGACATAAGAGACTTTCCCATTTTTGAGATTCTTCCTAGGGGATGCTGTAGAAGATCTTGAGTGTGCTCCAGTTTCGGAGATGGAAACTGTTATTTGCCCACAAGTAAGTGGAGAACACAAGAACGGTCACTTGGGGCCTGACCAAAAGCGATCGGAGCCTCTGTGCTGCCAGGGAAGCTGCTTAGGGAGAGAGTGCAGGGCAGTGCAAGCAGCAGGTGAGGGGCTGCAGGGGTATCTCCCACCTTGCAGCATACAGGGAGCAAGGGGCTTCCTGAGCCGATGGGATCAGCCTTGTAAAGGACCAGAAATGAGAGCTTGCCATTTAAGTGTTTTCTGAAGGAAAACATCTGCAAACGGACACAGCAATAGCTTCCTTTCATCTTTGGGAAGTGCCCCTACAGAGAAGTAAAGTGCTTCAGAAGAGAGACAGTGTAGGCTGGGTACACTTCTGCACGTAGATATATACATACACATCAATTTCTATCTATCTAAGCTGTCTTTATACAGCACCTTGCATTAAAAAGCTCCCATTTTGCTTCTGTAGTGCAATAATCCTAACAATAAAGAAGCACGTTTGAATATTTGACTTAATTAAGTAAGCCACACTGATCCTCTAAGCAGGTTATTGGTTATCTTGATCATCAGAAACACTCAGAATCCCCTATGTTTAAATGTATCTATCTTCAGTTTGGTATAGATACACAGTCACTGGCAGATAACATTGTCACACAAGATAATAAGCTCCTGCTGCTAGATAAACACTTAGAGGAAGATGCACATTTGAATTTTTATTCTGTTGGCTTTAATGAGATGCCATCAGCTCAAGTTTGGCCCCATATTTAGATATCATTAAGAGAAGCTCCATACAGTCATAACAACAATAAAAATGTTCCCAATAATTTTTAGAATAATTCTACTGGAAATAGGCTTTTCTTGCAAACACACATTTCTTTGCAGACTTCATGCAGCATTGCGTTGGCAGATAAGAAACCACATGCAGCGAGGAAATAAACCACACGCAGCGAGGATGGGACTGAGGGATCTTATGGAATGACCCAGGACTTGGCCACCTCGTGGGGGCCAGGTGCCCCCCACAAGCAGAGATGCAGCCTGTGCACACATGGTAGCGATGTCCTCCATCCAAAGCACCAGTGTCAGTGCATGACATGATGCTGGTGCACTTATATTTGGCATGGGCATAATGTACAAATCTGGCCACCTAGCCACAGAGGCAGGAGAGGTTTGGGCTTGCTGAGAGCCCCCATTTACAGCGGTTTGAGCTCCTTCATGCTCTGGCACACAGGACACAGTCCATTGCTCCCCAACAGCAGCTGCTCCCTGCAGTGACAAAAGGCTCAAACCAGCCAGGTTTACTGGTTTTCTTCTCTTTTTCTGCTTCATATGCTGCTGAATTCCAGCATGTCCAGCTCCACATCCCTTTCTTGGTGACCTCTGAGGATTTTAAGATCTCCAAAACTCATTTTCTCCTTCATATTCCAGCAGGGATAAATTGGAGAAATAATAATTTGCCCATATACATATATTTATATCCTATCATATTATACTCTAAACAACTGCCTCTGGGTACAAGAAAGCACATTAAAATGTATGCAAACTAAGTTAACAAATGTCAGCTAGAGGTCCCAAATATGAACTGTGCTTTTCAACCCCCAGGCTAGAAATTGAATAAACAGATGTTCTTTGCACTGTGCTCTGACGGTTAAACTTAACCTTTGTTAGACAAACAAAGGACACTGATATTCTTTTCTAAATAAGAAAGGTTGATGGCACAAATAATCGAGGCTTAGACTGTTTGACATATTTTAGGTTAAGGATTTCAGCAGAGGAAGAGAAGTTATAATATTTCTAGGAGAGGAGAAGCAGACAGATTGTACACAATAAATCAACAAATCTAGAGGTCAGAGGCATCCACTGAGAGACACCATCGCCCTGTTTCCATACCTATTTCCTTTGCAGCCCAGGGTCCGTACCAGTTGGAGGCATGATCTCAAAGTCACCTGGAGGAACAGCTCCCCTCCAACACCCTGCTCTTGGCAGGTTTCCAGGTTCACTCAGAGCAAGACCTGAGTTTTCCTCTTTCACATACCAGTGCATTAGGGCTTGACATCTGGATGTAGTTCTGCCAGAGATAAACCTTGTCAGAAATACTCTTATCCATAACAAAAATTTCAAAAGCCAGACCCATGCCCATGTTGCAAAGACCCCAGCTCAAGTTCTGGGCTTAGCCCACTGATTAACATCCATCTCTAAAGTCTGGTAGTTTTAGACAATCTCTGCCTAAGTACCCAATCTCTTTTATGCATGCCTCTCCAAAGTCAATGCATGTTAGCAGTATCCCACCTAACACAGGTAACACTTAGACACAAGGTAAGAATGATATAACATTTCCAAAGACTATTGTCCTTATTAGCTCAATATGATGTTTACCTGGAAAGGTATGTCCAGCCAGGACTTTGTTAGATGCAGCATCTGTATCTCTCCTGAGCAGCACAGACTGGCTTGTACCAAGGTCACATCACTTCTGTGAGCTGCACAGTCAGTGAGATGGTGCCTCTGTGCGCTCTGAAACCTCCACACCTTTGAGAAAGGCAAAAACATCATAACCACAAACTCAGTTCCACCTAGCAAACACAAATTTATATAAAAATATGGTCATGTGCAGCTGCTACTCACATTTATATAGTTTGCATAGAAGTCATCATCTCTGAGCTCCTCTCTGTGCTCCACACACAAGGGAACTGTTAAAGTCGCAGATATGGAAAAAAGAAGGGAAGCTCTAAGGGCCTGGTGGTGCCTCTAGCTGATGGAGGAAAGGTTTACAGTCTAATACTCACAAAGAGCCTTAAAGAAAAATTCCAGAATGACCTATAGAGAAAACTGTGCAACACTTTCCCATGAACATAAAAACTGAAGAGAAAGTTGGGGAGAATCCTAACCACTGTGTTGTTTTTTTCCCCTGGAAACAGGAAAACTAATTGTACTGAAAGACCATTTGCTTCCTCACAGGTTGGTCAGCAGGGTTTCCACTCTTTCTCGGGCTCTTTTTGGGCTTTGAAATATGAAATCAAGGCACATGTTCCTCTTGCTTTTTTGTCTGAGTATCTGCATTGCTTCATATTTCTCTGAGCTGTACTGCCTTTTCCTGCCTGTGCTTCTGTTCTGCTCTAACCTACCCTGGATGGCTTTATCTGTGGATTTTTTTTTTTTTTATCATCTGAAAACTTCTAACCCATGTACATATCCATCTTTCCAGCTCAGCAATAAATAATGTGAATATGAGCAGTCCATGTTCCAGCTGTAAAGTGCTGTGTGTGGTAGAGGCTGCCTCCCACACTCGATTGCTTTAATTTACCCATTTTATTTCTCTTCACATAACTAAGTGAATTCTTTCTCTACCTGGGCCATGCTGGCTGACCTTGGAGATAATTTTTTTTGTGGTTCTTTACAGGATGCTTCAAATTCTGCTGAATTAGTTCCAAATTTTCTCAAGGTCTACCAAAAGACATTCTTTTACTCTGTATTTGGCAAAGTGAGATAGGCTGCTTTATTCTACATGCCTGAATGCTCTGAAGTGAGATATGAGAACCTGCTGGAAAACAGAAACAAGTGGTCCAGCTTGGCACAGCCCTGATAGAACAGCAGCCCCGTCCTAATCTAAAGGAAGGTGTTTGGGACATTCTCCTAGGAGCAGGGGAACAGTGTAGATTTGAAGACTATGTGGGCTTAGTTTTCATAGAGAACCAGAATAAAGTATATACCCCACTGCTGCTCACCATGAGGGACCCTGTGGCCCGACGCTGGCCAACCCTACGAGAGCAAGGGTTGCAGAGCCGGGAGAGCCATTAGGACAGTGACATTCCTTGCTGCTTTACTAAGATGAGTTACACATCACTAACTAATCCATAATGACTCTCATGGACCACTGTTATGCAACAGAGGCCAATGAACATGATTTTTTAATGTTTTGCCATGTTGTTTCAAGAATAATGGATTCAGGTGCAGAGACAATGCCTTGTAAACTGTCTGCAATAAGATACTTCGTATTAGGAAAGTACAGAACTGTGATTGTTGATCATCTAATTAAATTTCAGGCTAAGTTTGCTGTAATATGAGTTACTGATGTGTTCTGAGTGAATCACAAACATTTTGAAATAAGAGGCTAGTAAAACAACTGTGCACAATGATACAGAAAATAAAGGCCTTTTCCATGCCAATTGGAAATAAATCCACAGTTATTTAGATAAAGACATGAATTATTTATGGAACTTCTGTAGCACAAAGATGCTGATGCAGACACTATCATAACAGAGAATATAAAAGCAGAAACTAAATATGTGACTTAACTGCCAATAATTCTGCAACATGTCTAAAGAAATAGTACATTGCTTACTACAACAGCTATTCCCCTCAATGGACACTAGACATGAATTTTTCTATATTACATTCATGCAATCGACTGGACTACATTAATATCCTCATACTAAATATTTTCATCCTAAAGCTGAATCTTTGTTAATGTTATTATTATACAGAGAAAGTATCATCTGTTGAATACATCCAGCCAGATCCAGCTTATTTCCATCATAAGCTTTACAACAGTTTTAATGGCTTCCACTGAAAAGTCAGCATTTTGCCAAATTTAAAAAAAAGAAGTTGAAAACAATTAAAAAATACAAATTTCATAGCCATTTTCCAAACAAAGCTTTCTATAGTGAGGGCAATTATGCCTTTTAAAGCATAGCTTCCACTGTTCTGTTGTGAGTTGCACTTAAATAGGGACTGAACTCATCATCTCATCATTTAAACATCTGTAAATAGTCTAAATACAGGACATTAGATCTGGATAAGAAATTTCTGTAAAAACATTCATTGACATTTTGTGCAAATTAGAGCTAACTCCATTTTGTACGTGACAGCATCAGAACTCTCTGCTCCTCACAAATGACCTGGAACGGTAGATATTTCTGCTAAATGGTGGCATTTTGGCTGCCTTGAGTGAAAGTTGAGGGAGCACGGCTGATGCAAAGTGTAGTTAAATATTGGTTAAAATCAGTAACGAGGCCTTGGTAGATTCAAAACAGAATCCATGGAAAAGAGTGTGAACCGCACTACCTTGCTTCAGAGACCCACCGCTAGGGTTGTATTATTTCAATTATAAGCTGCCCTGCAGCTATTAATAAAAGAAATAAAATGATAACCTAGAGATGTTGCACTTACTGCATGTGTAGCATTAATGACGGTCTCATCCCATCTGTAACAGGGCATAACTTAAATAATATCCTTTTAAAACACAACTGGACTTTCTACTTTTAAGAGAGGGAATCGGTTCCCTGGTGCTCACGGGAAGGCAGAGCTACCGCACAGGAGCACAGCAGCTAAACATAATTTGCAGAGAAGCTCTTTAATTGACTGCACTTGTGGAAGATGCATCAAAATGTCCCAAAATGAGCAGGTTGTTCCTTTTTTAATTTGCTGACAGTTTGCCCCCAGGTAAACCTTTAGCACACTAATAGTTTTTCTTGGCCAAAATAACGAATATAGATTTAGTATCTTTCTTTGCTAAATAAGAGGAACATTTACAATAGCTGCTGGCTAGAAAATTAACCAAGTGAACTCTTCAATTTGTCTGTCCCTGTCTGTCTCCCTCATTAATTTTTTATGGAAATCAAAGACTAATTCTGTCTCTCTGCTTGTAATCACATTCAAAACATGCTCATGACTCAGTAATCTGCTTATGAACATTGCCGTTCTCTGCAGTAACTCTGCAGACACCCACATTTGGGGCGGTCTGAATGCTCACACAGCTTGCAGTTGCCAACACGATTTTTTTTCCTTGCTGTTTTTGTCGTCTTAGACTCTCCCCTCCGTTATGAAAGCTAACAGGATGAACAGGAAACCCATCAAGCCAAAGTTAGCAGTCATAAGAAGCTATTCACCACACTGCAAAACCCTGGTAAGCAATTTCTGATGGCCTTATTCAAAAAGTGAAATTGCTGCTGGTGCCTTATCAAAACAAGCCCAGCCTGAAAGGCCAGATGTGAAATCCCACACTTATTATCTCAATGCAAGGGAAGTCTGATCCAAATTTGATATTTTGGCTTGAGTAAATGCAAATAGCACAGTTCCTCTGCATACAGAACATACTGTGGATGAGGGTTTATTTTAAAATTAAACTAGTTGCCAAGATGTTAACTTTCTGAGCTGCGTTCAGCATCATAATTACCTGCTTCAACCAGTAATCGGTTTCCTTCATATAGCGAGGCCCATCTAGTTATTATTCCTCATTCTGCCCCAGTCAAAAAGCCCCTTGGGAGGAACTGTGAGCAGGTATCCATGTCACCTTCCCACCAGCTACTGGAATAAAAAGTGGCCAAGGTGAATTCACATTTAATGGCAATACCATAATTTGTGTGCTCCTCGATGAGAAGAGACAAAAGGCAGTGAGGAACAAAGGACAAGGAGCCGCTCCGTGGGAGCACAAGGTACACAGCTGGGCTCATCATTGTTATCGTTTTAGCTGCATTTTGATGGCTTAGCAACACAGCTAATTTTACCTAAGAGAGAAATGGTGAAGCGAAGTGATAATACGTCTCTATTAAGCAAATGCACTTTTATTTATAGCCAGATTTTGGTTCACAAAAATAAAAGAGAGGAGCACAGAGCTTCTTTTCTATTTTTGTGTATAATCAGTATAAATGGTTTTCCACATTCAAAACATGCACCAAAATCAACTATCTTGCAGCATGCAGATTTTTTTCTGACTCTGTGGACAGCACAAAGACACTGTTAGGAGAGTTTGTAGCAAAATGATTTGAACATTTCTACTTAAAACCTTGCTCTGTACACAACAAACATACATGTATGTATTGCAGAGAGCTCTGGTAATGTATTATAATGTTCTCTCATGCTTCCTGCGATCATAGTCCCCAGAGCATAATATTTTGGAAGAAGCTAATTTGTCATATCATCTAAAGAAAACAAGCACAGTCTTCCCAGCTCCGCTCACACAACAACGCATAAAAACAGAAAGGATTTCTTTATTCCTAAAGAATGAGGCATGAGTTGCCTAAAAATAAGCTTTGAGAAGCCCGTGAAAATAAACACCACAAATATGAATGAGAGAGAATTCTAAATGAGACAGTTATTAGAGCCAGGAAGGCAAAGGAATAATGCAGCAACATGTGCCTTCTCTTCAAAACTAATTCTATTTGATTTGACGTGTTCATTTTTGTGTGTTTACAGCTAGGCAGGGATTTGCTGCAGAGATGTGGTCATGGGGATGTGCAAGTGGGTCAGAATGACATGCTTCTGCAAGTTGAATCACATCATTTTTTAACAATTACCTCCTGGAGAAAGTGCAAGGACCAAAATGTGCCGCTGCCAGCTAAGCAAAACCTCTCCTGAAAGTTCTTGTGCAGAACGTACTGTACTTCTGCTTATTTACTCTGTTTCTTTGTTTTATTTTTGCCAACTACAGTATTTCCATATTAATCTAGAGCATGCTCATTTTAGGCTTTAAAACTGGGTCAACACACCCAGAAAATTCACACCAAACTGCAGTTCCTGAGCACAGATAGGCAGAGTTGTCAAAATATTCTCATCACTGAGTAAATTTGTGCTTAGAGCAAAAACCAACAGCCTGGAAAACACAAGTGCCCTGAAAGCTATCAATTAGCCCTTACATCAGGATAAACTTGTGTCAAGAGGAAATTACTTCTATTTTTCATGAAGAAATTCAGCTCTGCTCTGACTTACAGAAAAGGACAGCTTAGGAAAGACTCCACTTGCCTAAAGAAAGGTTACATTCTTGCTGTGCTGTTTGAAAAGATCTTATAGGGGAGCTCCTATACCCTCAGTGGGGTATGATTTAATCTGAGCATCTTCTGAGATTTCAAAGATTTCCCATTCCTCATCAAGATGAAACAAAAATTCTTTCAGGAGATGCTTTCACAAAATCCACAAAGTTTCCCCAGAGCAACCCAAAGTTTCATGACTGGGGCAGCAATTTGGATGCTGGACTTTCCACACAAACCCCTGGTCTAAGTCAGATGTACTGGGGTGATAAAGCAGTTCTCCCAGCCCTTGTGCAATTGCCTGTCCAAGGCTATTTGCAATTTAGGGGAAAATACTGGTTTTCAGGGAATGGATATTTTCCAAAGAAAATATGCCTCCAGACATCATATTGCATAAGGTGCTTGCAGTATCTTTAGATGAACCAGGCATTGCACCTCATCCCAGCGTGCCTGCCGGGCTGTTTGGCAGCTGGCTACAGCGTCAGGGTTGCAGGTTCACGGGGATTTCTGACAGTATAGAGGGGTTTCTGCTCATACTGCCTGTGCTGTACTGGACCTTGCAGTTCCAACAGGGAAATTTAATTTGCCATGTATTGTTAATCTTGGTAACCCTGCTTATGGATCTGGCCGCATGACCAGGGACCCAGTGTTTTTGGAAATGCAAATGACATGTAGGAGACTAAAGAGCAGCCATGAGGGAAACCTCAGTGTTGGGTGTAGTATGAACTCTCGTCTTTCTGGGGTCATCCAGATGAGAGCACCCAACACAAACTGTTCCAGTCCACCCCAAAGTCCACCGCTTTCAGCAAGGGTCACTGCTCCAGAGTGGGCTCTTCACCAGGGACACATGCCAAGCTAACAAAAGCTCTGTTGCCAGTGCGTCCTATAGATCAAGTGTTTTTCAGTGAAACCAATTCTCCGCAACAACCTGGATGTCAAAGAAATCCACCTTCCTACAAATACTCTGGAGAGCCCCCTTTTTCCCCATCTGGTCTCTCCTTGCTTACAGCCTTCTGCTCCCATAATAAGATGAATCAAAAATACTGAGATCTAACATAACTAAAGCTGCAGGAAGAATGCAACATTTTTTAAATTTTCAAAGTTTCTTTCATTTGCAATGGCTCAAATTGGACTTTCTGTCTTTTTTAGGCTTCTCTTACTGCCTCTAATTAAAGAATTATTTTTATTTGACTAACATATGCAGAGACATATTCCAGAAAACTGTACCTGAACCACATTTTTTTTCATTAACCTTAACAAAATTGACATCTGTTGGGGTTTTTTTTCTGATCTTTGGAACAGATCTAAGATAAGAAAATATGCAGAGGACTGTTATCCCAAGTTATGCTTACCAACCGTGCTCCTCAGCCCCATATCAAACACAGAGCCAGATGGTAATAAGCAGGTGAGCTTCTCCCTTCCTGTAGATATTCACGCAGGCCTGTATGGGTAGTAATAAAGTTTACTTAGAGCGCGTGAATCTAATAGTGGGTGGTTCAGATGCAAAGATTAAACCTTTCATCTAAAGGGTAGGTAGAAAGGTATTAAAGATGATTTCATTACCTCCAGTTATGGGAAGTGTATTATTAACTACACTAAGTTATGCTTAGGTGGAGAAAAGCATCTTGCTCATGATTCAAAACACGGCACCACAAGCTAAAAGGCAGAAATGTTGGCTCCATAGAATTCAACAGAAAAATTCCCATAGACTTGGGTGAAGCCAGGGTTTCCTCCCACAACATTGGCCACATCTCTGCCTTCCTGCGCTGACATTTTCCTGATCTAGTATCACTTTTTCCTCTTCTTTTACATGACATCCTCCTAACTTAATGCTTCCTTCATTTATGATGTCTTTTATGATGTCTCTTTTCAATGCACCACCTTATCCCAGTACATCTTTATCTGCTTCTCTTTCTTTTCTCTTTTCTTTTTGCATCTCTTTTGGCGCCACTGAAAAAAAATATAACCTTTACAGTGCAGTGTCTTCCCAGCCGAATGAGGCAAGAGAAATCAAAACTCACCTCCCCTTTCTCAACCAAGGACATTTCAAGAATTTTGGTCCTATGAGGAGACTGAACTCACAGACCTGAAATTTGCTCAGATGTATTTTCCCACACTAGTCCTAATTTAGTGTTATTGGCTGTGCGTGGCTCCCGGTCCCAGTCCTGCCGGCCTAGACTCCGAATAGCACTGCAAGACATTTCTGGTTGAATGTCACAGGGGCACCTCTGTCTTAGACTCCAATGGGATTTAATGAACAGGAAAATATCCCATTTGAAACACATGATGGTTTTCAGGCTACTACATGGGGTAAATATAAATTGAATGCTCAAGATTGTCTGATTTAAAAAAAAAAGTGTAATGGATAAAATAATTTCTAACAAGATACTTTTTCTAATAAGACATATAGTCCATCTCCAGTTTCAGTACTGCCAATATAGTGCTACATCTATTAGTATGGCACATAGAATGGATGGGTCAGAAGAGTTCAGTCTTAAATTTGTAGGAAAAATGATGCTGTATGTATGTTCCAGTTCTTGTCTGTGTTAAACTCTCCATCTTGAGATATGCAACATTTACCAGCTTACACATTTGACATTTCCTGCAGTCCTTGCTTTGACTGAGTGCCCATTCTCCTTCTGCTTTGGACTATTTCAGAGCCCCTTAACAAGGAAAAATAGAACTGGCCAGGAAAACAAATTACTTTTTGAAGAAGATCACAGTATTGCAGACATGTTTCTGAGTAAAAGGATTGAGAAAGGGGACAGCAATTGCAAACCATGTGCTTAAAAGTACCTGGACAAAGTGACTTTGCATTACAACTTGGGCTTTGTGTTTATTCAAAGGCATCAATTTGTCTTTTGTCAATAATTAATTCAAGTAGTAGTTAATAATATTCAATAACATTTAATAATGCAATTAAAAATAATAAATGTTATTTATATAAATATTATTTGAAATTATTTTTAATACAAATATTAAATAATGAAAATCAACAATAGTTACTACTTAATTCAAGTCACCTATTTAATGTTTAAGGGACCCATGAAAAGAGAACCCGTTTTCAAGACTACGACATCAAAGAGCTATTGCAACATCACGGTATTCCCAGGGAAGAATTCGCACCAGAGCCAGAAAACTGCTCACCAGAAATTCATTACAAAGATTCAAAAATCCTCCTAGCCCACAGGCTGTATCATGTTATCAGTTCATACACAACCCTTTCCATTAATATCAGTGAGGATTACTGCTTTAAAACTCTCCTGAATTGTCACTGGTAGAAATAACAAATCTTCTGCTGGTGACGCTGTGAAGCTCTCCCAGACCAGTGGCATGACATAAAACTGAGCCCTGCGGTCTCTGCGCAGGGGTGTGTGCACTGGGGACAAGGGCTGCCAAACACCTCCCGTTAGCCAGCCCCTAACCTACGTTGATAGCTAGAGCTTGCGATACCGAGGTCTATATTTTAGAGTCATATTGGCCAGGTAATGCAATCCTGACACCTGTAGTATAGCATTGCGCTGTGTCTTTGTCAGAGCTTTGTAATGCATAGAAACAAGGCTTACTTACAAAATATCCCCCGCTGACAAGGGGCATGCCCTGTTGGAAGCGGCTGGGGCTGCACAGCTCTATTGCAGAAAGTTTCCGTGCTGCCTGGGAGTGGGTGATTTTTTTAGCTACCCGAAAGGGTGATTTTAAAAAGTTAAACGTAAATTCCTAACTTTACACTGTTACCCAACAAAACAAGAGTGCAGCCCTCTCTGGTGCAATGACCAACACAGCACTAACCTGATTTTTAAGGAAACATTCAGCATTCATCTCCTTTTGTCATTAGGGAAGGAAATGAGATGGGCCATGCACAGCTTTTACAGCTGTTAGTGATGAGCTTGGCAGGATAATTTGGACCAAGTCCTCTCTCCCCAGACCTCAGAACAGGCTGGTGTATCTGTGCTCCAGCAAACCGCCCCGACCTGCCCTGGCACGGGGGCAGAGAGGTCTCGGGTGATGGGTTTCCCTTCCTCACCTCCTCTGCAAATTCCTGCTGGGTAAAAGCCACCTCCATAGACTCCCTCCCTGCCCCAAATGCTCAGGTCAGACTCCTGTCTCTTGTACATGGCTCTGCAACAAAAAACCAAGAGAGCCAAGTGCCTCTTGCTGAAGAAAAATTTGCAAGAAGGAAAAGATTAATGTGGAACAGCTGCGCTATGGATTTTATGAATAATTTGCTGAAAATAAACTTTAATGGCAAATTAAGAACAGAGATTAGCTCTGCAGTTCTGTGTTCTCAGTGGGTAACTTGCTTGCACAAAAGTACACGACAAAACTTGGCACCACGAGCAGCTCAACTGTCAGTGTCTCCCCGGGAGCAAGGCAGCAATGGCCTGCTAGGGCTGCTGCCTGCTGGGGTGCGGGCAGGCGGCTGGCAGGGAGCTGCGTTCCCACAATCTGCTTGGCTCTGGGCAGGCTTTTGCTTTTGGGAGCTCTAAATGCAGTGAGCTCAGTCAGGAATAAAAAGGAGACGATGGCCAAGTGGATCGGCTCGGATGCTCCTCTCCCCTCTGCATCGCTCCCAAGAGGTGTTATAGTTCTGGGCAGCGGTTGAATGCTGTCTCCCATGGCAGGGAAGCCACTGACTGCCCGTTTCAGCCTTCACTCTCCTGCGTGGAACTGTTTTCCCCTGTTGCATTTGGGAGGTCATCACCAGTTCAGAGACCCAGTTGAACCAACACCAGGCCTTTCAGGTCTCTCCACCAATTTTGGTTCCCACCCCAGGTGCCACGGGGAGTCAATAACTAGCAGGGAGCGTGCACTCCACTGGCCTATTTGAATGCATTTTCTGAGCTCACCAAGAACTCAAGTTCTTCAGTTTACATCTCCTAAATACTCAGCAGCACAAAACCCCCATTCTCCCTCCTGCTTTCCCCTCTTGCCCCAGGTCTTTAGCCCCTTCCCCAGCAGCAGGGCACGGGGAAGGTGGGTTCAGTGGTGTGACAGCCCCTTCCTGTAAGCAGTGGGATGCAATGTAAGGCACGCTCTGTCTGGCTCATGGCATCTCTGCTACCTCCAACAATGCCCATTTCTAGGACCGCACCTGGCTCAATTTGCCCAGCAAAAGCCTTCCTGTTGGAGCTCACAATTTTGTATACGGCACTGTGGATGCAGAGCGTGCCAGCTCCCCTCCTGCTACCCCGTGCCCAGGGCCAGAGCACACGGGAGGTGCCTCCTCGGGGAGCACGGGGGCTCGGGTCCCTGGCTGGGAGGCAGGTGGAGGCTGTCCCTGTGGGAGGGAGGTTTCTCTGCTGCACGCCTGTGATCTGTGAATTAAACCCCTTGGCTCTATCATCAGTTTCTCCCGTAACAGCTGGGCACTGACAGCGAGAGGGATGAAAACACCAAGTCATTCCTTCTCCTCTGAAAGGATAAAGGCCAATAAAAAATGGATATTGGGAGGCTGGCATGAATTACCACTCGGGCTGGCGTTCTGAAATGTCCCAGCTTTGCCAACATGCCTGACTGCTTCATGGACATTGAATAACATGACCCCAAACACAACAGAAACCACTTGTGTCTGCAGAAATGATGGCAATTCATTTTGTGGTTCATTCAGCCAGCTCTGATCACCGCTTTTGCTTCAGTTGAGAAAAGGCATTAATCTGCCTAATTTTTTCTCTCTGTAATTCAGATCAGACAATCTCCATTTACTAAACGTGATTGATAAATGAATTAATTGCACAACATTCATTCCTGACACTAGTTCAGAACACGCAAACTGGAAATAAGTCACCAGGAACCTCTGTATGTGGAAGATAAATTATGGATCATTCAGGATATTTTCAAGCTCAGTACCAGGGGAGGATTGAAAGACTGTTTAACCTTGTCCACTCCAGTTCTTCCTCATGTCACACCCTCAGCAGCCATAAGAGATCACTGGAGTTGCACAGCCAGACATGAAGGCCTGATGTATTGCATCTGGCAGAAAAATTTTCCCCCATATTGCTTCATGCTTTTCTGAATTGTGTTCTTATTCCAACAAGCACGAGAAGTCTTTTTTTTTTTCCTTTTTGAAACAACAATATCCAGCCAGCAAGTAAAACAAAAATGTTTTCTCTTCAGTGCTAAATTTTTGTCACTTTTTATGTTTGCTTGCTTGTTGAAAGAAAAAATTAGAAGAATTACATAGTATATAACAGAAGAGAGAATCACTGGCAGGAGGCGGTGGTGGAAGGTTCCCAGCAGCAACCCAGGCTCACACGGAAATGACACTTGCTCCTTTAGTAACCCACACAGACACACAGGGCAGGTTGTGGTTGAGATACACCCTGATTAATGGAAAATTGTTCCTTAAAGCCAATGAATCACTCATCGGGAAACATGAAGCACATCCAGTTCCTTCCGAACAGGAGGACTTTTACTAGCTGCTCAATAAGCTTTATTACAGTATCTCCTACAAGTTTTATGCATGCAATCAAAGCATCTACATCAAATTCTGCACATTTTAAACACCTCCATAAAACAATGTAATGACCTTCACAAAAAAGTTAATAAAG
Organism: Nipponia nippon; assembly: GCF_047370975.1. Taxonomy (NCBI): domain Eukaryota; kingdom Metazoa; phylum Chordata; class Aves; order Pelecaniformes; family Threskiornithidae; genus Nipponia; species Nipponia nippon. The sequence continues at coordinate 14,507,832 of NW_028262313.1, forward strand.
GGCAATAATAATCAAGTTTTACGTCAGTGAGGCACAAATATTAACCATATGCAGATTGCACTGACAAATCTGAAAGGAGCAGGCAGCATCCAGCGCTTTGCAGAGTCACCGGAGATACTGGGATCAGAGACAGCATCAGGAAAGACTCTGGTTGCCAGTCCTGCAAGACAAGACATGGGGTAGACACGCGTCTCGAGTGGGGAAACTAAATGCAAACATGTTCATAGACACCCCCCCCCCCCTTTAGAAATGAAATGAGCAAAGCCGTAATTCAAATGTCACTTAATTTTTATGACTTCAGCAGCCAAACAAATGCCCTTTCCCAGGATTGGTTAAAGCTGCTCTAATGGCATACAATTAGGAAAGGCATTTAATAAATCAATGCCACCCCTTGCACGCCTCAGGCTGACTGGCAGCTCCGTGCAGGTCCTTGCAAGCTGTCCTGCTGAGAGATGGAGCTGTGAGTGTTCAGGGGACACAGAAAGGACTGTCACGGTGAGGACAGCAAAGCAGGTACAGCAGCTCTCTGCAGCGCTGCCTCTGGCTTACTGCATGCTCCTGCTGAACAACCCTTCTCGCGCCGAGCCCATGCGGTCGATCACTGGTGCGAAAGCCCAGCAAAGTGCTCCCTTTTTTTTAAGACAGAGTGATAGTATAAAGATGTACAGGTAATCCCACAGCTCCTCCACAAAAAAAGGCTTGATACATCACTGTATTTGCTGACTGTCTGCCACTACCCAGCAAAGGACCTGTATTCTCATGTCTTTGTGCATTTAATACATTGTGCATCTAACAGCAACGTTTTGGCTGTTTTTCCTTGCACTGCACTACAAGCTCATCAACAGAATAAAAAGATCTACTTATTTTTTAAGTATTGATAAAGAAAACTAAAAAAAACCCTGTCATTGCATGATTATCCCCCTCTTCATCCCTGTTCCTTCTCCCATGCTCCAAGGATGCAGACATCCGACAAAGGAGGTGTCTGAGACAGAACCAGTTTACCTTCAGCACATTGCCATGACCAGGGCTGTGAGGCCCTTGCCTCTCAGACCAGTGCTGAGACCACAAGAGGGATAAGTTTCAACAGCAGAAGCATCATCACATCAGACCATGAATCAGATTTAGCCTGCTTTATCTGTATACTCACAGCAATGCCACAGAGAGCATGCTACCAACCTCACAGACCCACCAAGGATCATCCCAGGGCCAAGCTGCTCTGTCCACATTAGAAAAAGACATTTCACATGCATTTCTGCTCCTTCTGCATGTTGTCATGTGCAATCCGGCAGGAGCCCATAGGACTTAAATAGTTGGAGCAAGGCGAGCAAGACACTATCTCTCCTTCCTCTGCAGAGAAAAGGCAACCACCCACCCCACCCCATCCCATCCCACCCCATGGTGAGGATGCCCAAGGCAGTTTCTACCTCCATGCCTTTGACAGTATCAGCAGATCTATACAGTTCATGTCAGGGGCTGCAGAAGCAATCTGGCAGCATCAAGCCTGAGAAACAATTTCCCAGACTGCCTCCAAGTCCAGCCCTTGCCCCACTTAAAGCTGAGTGAGAGGTGACACTTTGGAGTCACAGGCTGGAGAGCAGTGCTTCCAGAGGCCACACCGCCTGCCATCGCAGCACAGTCACAATTGATTTTCCTTAGGGGTCTTCCATGCTGCTAGTCTGGTCCTATAATTACATTTCAAAACAAAGTTGCCTGTCAAGATGAAATCTGCTTTCCTGATGATGCTGATTTTCTCTTCCTTTCATATTGCAAAATAATAAAAATAGGACGAGAGCGCCTTTTTTTCCCCAGATCTCTTTTTTTCCATCTAGGCTGCATAATTTTAACCTCCAAACTAGGTCAGCTCAGAGAGGGAGCACTTAATTTAATCTGTTACAGTGATTAACAAAGCTGTTTTATTGTTAAAGATTAAATGTGAAGGATTTACCAAAATATCAACCACTTGGTGTAAATAGTTCCTAGATGATACTAAGAAAAAGCAGCCAGGATGCAGAGGAAGACTAAAGAAAAGAGCCTGACAGAAGCCCATCAGTTTGAAGCTCTGACATTTTGGGCATCTTATCACTCCCTGGGATTTGAAATGATGTTATCTCACCCATTAAGAAATTCAGCACATTCCACAGCACACATAATCCTAATGCACAACATCGGTGATGGGTCAAGGGTGAGGAAAGCCTTGTAGACTCCAAGATTAAATACAGCGGGTCTCATATCTTCTCTTGTTAACTTACATCTTTTTAAAATTAATCAGGCAATGTAGCATCCAGCCCTTTAACATAAATAAAACTGGAAACAAAACCCTCTTCTCCCTCCCTCTTTTCCTGACACTTGTGCTACCTGAAGATGCAACCCCCAGGGTGAGCGGTTTTGGGGGTGCTTGTGAACAAGTTCTGGCATCTTTATTTTGGCTGTAGAGCAATAAGCCTCAAGCATAAGACCACTGACTGGAGACATTTAAGCAGGCTTGGAGTCCTGGCTGGTGCAGAAGGCTGCCCATCAGAGGAGCCCTGCTCACCGCTGTAATTTTGCTTTGGCATTGCTTCATTTTGGTTTGGCAGTCCTTGCTCTGTGGGCTGTTGTACTTTATTTTCTTACTTAAAAAGAAACACTCCCTATCCTGTCTGTGGTCCTGTAGGGTCAGGTACAGTCACAGATGGACTGCCGTCCATCTGCAGGCAGAGGTGCCTGCAGCCCTGCTCCCCACCGGGACCCTGCAGGTCCGGGGAGGCTGTCTGTAAGGGAGCGCTGCCTGGAGCAGAGCACACACTCGTTGTCTGCATCCTTGGTTGAGTTATGGTAATGGAGAAGCATTTTATTAGCCTTTTATTACCTTCATTAAGAGTCTCAGCAAGGGAAATGAGCATTCCTATGAAAAGCTTCACTATTGTGTCCAAGTCAGGAAAACACTTGTTGCAGCAGACTCCCATAGGTGTCTGTCCATGCCGCAGTCTCCGGTCATGAGCAATATTTGCTGCCTTGTCTCGCTTGCTCTTCTGGCTCTCCTCATTGCCTCAGCATGTCTGAAATGCTGGAACAAGTGTGCTGAGAAGAGCCTGGAGCTCAGTCTAGCTTCCTGTGAAACACACACCTCCATCGACTTCACCCGGAAGAGGAGCTGACCTTTAAATCTTGTGTTGCATTAGAATCACAGAATTGTTTAAGTTGGAAAAGACCTTTATGATCATCAAGTCCAACCGTTAACCTAGCACTGCCAAGTCCACCACTAAACCACAACCCTAAGCACCATATCTACCTGTCTTTTAAATACCTCCAGGGATGGGGACCTAACCCCTTCCCTGGGCAGCCTGTTCCAGTGCCTGACTGCCCTTTCAGTGAAGAAGTTTTTCCTAATATCCAACCTAAACTTCCCTTGGCGCAGCTTGAGGCCATTTCTTCTTGTCCTAGGCTTGGAATAACTAAATAACTTTAGGCTTGGAATAATTCAAAGCTCTTTCTGTACAATGATTTTCAAGTATATTAATCATATAAAACAATAACAATTCAGGGAGTTTTTGTATTAGTTCACTGCCTTCTTATTTCCCTAAATCCCTGGCAAATAATCTCCTCCACGTTTGGTGGTGTCTGGAGTACAGATGCTCTTCAGGTGCTGTCCTCATTTCTTGCCAAGGAGTGGGGGACGTTTTACACCTGGCAGTCAGGGATTTTCCTACTTTTGCAGATATGTTCTGCAAAATCCTCAGCTCCTTTTAGGACTAAAATTAAGCCTCCTTCATTGTGTTTTTAATTAACTTTTATTTGCTTGACATTTCATTTTTATTATTTTTAAGCAGTCTGAGGTTCTTGGCATTAAAAGCACATGTAAACTAATCCAACTGATAGACTATCTTCACAAAAGACTTTTTTCTATCATGCCACTAGGAATATTTTTTGGGGGGAAAGAAAGCAGCTGCAAAAATTCACCTTGATTACCTTGGTACAACTGACACCATGCAAGGCTATAATAAAAGGAGGGCAGAAAGTACCTGCTGAGAACATGTGGACACTACATCAGACACATTATGCTTCTGGTTGAGCTCCTCCAGGTATCAGTAAGGGATTGGAGTGACTGCAGAATATTTATATTTTTGGAAAGAAAACATTTATTTCCTGAGTATTTTAAAACCTGATTTTAGCCTGGTTTCCTAAGGGATCAAAGAAGAAAAAATCTCTGAACTCCTCTGCCTGGTTACTTCCATGCTTCTCCTCCCTCCCTTCCCATTTGGGGCATTTTTAGGAAAGGACCTGACGTCTCCAAGATGTGAAGCCTCTTCTGCCTGGGTGGACATCAGTGGCCACGCAGGAGCAGGAACAGGAGCCCATCCTCGCTCTGCGCACTGTGGAAAGGGAGCAGGGAGCAGCCGGGCTCCGCCAGCATTCACCATTCTCACCCAGGGCTCACTCGAGAGGAAACCTTTCACTGCAACAACACCCCCTCCAGTGGTCCCATCAGCTTCTAGCCTGAGCACAAATGACCCAAATAAAACAAAGAAACAAAAAAATTAATCAACATGAGGACTAAGCCTGAGGGGAGCACAAAATCCACTGCTTTTGATAATAATTTTTTACATATATATATAAACACACACACGCACATGTGAGAAGTAGAGGAAGAGTTTAGGAGAAATGTTGCATATCATAAAAAAATTGAATCAATTAATATACTGGGCATTATCAAGCCAATAGCTTGCTGAAGTGCTCTCATGAGAGTCAAGAAAAAAATACTACTTTTGCATTTACAAATCATCTCAACCCACAATGTTCCCCCTATCCATTTCAAAGAACTCATAATTCAGCAAAGAGAGGAAACCTGGCACTTACTGCGTATGAAATATTTTTGCAATGGCACAGTTGGTATATTGATTACAGTACTTCTTTTTAAATATTTTAACACAGTCTTTGGCTAATGGAGTATTTAATTAAAGGGAAATAAACATTAGTTTTCAATTTATGGTTAAGGAATGCCCTTACCAGTGTGGGCTGCAGGATATGATCCTCACTGTCTTTGCAGATTTATCACTTGTACCAGACATGGAGGATATAAATAACATCAGCCTTAGACTGGTGGCACCCACTCAGTCTTCAACACTTCCTAATATTCTGTTGAAAAATCAGTGTTCTCTGAAACTTCTTCTCAGCAGAAATTAAAAATTGTTGGGAGATGAGCAATGGGGGTAACAGTTGTCATTATCTAGCCATATAGACAACATAGTCTATTTGGATGATGATAAAGCCAACATGCTGTTTCCTGAGAATAGAAAATAATGTTTAATAAGCATCGGGTTTGCAAACACCCATTTTATTCCTGTTTTTTTAATTAATTTTTGCTTCAATTTCCTATAATCTGATGGATCCAAAGTGAAAAATTGAATTTGCAAATTCCACACCCTTACCAAAAAATGATATTCCAATCTGCATGGATGTGGAAAAGAAATATTCAAACGCGTCGCTGCAGACAAATGGGCCCTTTGGAGCCTTTGTTGCCAACACCTCCACTGAAATCAAACTAACAGTGGCCAACCAAACTTTTCTGCAGCCTGACAATAACTTCAGTCCTCACCAAACCCAGAGGAGAGACCTCAGAGATCAGGGATGCCTCCTCCCCAGCACAGCGCTTGGGGCAGAAGATAGAGCTGAGCTCTTAAGAGAAGAGAGACTTCAAAAAGCAACTTTGGGCAAGACAGAAAATTGAGAATGATCAACCACAAAGGGATTGTCTTGGACACTAATGGTATCTGAATACAAACACATACTTACATGTGGTTTTCACAACGTGTCAAGGCTGACACAGGGAAGGGATGTCCATGGTCTGAGGTGGCTCAGATATCCCCACGTGGACCGTAGAAAGGAGTCTGAGCCCTTCAGAGCTTCAGCCCTTCTCCAGTGGCTCAGATCCAGGCACCCACAGCTCCCTGTCCCTCGCCATCAAGGTGTCCCCACAAGGCAGTGTCCTTGCGCCAATGCTGAGGTGATCAGGCTGGAAAAGCTCAGAGCTGGAGAAAACTGAGGAAAGTGAAGAGTTACATAGGGTCGAGCCAGAAATCTCCACCTAAAAGACATAGCTGTTTGCTCTGAGGTTGTTCACCAAAAGATGGGAGCAGGAACCTCTTCCGAGGCACCCTTAAGCTTTGGGCATATTATTTAACAGTGTCACCATGACATTTTGAGGGCTGTCACCTGTCCCATGATTCACACGATGACTTTACTACTTCTGCACTTTGAGATGTGGTTTTCACCCAGCTGCCAGCAGTGTGGCCCAGGTGTCTGCAAATAATCTGGAGCTCTGTGCCTGCAATTCAAATTCTTCTTGTGCATTACCTTGCAATTGCCAACATTGATTTTCAAAGCTTGCAGTGCAGCGTTAACCAGGAGCTGCTCTTTCTAAGGGATTTCTGCTGGCTATTCTTCTTCTCTTTATTTTTCTCCCCTCAAACAGACCTTTGGGAGAGAGCGCCTCAGCACAGAACTACTTTGTTTGGGTGCCAAATCCTCATCGCAGCAGGGTATAGCCAGGAGCCTCGCATCCCTCTGCCAGAAAAACTCTTTGCTTTTCAGTAGCTTTCAACCCCCAGCATCCGTCTGGCAGCCAAAGGCAGGAAAGAGCAACCTTATTCCCACCCCAAAGCACTATTTTTCCCCCTCCTCTGCAGGCTTCAACTCCACAAGTCGCATCCCATCTCACAGGCGTTACCCTGGTGCAGGTCTCTCCCCACAGTGCCTTCACACAACTGGCCTCCAATTTGTTGCTCTGGCTCCAAACATAGTTTTTAAAATCAAAAGGAAAGCCAAGGCACAGAGGGAGAATGAGCAACCCAGCTCTCAATCTGAGCGAGCCATGCAGCACAGCCAGCCTGCCCAGTCCTCGGCACCGTACGAGGGGACACGGCTCCCCCCATGCCTGCTGGCTCACCGCCCTCCTTTAGAGCAGATTAGGTATCCAGAAACAGAAGAGACTTTTTATTTGCTACTTCTCTGGAGAGCTCTTGAGTTGCTCTCTGAGCAGCACTCATTTAAGAGCTGGCATGGCAGCCATTAGATTTCTTTTTAAGCAATCAGCGGTGGAGGCAATTTTAGAAAAAGAACGTAATTCTTGTGAGAACAATTTCTGCCTGGGCAAATGCTGCTGTCAGCAGTGGCACAAAGAAAACCAGGAAAAGAAACTTCTGCCTCCCGGGAGGGGTGGGAACAGCAAAGGCTGCACCAGCGCACTGTGCCCCATGGCTTGTGATCTCCTCAGGACCACAGCCATGCTCACAGGACAAGTGAGCTACCCTGAGACATGGAGGTGGCATCTCATCCAACAAAGCCCCTGAATGTCCTGCAGGTTCTTCGCCTCTCAGAAAGCAAGCAGATTATTTGCCTTTCTTTTCTGCCTTTCTTTCATTGCCATTTCTTTCCTGATTTTTCTTTCCCCAGCAAAGAAGTAAAACCTTCACAGCACTGCATCAAGTCCGAGGGTTTTACCCCTTGCACCACGGACCATTTTCAATCGTGCTGATTGCTCGGATACCCTGGGGAACAGCTGGGTTGCAGAGCCCCCCAGGCTCCCTCTGAAGCACTTCTCTCGGGAACGAGAATCACACAGGGTAATTCGGCACTGTTTCTGCTCTAGTAGCACTTTCTTTCATGCTTTGAGACAAACACGCTGTTCCCTGTTTCACACCCCTCTCATTCATTTGCCATGTGCTGCTCGCTGAGAGTCCAGCAGAGCAGCTTGCTGGTGGAAAAGGTCTGGATGCAGCAAATAAACAGGATTTTAGATGATTAAATTATTGGGGGGTTAAGGGGGAATATATACATATAGTTATCCATTTTACTAATTCTTTCACATTATTTTTTATGAATACCTATACGTATGTTGAAAAAGAAGGAAAAGTAGAGACAAAAAAATGAAAACTGCAGGAAGAGCTGGGTGTGGTATTCATGACACAAGAAGGGACCGTGCCATGCGGCACCACGGAGAGAAGCAATACTAACAGCAGCATGAAGCCCAGCAAGCTCCTCCACTGGGGTCCTGCGACCCCCTGAACAAGCAGCCACAACAGGCGCTACCTGCAGAGCTGGAGCTGGCACTGCAGCTTTCTAAGAGATTTTAATCAAGCTACTGCAGCTATTTTCTAATAGAAACAATGCAAAGAGCTTTTTAATCAACATATCCACCTGGGAAGGCACAGGGCAGGAAAGAAAAATTGCCCCTGCAGAATACACATGAATGCCCCAAGGGCATGGCCCCAGGGACTGGCCAGACCTTCTTGCACTTGCCAGAGACTCACTGACTAAGTAACCTAGTGCCATTTTTCTTTGCTTTCCTTATTTTCTGCTTTCATGACAGAAATCCCTAAAGGACAGAAGGTGAGGGGAGAAAGGAGAGGAGTCTGGCTCTGGTAGAACACTGATGTACAGCAGCCCCATCCTACTCCTTCCTCAGGTTCGTTCCTATCCCTTCGTCACTTGACAGCTTCTGGCTATTATTAATTTCAGCAGGTGAAAGAGGACAGATTCTCCCTCCCCCGTCCAAAAGCCTGACTTCTAAAAATCTGCGTAATGAGCTGAGAAAATAAACCTCAACATGTCACATGCAACTCTGATCTGGGCTATGCTGAAGAGAGCTCTGCCAATGGCAGCGTTTCTCCTAATAAAGTTTTGTAATGATGCATTTGCAGCAAAAACATATCAGGCCCCAGGAAAGCACTAAAACTGCTTAAATCACTGAGTCTCAAAACATCCACATTTTCAAGGCTAATAGCTCTGAGAAATGGAGCACGCTGCACCATAGAGCAGACAAAAATGCCCGATTCACGAAGCCCAACAATGAAAACCAGTTTGCAATTTCCCTTTCCAAAGGGATTTGGAGATCTCACTCAGCAGAAAAGCCAGGAAAAAAAAACAAACCAACTTTAAGACCCTTTCTTTCCCCTTGAAATGCATGACTCTGGGGATCACATGGCACCTGGATCCATCCAGCACCAGCAGCATGCACTTGGTGGTTTGTGAACCCAATGGAGGCACAAGCCTTGCCCAGTCTGCAGGGACCACCGGGCTCTGGACCCTGTTTTGGCGTATTTTGGTTGTGGAGATCTGCCCCCCATCCCCAGGCCCCCACATTTAGCAGATATACTCCTAAAACCACATTGGAGAACTGGAGTTTGCATAGCGTTTCCTCTCCCAGATGTCTCTGGGAACAAGGAGCACTTTGGCAGGGTGTTTAAGAGGGGCTTTGCCTCTGCTTAGTGCCCTCATTAAACTTATCAGTGAGTCCAGGAAAGATCTGGTATTTGTTTCAATCCTTCCCTTAGCGCTCCAGGGGCCGAGGGAATTGGCATCTCATGCCAGGTTTGCACCAGGCTCTGCCAAGCTCTACTAGTGGTGGAATTTTTAAAAAATACGCTTGCTTCTATCTGCCACATTTCGCTGCTGGCCAAATACGTAGCAGAGCTGCGTAGCGCCAGCATGAATTGCATTTGCCAGTTGAGCTTATTTTGCTCGCTAAACAGCTTTGAAACTGTGCTTGTGCTTTTCTGCAGTGGCCAAATTTCTCAGCACATACAAAGCTGAATTCCCAGCTCCCAGCTCTGCCGGGGCGTGGGAGGGGGTCTGGCTCTGCAGACCCTGGGGCAGCCTGGGAAGCTCTCCCGCTCCTGCCTCTTGCACGGCTCCTCCGTTCCCTGGCTTCCCTGCTTGTGCCGACGGGGAGAACTGACCTCAGATGGGTCGATTCGAGAGATGATTTTTCACACTGTGTATTTCATTTTGAAGTTTGTATCAGCTAAAAGCTGCCCTTCTTGCAGTTTTGAGAACTAAAATATTACCCAGCAGAAACCGAACATGACTCTCTGTTAATACAATCTAAAAGACATTATCTTTTTAAGGAAGGTTTCGAAGTGAAGATGTATTCTAGTTATAGCAGCAAGGACAGTTTTAATCAATGTTGAACAGTTCAGTTTCTCCCCTAACCCTTGATTAATGAACATGAAATACCATCTCCCTTATAACTACTCCCAAACACCTAAGTATGTTAAACAGCCTTTTCAGTCTCTCCAGCTTTTTGACTGTGCGTGAAGCTTCAGCTGAATCCAATTTGTACCATCAGCAACTGGAGTTATTCCGCATTTGTCACTGTTGGCATTACATTTCTCTTAACTGTAATGAGGTGACACTGAATTATAGAACTCTTTATACTGTTTTAATACTGTGATCATTCGGGTGTTATGAATCTGTAGAAATGTTAAGGCAGTTAAGCTATACATCTGCCCAGATGAAAAGGCAAGGACTTTTTGACCAGGTAAAAATTTAATCACAGTTTAAGCCAGAAATGGCTCTCCTGCACCTCCCCTGCAGGCAGTCAGGAGGGTGTCTTCTAAGGGACTTGCTAAAACTTCTCAAATAAATCTCAGGTACCAGTGGGAGCAAGACAGGCATATGGAAAGCAGCTTTTGTCCAGAGACACTCAGGTCTAGCAAAGCCATGCACTCACAGGCTGGCTAAAGACACCTCCCTGACAAATTTAGGATCCAGTGGCTTGCTGAAGGTGTAGGGTGAAGCCTTGCTAAACCCCATAGATGGATGCTCCTGACCCCAACAGCAACTGCGTCCTCCCACCCACCTCCTTCCAGCTTCTTTCACGCTTTGGGCCTGTAGCAGCCTTGGGGTGCTCATCCCTGCTCTGGTCTTCAACCTGTGACCCTCCTTTCCCTGGCACACATGAAGGGCCAGGTATTTGGCTTGGACCATACAGCCAAAATATCCTATCTACCAAAACAAATGCAAGATTTCTCCAGTGCAACTACAGCCTGGGCTAACCACGGTGTGCCCACAAAAGGGCTCTTGGCAAATTCCTGTTCTCTCCTGCAGAGATGGTAACATGCAGTAGTACACCAGGTCCGTGTGAGCCAAAAAAATCAAGAGCATTGTATTTTAACACTCAAGAGATGTAGACATGTTCCAGGGTAGAGACAGAATGAAACACTGGACAGGCACGAACATCTGTGGGAACCTCTGGCCACAAGCACAGCACATGCTGCACATTGAGCACGCATGCAGATGAATGGGCCCATTTTTAAACTTCGTGCCAAGAAGGAAATATGTGCTATCTTCTTACCTAGAGGAGAATGCAAATATTCATGATAAAGCATGAACGAAAAAACTACTAAATATTTTAATCAACTCAGTCACATATGAAACAGAAGTAATTTTCCCCTCTCAGGGCCGCATGGATGAGTGCACACTTGCTGCCTGATGTAGCAGCGATCATCTATTTAGGCTGCTTTAGCTTAATAGCTAAAATTCAGCTCTTTGACTTGTGTGCTTAGGAAAGAAATTGATATACATTCTTTAAACCTTGAAATAGAAAGAAGCTAGTAATAACCACAAAGAGGGGAAAAAAGAAGAGCATTCAGTGCAAAACACAGCCTAGGGTAGTCCAGAATAGGTTTAAGAGTGTTTCCCCTCATATTGCCCATTTCTCTCACTCATTTAAAAATCTTTCTTTGAAGATCTCCACAGTCCTTCCTAAATCTTTGTGTTGTCTACATGATGGTTATGTTATTCCCTATCCAGATCATTAAAACAGGTGTTGAGCAGCATGGTACTTAGGGCAGAACCTCAAGGTCCTGCATGCCAACCTTTGCCGTGAAGAAAACCAACTATTTCATCTCAACCTTTGCTTGCCATTTCCTTCTGAACTTCTGATGTGCATCTTCCACCCTGTGGGGTCTTCGTTTCTCCAGCACTCCCTTGCCAGCAGGGCTAAATACCAACTTCTGCCACAGTCCTTGTCCAACAGCAACTCAGGGAATACTGGTCCCTACCACCCCAGATATTTTTCTCTATAAATAAAAACATTGGAGCTGCTTCCCTAGCTTTCTTACTACTCTCATCTAGCTTTCTTTAATCTGTGCATGTATTTTCTAATATTTACCACGTGCACATGAACAAACAGTATCAGATCTTCTTTAAAAGCTTTAACCTTTCTGTTAATCTAACTTGAGGTTTTTTTGGTCTCGTCTGCCTTCCTACTCCCCTTCCATTGCCAAATAAAGAAAAAGAGCAAGCAGGAACCTGCCACCCATTAAACAATCTTGACAGCAGAGAGCCTGAAAACAGGCAGTCAATCCAAACGCAAACTACAGAATGCTTCATTTTCATCATCCTTCAGGCAAACCTCATTTGATTCTTAATGGTAAATCTTAACTATTTAATCCATGAAACTAGTTAAGCAATTGATGAGAGAAGGAAAGCAGAGATAACAGGGGGAAAAAAAAAATGTATTTTCAGATGGGATACAAAAAAGACCTAAAACATCCCTTAACTTTGGGCTGCTTTCAGAGGTGCTGTGTACAGTGAAGCCAGCTCAGCCCGGTTACTGCCCTGCTGACCCCCAGCTCTGGGGACACCCCGTATCAGCCCCTAACGCTGCAGCAACAGTTGGTATCCCTTTTCCCCAGTGCAAGGCACTGACTTGCACGTTTAACTGGATGTTCCCCAGTGGAAAGGCCAACATGGAAAGCGAGCTTCTTATCTAAGGAGAGGGTTTCCCTTTCATCTTAAAGACACACATCAGACTTTATGTTTTACCTGCCAGGATGGTAAAAAATTTCACTGCAGAATCACAGCTGCCAACAGCTGAGACACCCATGGGCAATTAGCAATTTTACATTCATTACCAGGTTCATGATTTGTCATATGACTTCTTTTTTTTAATTCTCTCTTTATTAATGAATTCAAGTACAGATAAAAAAATGCAATGAAAACTAAAAAAAAAAAAAAAACAACAAACAAAAAAAACACTGCAGGCTGCATTTACAATAACCATAAACTGGATTTTTAGACCTCCATTTAGAGAAGTGCTGGGCACAAATATTTGTCTAGACAAAGTGCACACAAACTTTCGTCATCTTGCTTTGCTGAGGATAGGAAGAGTGAGGATGTCACAGGTTATATTTCAATTACATTCACCCAGAGCTCATGTATATCTTACCATTATTACTAATTCAAATTTGCAGTATTATAATATAGATTGTAAATAACTTAGACTGGAAAGTACTTCTGGAGTTCTCTAGTCCATCCTCTGCTCAAAGCAGGGCCGAATTCAGAGTTGGATAAGGTTTCTCAGGGTCACACGCTCAGACAGAACATTTCCATTGGAAACCCTGTTTTGGGCTGTATTCAGACAACCATTTACAAGTTTCAGATCTGGCGGATGTATTACCAGTCCAAGTAGATTTTCCACCTCACTACTATGTTCTTAGCAAATTTCCATACAGGTTGAATAATAGAGCAGGGAGAAAGACACGACTGTCACCAACCAAGATGCTTTTTGCAGAGATGAGAAAAAACCCCACCTGAAATGGGTCTTGCCACAGAGCCTTTCGAAAGCAGTCCAAAAGAGACTTAGATACCAGCAGGGGGCCAGACTTAATGCACATCTCCATAAAAATACGTGAACCTGAAGGTATAGGCAATTAACTTCCATGCATACATAACATATGCAAATTTGTTTTGAGACATAACAGCAGCAAATTTTGGCTCAGTCTGCCTACTCCTGAAATCAGTCAGTGCTTTGCCATTGGCTTCATTGGCAGCAGGACCCAGATCTCAGTTCAACGTGAAGCTCATTTTAATTCCCCAAAGCAGGCTGTGCCGCAGGCTGGGTGCCCTGTACCAGCCCCACGTGCTCAAGCTCTAAAGCTGTGCCCAAGGCGGGCTGAGCCCCGGCTTGGGGACAGAGGGCAGTGCCACATGTGAATGCACGTCACAGACTGCTGGCCATTTGCCCTGGTGCTCAGCATCACCTGGACCAGTTCAACCCCTCCTCGTGGGGTCTCTTAGGGGACTTACTGAGCCTTGGATGGAGGCCACAGAGTCCCCGTAATCCCCTGCCTGGGAACACATCATTTTTGGCACCTGCATGACAAATCCCAAAATGCACAAATACCCAAACCAAAGCAAAGCCCTTCATCCTTCAGATGGAAAAAAAACCCAAATGCATCACTTTTTCCGTATTTGTTTCCCATTTCCTTTGTACGTTTCTTCTTTGCCAATGTCTCCAAAGTCAGTTTTCCCTCTCAGATTTTGCAGCAATCCCAGTTCCCACCAACAGCAGCCAGACTGGCAGTCCACGAGGGAGGTGGGACTGAGAAAACTGAGCAAAAAGCACATTTAGGGCTGTGCCTAAAACTGGATGTTTCCCTGGCAACATGGAGAACTTGGTACATCTCATGACTTGCAGCGTGCACAGATTTCCTCACTGTAGCATCAGCCCAAGGAGCTGCAGGGAACTGGCTGGAAACAGTAATTCCTACAGCTGCCACAAGCATCCAGGCACCTCCAGCCCAGCACAGGTCAAGGCTCACTGCTATGCACTGAACAACATTTGGGAAGACACAGCCCCCCAGAAGGACCACACAAAAGCGATTATATTTGTGATGCTTTGTCCTAGCACAGAACAATGCGATAAAATGAAGAAAAAATAGCAGCAAAGCACAGCTTAAATTCATTTCCACTTGAAAAAAAATTATATATTTTACTTTAAGGACTTTGAAACCACCAAGCATCTTGGCTTTTAGTAAAGCGAAGCCTGTGAGAAACAGAGACCCCAAATCCTAAAACTATACAAATGGAAGACACAGGCATGTCCTCGCTAGGAAAATTGCCCCAGTTCCCATAGCACAGCTGGAAGTGGAATGACATCTCCTGACCCAAGACAAATGACACAGAGGCCTTGCCCTTTGTCCTGGCTTCCCAAGCTGTAGTGTCACAGGCAGTGGCAGTAAATGTGTATTTGGAGTCAGTGTTTGTAGGGAAAAATGCATGCAGTGCAACTAAATTAATTAGAAAACATAAGAACTGACATGATGATGTACAAGAAATGAACAAAAAGGAATCCAAAATCATCTCCTTTGCTGCTTCTTGCTGATGATGTTTTAGCGTATTGTTCTTCAATACAATTCAAATTATCAGCTGGTAGAACAATTATCTAACTAAAAGATTTAACCATGATTAAAGTCTAAACAGTCTGCTGAACAAACACCTACTCAGCCTCGCTTGAACTGAATTTCAATTCCCCGCACGTTTAGTGCTTTACCTACGGGTTTGTCTGGTGATCAGGCTAGCAGGGTACCAGGCAGCATCTCT
Source organism: Nipponia nippon (assembly GCF_047370975.1). Taxonomy (NCBI): domain Eukaryota; kingdom Metazoa; phylum Chordata; class Aves; order Pelecaniformes; family Threskiornithidae; genus Nipponia; species Nipponia nippon. The sequence continues at coordinate 14,522,979 of NW_028262313.1, forward strand.
TACCCTCTCACGCACAACTTACAATTCATCGCATCATTACGAGGAGCACCAGCGCATTGGTTGCATTTCTTGGCCTGGTCCCGTCCATGCAATTAGCTCATACCATGTTTCAGGTTCCCATCTGTATGCAGTTTATTTCTCTCCGAGCGTAAAATCCAGGGAAGCCTAAAACCACATTGGTATGTACACAAGACAAACTGCAACAAAACAACAGGGCACTCCAGCTATTTCTCATTCAATGCCTTTATGAATACATGCATTCAGCAGACGGAAATGGAGGTAAAGAGCACTGAAATTCCATTTTCAGATGAACAGCAAGAGCAGACACTAGAGGGTAAGCAGGCAAAAGGGTGTGTTTACTGTGCTGGGGAGAGGCAGCGCTCTCGGCTACACTTTAAGACCAGGGCAGCATCCCACAGCTAAGGGGATGCTCGCTTTTCCATGCCTGGGGCTGTTGCCTGCACTCACCTCATGCTGATGCAGCAGTATTGACTATTATTTCCATCTGCCCATAGCTCACAGCTGGGTTTTGGGGTTGTTTTTTTTTTATTTTTGTGATTTTCTTTTTTTCTGATATCTTGCAAATTAATGAAATATCAACAGAAAAGCCTGGGGATTGCACAGAGAAAGGGAAGCAGTCTCACCTTTGCAGTAGGTGAGGAAAAAGAGCACAAGGGCGATCAGCAGCACGGCAGGGCATCCAGGGCTCGATGGGCCTGCTTAAAAAGATGTTTTAGGGACCCAACCCTACTCTCACCACCTTCATGATGCCAACAGCACCCCAAGCACAGCAGGTCCCCTCCGCAAAGCCCCAGATGGTGGAGGAGTCTCAGCGATGTCAGCAGGAGATTGTCCAGAAGGTTGCCATTGATGTTCTGGAGTTTAAATTGTTGTTTTCATTAAAATAGAAATGGGCAGAGAAGTGCCCTGATTTCAGCCACACTCTGTTCATGTTGGGATATTAAAAAGCATTTGTTTCAAGGAGGGTGGAAGGTTCCAGTGTTTTCATATGCAATGTGGTAATCTGTTTTAAGACAAAAAGCACTTTTTCAATAAAAAGCATTCTATGAATATTTTTAAATCTTGCAGTCACATGAAAAAATATTACTTTTTTTTAAAGTTCATATCACAGAAAATTTAGAAGCTTTGATTTCATTCTGTTACAAGAAATTATATATTTATTAATCAAAACTGAACAATAGTTAGTGAAAGTAAGTTTCAGCTTCCTTTTATTAAGAAGATCCTTAATAATCAAACTGTGAATTCAGGAGACTTTGAAATGAGGTGGTATAAGCTGGATCCACTGCTCAGAATCAAAATCACTATGTTCACTTTACACACCGCACATTGTATGATTCTTTTGTTACATTGTTTGAAATTCGAACACCAACTCCATGTCTTATAAATCCTACTTTGCTTTGAGGTCATTCCAGCTGTTCATTTACCTGATACATTCACAACTTCTACGCAAGTGCTCTGCCATGATGAAAGGAAGAAAGAAGAAGGATCAAAGACAAATTTTCCTGTCCTTTGTACTCAGTAGTGTCCAAACAATTAGATATATTGTTTATGGAATAAAAACCTATTAAAAGACACTCATTCCTTACTACTATAAACATGATAGAATATTATTACCCTTACATTAGTGCACTGATTCAAACAGGACACATCTGCAATAGCTGTAGGCAAGTATCATGTATTCAATACCCACATTTAATTTTTTCTTTTTATTTCATTATCAGTAAACAAATTACAGGATAAAAGTCTTATAAGTAGGCCACTATTATACACCAGTGAAAGGCAAACCTGAAATGTACATGCAGTGTGTTAATTGTATAGACTGAACGATGAGTATTACTACAGAAGTAGCAATTTTTTCTAACTCTGCTAAATTTGGTGACTAAAGCAGCACTCATGATGGCTCCATTAACTCAGTGCAAAGGACATGTGCCCATGTGTATTTTGCTCTTTACAGTGCAAAAAATTTAATCACATTAGAGGATCAATGAGTCGATAACAGGAATGACTAGCTTCAATTTTTAGCTAGGTGAACTCAAAGACTTCTTTGTATTCTTATGGAGGTACAAGGCAACAATTGGCTTAACTGCACTTTGGTAAAGTCATACAGTAATTTTTTGCTATTCTATTCAAAACTTGTTTTATAATACTTTTAAATTATTTTATGAAATTATCTTAATGAATTCTATTAAATAAGAAATAAACTTCTGAAAATGCATGAGTGCATTTATATAAAATTATGTAGTACCGCAGAAATGAAGTGAGAAAACTTCAAGCCCTCAAAATTTTCCTTTCATTAATGATGGTGAAATCACAGTGAAGGGGTGAGAGCCACAATGCACCCCACTGGGATGGAGAATGGTGATGAAAAATCTTCCAGTCCCGTTATTACTGAGGCAGTTACAGCTGTGCTACACTTAAACCTTCAACTATCTAGAAAACACAGAGCCATCTCCCAGAGCTAAAGCCCTGTGCTAAGGGGCTGTCAAGATGGGGCGGTACTTTCCAGCAGTCCAAGAAAAATCTAGAAAACTTCTTAGAGCTCCCATTAGAAACCGCAGCCCTCTGAGTTAGAACCAGATAATCACTGGTAGGTACGTAAACACCAGCGGCTCCCGCAGAGCCTACATGCAGGTGTCCATGCATGCAAACTTAGAAATTGTATTCCTATTTTCAGTTTAAAATCTTTCAAATTATAAAGCTGAACAGGGCATTGGCACAGACTGCCCGAAGAAGTGGTACAATCAGAGTCCCTGGAAGTATTCAAAAAACATGTGGATGTGGTGCTTAGGGACATGGTTTAGAGGTGGACCTGGCAGTTAGGTTAACAGGTTGGACTCGATCTCAGAGGTCCTTTCCACCCTTAACGATTCTATAATTCTATGACACAGTCAGGCATCTACTCAGGCAAGTTGCAGCTGGGAAGAAACCTTATACGCAGGTAAGTGCAGCACGGGTGTCAAAAGTCAAAAGAAGACTGGCCAGGCAGCAAGTCTTTCTTCAAATGTCTTTTCACAGAGCCATCATAAGACATTTAAACGGAAACTTATTCAGAGAGCAACAGAACTCAAATTTGGCAATGCCAAAACAGCCACACGCCCCAGCAAAGCCACGATGCCAGGAGCCACTCGGCACTGTCAGTGCCATGCAGGGCACCCAGCTTGGTTGTCACAGCTGAAACAATGTAAGGATGTCACCCGCAGCCGAGGTGACATTGTTCTTCCCATAGAGAGGCTGCAACATCCCCCCATCCCAGCTAACAGCCCCCCACAGCAACGACCACATTCAATCACCCATTTCTGGAGGTCCCGCAGAGCTCTGCAGATCCCTTTGAAAAGGACCAATGCATTTTAACGGGCGATTTCTGCAGAAAGAGCCAGCCTGCCCAGCCGAGGCTTGAAGCAGAAAACAATTTCATAACCCTGTGTAATAAACAGCATCCTAATGAGTGATGGCAGAAGGAGACAAGAGCCAGCACTCCTCCTCGCCACACGCCAGCCTTCCCCAGTGAGGCTGACGCGGTTGACCTTTCCGTGGACAACAGGCGAATGAACCCATCAATTTAACCGCAATAAATGATAGAATGCATTAAATTGAGAGTTTTACAGCAGTGAAATGTCAATATACCAATAGGCACTGGTGGCTTTCCATACGACTAAACAACACATTCATATCCAGAAAATGTCACTGTCTTGTGGCAAGAGCCGACAAGCGTTCAAAAGACGTTTATTTAGGGACCCATGCAGCCATATATCACCACGCTCATCATTACCTGCTGCCACACACGATTCAGCCTAGGAAGACACCAGCAAAGAGCAGGGATAATGCACTGCTGAGGGCAATAAGAAATACAAATGCAACCTGGGCTTACTGCAGCTCTTGGGCTAACTTTGAAGCACTTTAGAAACTGTTCATGCCAACACAATGTTATGCCATGGGTACATCAGCTGAAAACAGGGAAGATTAAACTGACAGTCTATATTCTGATTTATGACATAAAAATGGCAGGGTCTTTACTCCTTGGGCTTGATAAATAGTTATGCTGCTTGACTTTTTAATTAAATTCTGAAGAGTATTTATTATATGACCATAAATTGTTTGTATAACTAGTTATGGTATTGAGGGATCTGAGAGCAAAGGCCAAATAAAATAAAAACTAATAAAAATTTATCTTTTTAACCATAAAATCAATAGTAATTTAAGCATACTAGGGGTCACAATTCTATTTGAGAAAGATTGATCATCTCACAGGAAGAATTTTTAAACATTTGGCTCGTTTCTTCCATTTTCCTAGAATTGCTTTCTTTTGGAAAACTGACAGCAATATGTTGAAACATGTTGATTTTAAAATGCTGGCCTTTGAAAAATCACCCACATTTGCACATATCAGGCAAGCGATGGGGAATATATATCTAAACAAAACTGCCCGTAAGCTTGCTAAGAAAGGTGAAACGCACCACGATGACATACTACATGTTCACATGCAGCAATAAAAGTAATCTCTAATACCTATTTCCCCACATATTAATTCAATGCCAGGTAATAAAAATCAATACATCATAGAAGGGGATCTACAGGCACAATTATGGATCCGATTTTGTACTGCTGATATAAAAAAATCTGTTAACTGACAGTAATGTTAGGAGACTTTAGTGCCAGTTGGATGACAGAAAACTGCAAGGAAAAACTATAGCTGAAGGAAGCTAATTATGGAAAATCCTGTATAACGTAACACTGAATGCAGAAGTGAGTATAGCTTCCACACTTTTCTGCATTACAGATGTACAGATTTGTTTAGGTAGATATCCCAGAACAGTAAAGAGTACTGTGAGCATAAAAATATTAAATTTCTGTAAAGAAAATAAGAAACAGCAAGCTAGCACTGGTTGGGAATGCCTCTCTTTCCTTCAGCACATCCTGACACATACAGAGGGATCTTCCCCACAAGGACCATGTCTTGACAGACACAACAGGTTCAGTATAACTTCTTATTTATGTGCACAAATAAATAGAAAGTGCTGGGGAAAACTTTACATCTTACGAAATATTAGACATGCAGGTCTAGGGTGTGAAGCTTACAGGGTCTCAGCTCATTTAGTCTTTGAGAGGAACACTGAAATCATTACTGCACCTAAAGCCTGGAAGCTGTTATTTATGGGAACTGGATTTGAAAGCAAACCAGCTCAGAGCACTCACCTTTCCCTGTAATCCATTTCTTGGGTTTGTCTAATACTTTCTATTAGAAATGATGCCTGCCACCTACTTCTGAGAAGGTCTTACACCTCTGCCATTTGCTGCCAGACACTGAAAGTCAGCGGAGGGAAAAGCCCCCAGCTAGACAAGCACTTTTTCTTGGGTTCGTTCTGTTTGGGGCTGCTCATGTTCCTCCTGCTCCTGGTGCCAATAGCAATATTTTTTTGCAGCCTGTCAAAACAGTGATTAAATCCAAGACTGCAATCTAAAGTCAGGCCTCAGCAGCCCCAGAGAGCCCCAGCAGAGGCAGCCAGGTCCTGCCTGCACCAAGGGTTTCAGCAGGCACCTTGCACAGGGAGGGATGGGAAAGATGCAGGGACGGAGCCCAGCAGCACATCCCACCCCCTCGGTGGGATTAATGTGCTCCTGGTACAAACCCATCTGAGGGCCTCGCTTCTCTGTGGGCACTGAACCAGCAACACTTTGCACCTCATCCTCACCTCCCCTGTATGGCCCCCATGTGTGGCACTGCTTTTTACGGACTCCTGTCTGATCTATATTGCAACAGAGGAGCCCCAGCCATGCCCAAGCAGTTTTCCCAGCTCACCCTCTGCGGGGAGGTGTCTGAGATGCAGAGGGGGGTGGCAGCAAGACAGCATCCCCCATAGGGCATGAGGGAAGGAATACATTTGCCAGCTGAACCTTCTTCAGAAACGGGCAGAGGATGCTGCTGGTAGCTTGGAGGAGGGCTGCACAACGAGGCAGATGCAGAGATATAGAAGTACTCAAAGGAATGTTAATTTACCAGCAGGCAGAGGCAAAACCTGCTACTGAGACGACAGTGGTTATGTCTGCATGAAAAGGAGGGTCTGGAGCACATAAATGTCTAGAACACACCTTAGCAGCCTCTCAGGACATATTACCTGTGGCAAATTATGTGCCAAGAGCCCCAGTGCATATTGCAGCCCAGCCCTGGGTGCTGGGTGCACCCCGACCCCTTGGGCCCATGCATCAGCTCCGTACTGCTGCTCCTGCGCTGAGATGCGCATGAAAGCAAATCCACCTGGAGCTGATACCTTTTCCCAGGCCACAATGCTCAAAACCCACACCTACTCACTAGCTCTCCAAGGTGTTATTGCAGTAACAAAATAAAGCAGTAATTTGCTTTTGTGGAAAGCGAACTGTATTTTATTGCAACATCAGAAAGCATTGACTTCTGCAAAGATGAAAAAGCACTAGCCTAACAGAAAGTGATGCTGTAACTTCCTGAGCTTCTCTAATGTTTGAGATTCCTCTGGCAGAAGCTGGTGAGAAAGCAAAGATTTTACATTATGCAGGCCATATTCTTTCACTAATATGTCTCAATCAAAGGCAAATTGATGTACTTCTAAATATTTTGAAGATATTTCTATATCCACACTTCCATTATTGTGTATCCTTCTCCTCCTTACAAACTTAATAGTGCTAATTAAGTTTAAAAAGTTGTGCAAGCTGGATCAGTGAGGCTTAAAAATGTTTTGGCTGATTAGGCTTGGAAAGATGCCTTGCTTTAAAAATATTTTCCTTGTTCCTGTGCACAGAGCCAAAGGTGACTCCACTTGGCAGCATATTCCAGCTGAGCTCCAGATAAGTGGGCTGCTGGTACAATAGGAGCTCCTAGAGAAGATGCGCATTCAGATACTGCATAACTTCCTTTCCTCCCAGCCCGTTTCACGTTCCTTACACATGCCAAGTCATGTTTGTGCATGCACAAAGTCCCACAGAGGGGCTTTTCAGCACAAATCTTGCAGAATTTGCCCTTTACCACCTGCTACAGATGTTTAAAAGGATACATGCAAGCCAGGATTCCAAGAAAAGTGGGTGTAGAAACCCAGGACTCTCAGCATGCCATCTGACAAAGCAACAAGGAAGGGTCATACATCTTGGCAAAAGTTCTGTGAAACATTTCATTTTCAATGTATTGGCATTTTCAAAGGAAAAAGTGCTTCATCAGAATAGTCCCCTTTAGCTCTAATGTGAAGCCACACCATAATAGTTTGATTTGCAACTAATCGCTCAATAAAAAGTGCTGAGCTAGCAGGGCTGTTTGCCTGAAAGGTTATATGAAAGATTTGTACAAACACCATCAAAGATGAAATGACATGTTAACTTCTGGATTATAACTAATCCCTCTGCAAGTAATAATTTATTCAATCAATGAAATAAGATCAGTTACATTAACCTTGAAAGATCTAACAACAGCTACTCTCCAAGCTTCACATACACAGACGATGAGGTTTAGCACCAACAGTTCCCAGAATCTGTTTCCTCACTCTATTTTCATCATAAAACAGTGAAAAATATCCTCAGGCCTTTTTACAGTTTTGCTTACATGGAATGAAATAATATGGAAGCTAATTTTCTTCTCACATGCCCATATTTATCTCAGGCTCGACTTCAGCAAAGTTGCTGTACTTCATGTAAACGTAAGTAAGAAAGCACAGAGGGATGCAATTTCTCTGTCCAGCACTATGGATTTTTAGAAGACCTAATTCAAAGTGCATACCAGAGTTGGGTCCTGGTTTCAGACACATGCACAATTTTTTCAGGTATTCAGGAGACCTTCCAAAACTCAGGCACCACCAGGTATCTCCAGCCAGACAACCAGCACAGGTTTTGAACTCCTTATGCCCCCAAAACACCATGGATAAGGGACTCACGGTGTTTTCAGCATGTGCAGCTGAGCTGCAGGGCAGACAGACAGAAGGCAGGGAGAGGGACTCTTTTTATTTTATTTTATTTTATTCTCCCCATCATCCATAATTTAATTGCACCATCCAGTGTGGTGTATTTTTGTCTCAAGAATAATTCTGACCAGAGATAGCTTCCTATGGGAAGTGTCACGCTGTGGTGTCCTTTGATTCATGCTGTGCTGCTGCTCCCGTGCAGGCGATGCTGTGCCTTCCTACGCTGCACCAAATGCCTGCAAAATGAGAGGCTTTGCAGCAATCCCAAGCTCAGCGTGGCCATTTCTGGATTGTGGCCATTCCTGGCACTGGAGCACTCCATAAGCACCAAATGGATGAGCACTGAGATCTTGGATATAACCCATCTTCATGTGAGCAGCATACACAGCTCAGTGACCTGGCTGGTGGGAAAGGCAAGGATATTCCCTCAGCCATCTCCTATTTCCGAGTCCTTGATTTTTTCTCAGAAGGGAAATTCAGAACAAATGAAGCAGGAGAGGTGATTCAGATCCCCTGGCAGGTAAAAACTACAGGAACATCAGAGCTTTTTGCAAAGCCAGGTCCATAACCTGCCAGAGCTCCACGAGTGCTCCAGAGGAATACACCGACAACAGAAATTGCCAAGAAAGGATGGTTAAAGAAGAGCCACCATCCAACTGGAAGGCAGCACAAAGCTGCGGTGCACTGCAGCCAACCTTCAGCTACACTCACAAAATTGCAAGAAGTCAGCTTTGCTCAGTATTCCTGTAAAGCAACAGCATTTAGTTACTGGCTATGAAGAGGCACCAGGATGGCAAGGTTTCCTGGAGAGCTGGAATTACCTGGGAAATGGTCACCAAAGGCCAGATCCATAGAAGGGTTTGAGTGCTGGACTCCATCTTAAGCATGGTACCTGGTTGCCACAGGATGGTTTCTGCAACTGCTGCACGGTTACATACAGGATCTGCCTGCAAAGATGTGGAAGAAAAGCAGATGTCTCCTGTTGGCTAAGTCTTGGCTGCAGCATTCACATGCCCAGGTGCAAACTATAAATACAGAAAAATGTTGTATCTACAGACTGGCAGTGCCCCTGGAGACAGGCAGCAGCTGAGCAGAGAGCAGAATTTCAGCACTGAAGTCCAAGTCCAAAGGCTCAGCTCTTGGGTGCTCAATCCAGCTCTGACTGAAGCCAAAAGGAAAGTTCATTTCAATGCACTAAGAAGCAATCTTTACTGGTGTTTATATTTCTAAATACATAATTAATATTTCCGAAAGATTCATTCTGGGAGCTCTGGAGAACAGCAACATCAGAAGAAAGCAGACTTGAAAAGAGAAAGGAGAGGCTGAGTCAATAACAAAGTGTCTTTATCATCCATATATTTAACAACTGCACCTTTCTGGGCTGTTTTGAAAAGAAATCACCCTCATTTGCTATCTGTGCATTTGTGAAACACCTTTACCCTGCAATCCTCTAGGAAAATAATTAAATTTAATAGAATCCACCCACGCTCTAAAGCTGAGATGGAAACTACTTATATTTAATAGAAACTACAGCTTCTAAATGATTATGGTATTTAATTTGCATTCTCTTTGCTATTTTAACTGCAGCTTTATTAGAACAGCATTGTTGGCTGCAGTGTTTATCTTTTACCACCATTGTCATGATAAGAAAAACACGGAAAGCAGATTAAAAACAGGGAAAATATAAAAAGACAGAGCATGGGCAGAGTAGGTTGAATATTTGTGTTTGGGGAAAAAATATCTCAGATCTCTGCAAAGCTCAAATCCCCATTCACCCTCCCTGTGAGCTTCCAGGAAGAGAAAAGAAGATGTAGGATGTTGCTGGCTCATTTCCATACCAATTAAACATCCTTTTGCTTCGGCAGAGAGGGGCAGACAGTCAGCAGGTGAAAACAGCCCTCCAGCAAGCTGTGTCCATTGGCACTAGTGGAAGAGGCTGCTCACAACCTGCCTGGTTCCTCCATCCTTAGATGGTGGGACCAGAAATTCCCTTTTCTCTCTCTGCTCTGTCCCTCTCAGGACCCACTAAGCTTTGTGGGTTGGACCCGGTGCCAGATGTCTGTGTTTCTCCAGTTCAAATCCCCAGCCAGAAGATTACGCACATCTGCACTGAGAGGATCGTCTTGAATTTCTGTTAATAAAATCATCACAAACATCAAGAGACAAGGTTGTAATGCTGGCCCCAGCGCACCCAGATCGTTTGGCAGAGGTGAATCATGAATGGGTGAGAAGGGAGGTGGCCGATGGGGTGAGTGAGACAGGACCAGGCAGGTGCTCAGAGCCCCTCTGCCCTCCTGAACCCACAGCCCTGCTCCAGCCCCGCCAGGCTCAGCCATGGGGGTTATTAGGAGTCTGAGGATGAACTGCAGAAGGGGAAAAGGTGAGCAGAAAAGACAACTTGATCACAGGCCCCAATAATCACTTCCTGCGCTGGAACCAAAAGAGTATTCACCACTTAAGTGGTGAATGATCATACAGGGTCATAATGATGCTATGCAAACTGAGCTGCAGCCTCAGCATCGATGTTCCCCTTTGCTACCAGTTCCATACCGTTCCCCAGATATTTTTTAGAACAGCTCTGCCAGCTCCCCAGCATGTTCTTCCTCCCTGCCCAAGTGCAGATGCACCTCTGCCTGCTTCTAGCAGTGTGGTGCCAGCCCCGTGCAATGCCTGTGGAGCTGCTAGGTGAGGAATATGGATCGGGCCACTTACCTAGAAATCAGCACAATTCAGTGCTATGGAAAGGGCCATCATCAGTCGGCATCCCTCAAGCCCTTCCCAGGCAGAGAGCAAGGAATGGATTTAAAGAGGAAAGTAGGGAAGACTCCAACACTCACCGCAGCATGAGACACTGGTGAAACACAATATTTTCAAGCAACCAGAGCACCCCAATAGCATTCACAGCTCAGGTACGCAGGAAGACCCATGTGCATGCAGCCAAAAGACAGTTCCTGTCCTGAATCCTGGTAAAGGAGTCTGGTTAAAAAAGGAGGGAGACAAGAGGAAGCACTCTGGAGTTACTCAGCCCTTTGAATTTGAAGGAAACGTGATACTGGACAAGCAAAATATCATATAGGAGCCTTATCTCTACTGATTCTGCAAAATTAGTCATTAAATTCTCCTTCAACTTTGTCCATAGGTGGGGATTTGCTCGGATTCATTTAGTCATCTTTGTTGCTTGCTGGATGGAGCAAGGAGCACCAGCTCAACTTTTTACAGATGTCACTGAGCTTATGGCCCCATGAAACCATGCTAAGCAGACAAGGCAAACAAAGCAAATATTATGTCTCCATTTCCTAAGAAATCAGATTCAAACTAAAAAGTAACAAAACTATAATGATTTTTTTTACTGGTTCTCTTTTTAACAGAAAAAAGTTACTACAGTGACTACTAACTAAAAGTTACTACTCCTCTGTTTCTGATGAATGACAGACTTATCGGGAGAATAATGTGTCTGCTGATAAGATTTTGAGAAAAGGGATATGGGTTTTTTTGTTAACTGATGCTTTTGAAAATGTCAACTTTTTGCTCACTGCAATCATGAGTTTAGACAGATCCCCACCAAAAAGCAAACTTTGATTCAGCATAACACCCACCAAACCTGGAGCAAAGCCAAGGATGCCTGCAATTACAGGAGAGCAATATGCCTCTATCCTGAGGTTCCTGCGCTGCAATACACACAAAACATCTCAGAGACCATAATTCAGATAATATTTCAGATAGCATAATTAATAACAATTGTTTTAATTAACCCTTGTCAAACACAGAACAAAGCACCGTAATACCAACACACCAAGGCTGGTGCAGGTTTTTTAAGATTTGCTCAACAGGTTGTCATCAACAGCTCTGTCCTGGCAGGAAATTCAAATAGAGGAGGGTAACTGGAACATTGATGTAGAGACGCATGAGCCTGCAACTATTAAATGAAAAACCTAGCAAAGAGCTTACTAGAAGGGGCAACAGAGGTTCAAACCAGAATTAGCCCTTATTGCCAACTGAGAACAGTTCTTCAATGGTTTCTCTGTGCTTACTGTATGTCTGTCTTCAGCCCTTCTCTAAATATATTCCATGTCACCTTGGAAGAAATATTAGAAAGGAAAAGACCTTCAGTACTCGTACTCTTTCTTGTGAAAGGGCTGCTACCACCTCCACCCCCCTCTTAGATCTGCTACACAAAGTGGGTCTGCTGAGGGGGTTTGCATAGCAAAACTTCTTAAGATGATGATGGCAGAGCATGGAGCGCAGCGGGTGCACCCCTGGCCTTCACTTGGGAGCAGGAGAAAACAAGGTGCCTTCAGCTTTTGAAGTCTTTTAAGCAGGTCAGTTCATCTGATCAGAGGCAGGCTGGCTACTCGGAAGTAGATTTTGTCAGAGATTACAATGCCAAAGAAATAAAATTTAAATACCCCATTTCAATTTAATTAATTGACTTGCAATTATCCAGCGTAATTCATCCGCAGTTCTGCCAGGATGGGACAGAACATACATCAGCACACCAGAGACAGATGCGTGGCCTCAGGAGTGCCCACATTGGCCCCAGTAAGCCCCAGAGACTGAACTGGGACTCAGTCCTGTCAGAATGCAAACCTTGGGGAAATGCAAAAGGGTTCAAATCCTCATTGTGGCTCCTTTCCAGCATGCAATTTGAACACTGCAGGCCGTTCACAAGGGGTGTGCATGGTCAGGGCGGGTCCTACCGCCCATTTCTGACCTCTGGCAATGCACCAAATCACTCCACTGGCACGGATGACTGAGTCAAGCCGGGGGCTGCCATATGTGAAGATGATGTCTGGAAGGTACCTTTGATCCAGAAGAGGTGTTACAGTGCAAAAAGACCACGTCCCGTTACACACCATTGCCAGTTCTCATATCATGGCTGCATCCATCAGGCTGCAGCTGTACTTTACTCTTTTCTAGCAGCAGCTCAATAGTTTGTGTTCCCTTCAAGGTGAGCTCTTCCTTCAATTTTAATTTGACCGTGTCGGCATGTTTTTGTGCTCACATTCAAGTGAAGCTAATTTTACATGGCAATATGCCAGTTCAGGAAACCAATACGCAAATTCATAATTATTCATGCATAATTCAGGAATTATTTGCATACAGTAAACAGGCCATCATCCTGATGAAGTGTCAAATGATATAAAGTGCTAATGAAAGAAAGGAGAATAGACAAGAAGAGATCATGAGACCAAGAGAGAGAGAAAGTGGGAGTGGAAATATATCCTCTAATGAACTTTCGGAAGTCTCTCCAGGCTCTTGTGCATGACAAGAGACACCCAAAACACCTTTAAGCGCAGCCCCAGGAGCCATCCCCTCTCCCACATTTGTGTCCAGGACAGTACAAACATTCCCAGCAAGCAAAGATACATTTTCTGTGCGGCCCAGGGTTTATCTGGGTATAAATCAGATCTTTTGAATCAGACCAGAAATTATTTCTGCCAAGACCTAGTCATTCAAAAGACCCATCAGTTGTTAGAGGTGAAGAGTTTCATTATTAAAGGGTTCCTCGGCTGTCTCAGGAGGGTACCTATACTCTTATTATGTATTATGTATGGTGAGATTATTTTAATCATTTCACTGCAAGAGCAAACATTTCCCACTCTCATTCAAGTCTCTCTTTCATGCTTATGCTGGGGTCTATGAGTGAGATGGAGTCCCTGCCTCCAGCAACTGCGAAAATATTCTATATTACTAAGAGTGCTTGTCAGCAACATGTTATTCACTGCGGAAGAAAGGGAGAAATGGATTCACACTCTGATACTCCGGCACTGGATTCATTGACATTGTTTTACAGTGAGTGTTACATCCAGTGGAGAGACCCAGCTCTTACTGAAAGTGTGCTATTCGCAAGGAAAAACAATCAAAGGTTTTTGCTTACAGTAAATTTTTCCTTTTTAAATATGCAGACTTCATTATTATTACCTTGAGCTTTAAAATGTAAATATTTCAGAAAAGGGCTTTTAGCTTTCAAGATTCAGAATAAATGTGCCTTCCTTTTAATGTGTTTTTATGTAGATTAATATTTCTACCAAACCGCAGGTCTAAGTAGTTTCAATATTCATCTTAATAAAAACCTCAGAGAAAAATGTTGAAAATTGTTGTGAGAAGTACACTTTTTAAAGACATTTTTCAATGTTTATTTTTAAAAACTTAATTTTTTAATCATAGTTGCTAATGAACAATTTGACAGCGCAAGGAACACCGCAAAAACAAATTAGAAAGCACAGTTCCTGTCCTGATTTACGGTGTATGACCCTGTTGCTTTGTGCACATTATAATTGGCAAAAAATTAAATAGAAGTGATAATGTATTACACCTGGTAGTGACTCCTGCTAGACTGAATGAGGTCCAACCAGACTGTTTTAGGCTCACAGGGGCTACTGGAGTTTCTAGCACTTTTTGCGCATATGCGTTATTGGGTGGTTTATCATTGATCAGGTGTCATAAAAGACCTGACTTTGCTATCTGCTGCCACTGAAGTGGAAATCAGCGGTATCTACCCAGACTTGCTATAGATCTATTATACTTCCACTGAACTGAAAACATACCTATTATTAACGGAGGGGCAGTTGACATTGTCACTAAATACAGGTACTAAAACATTCATTATCTCTAAGCGTTTTGATTATATTACGGTTTGCTTGTTTCTACTCTCACATCTCAGCAGCAGCAAGGCTGCATTCAGAGGACAAAAGGAGAGACAGGCTTTCTTTGTGTGCATTTTTGTTTGTTTGCTTGCTTTTTAAGCAGATAATATTGCCTCTCCACAAAACCTATTTACAATCAAGGCTTCAGTCTTTCTTTCTTCTTGGTGGTTTTTTTTTTTTTTTTCCCCATGAATGGACGGCCAGGGGGAGCTGAGATAAATACATCGGCTGCAGTAACTCTTGAGAAGAGCTGACGATCAGCGCAGCTCTCTTTCACACCGCTCTATGCATGATAAAAAGGATCTTTTCTGGTGAAGATGCTCTAGGAGAAAATGTTCTAAGCGCGGTGCACAGCGGAGAGAGAAGGAGGGAGACAAAGTCTGGAAAAGAAGGCAGGAGCACTTTGTGCCATAAGAAAAGATTTAAGCTTGTCAGAATGAAAGACAGGCATTTTCAAAAAGTGCATAATTTCCAGAGAATTACATGGGATGTGGGTGGCTTCAAGGCTACAGCTCCTACTCTGCCACAGAGAGGTTTCAAGGTCAGAGTCTAATTTTATCCTGTGATATAACAGCCTGTATCATGAAGCTGCCGAGGCATGCCTGAACGCCTGTTGCCCAAAGCGATTAGCACCTCAGTTTCCTTGTTTCTCTGAAGCTGCAGACAGCGCGAGAATGGGGCAATTTGGGATTGCTCCGTGACTTTTCGCACGTCGGCCTCGTGAAGTGCGCGAGTGACAAGGTCGCAGCCACAAACACCGCTCCAAGCAGCAGCACAACCACCGTTGGTGGCTTTTAAGATGAGCTGAAGGTGATGAAGGGGAAGGAATAAAAGCAGAAAATCCTGCAGTGGACACAAGCTATGGAAGATGCCATTTTCTTCTTCCAGTTATCCCACAGAAGCCTCAGCTTGAAACTTAACCACTTCAGTGCAGGAACTAGAAGCGCAAGGCAGGGAGATAACATTAGCAGTGATTTTGTGCTCATGAATTCAAGAGTTAATCTCAAATGAGCTTGGAATTGCCCTGGGAGAAGCACTGGGATGAAATTTGATTTCAAGCAAACTTAACCAAAAAAAGAAAGTGAAGAAAAAGCAAATTAAATGCCAACGAGACAGACCTTGAGGAAGCTGACAAGGATGAACACTTTTTGGTGTCTGATCCTCATAGAGGAAAGGAGGGTTTGACAGGTCCACAGGGCTGGGTGGTTGTGACCTCTGGAAATTGGTCCATTGGGGTTCCTGGGATGGGCTCCCTGAGATTAGGGCAGGCAGAGACCTTCACGGAAGTGGTTCCTGCCTTGGAGCAAGCATGGGACAAAATGACTTTCTGTATTCCCTGCCAACCCTGCTATTCAATCATTTCTTAATATCCATGAATTCTCTCTAATTTCTCTATTGGCTTCTGCAAAGCATCCCAAAGAGACACAAGGAGCACTGTGAAAGAAACTCTGGTAATGTTTTTTGGTGCTTAGAAGGCTTTGTCTGATTGTCTGGGGTATCTCATGATAACACGTTATTGTTCGTGTGCTTTCTAACAATGCATTGACAATTCCTTGGGAGATACTGGTCCTGTCAGCCCTCAGAACTTTAAAAAAAACAAACACAAAAATATCTTGATTCTGGGAGACTTACTGAACACCAGCAGAGAGATCAGCAAGCGGCTTGTGTTCACACACATTATGGATAGACCTAACTGAAAAGAAACAATCAATAATCCCCTTTACTCACATAAAAATGACTGCTATCAGCACATGAGCTAGGAGAGCTGTGTGGAGCAATTAGAAAAGAAAAAAGAAAAAAAAAAGAAAAAAAGAAATAACTTCTCCCTTTGTTACTTTTCCTATAAATAACAGACACACATGCCAAAAATTAACACAATTTTTTTCTTTTTTTTCTTTTTTTTTTTTTTTTCCCCCCACAAAAATAAACCTACAGATCACAGGGCTGTGCAGAAAATGCTGGAGAGCTGAATACATCACTGCAGCCCAGGGCTGCTGCTCTGCAATTGTCAGACAGAAAACATCAGGTTTTGCTGTCACCACTACTTCCAGAGCCAGCTCAAAACATGGTTAAACAGAAAGGCAAATTCTGCAAGGGTGGTCCCTTCCTAGGGAAACGCAGCCCATCGGGTGTGTGAGCACCCTCGGAGGGGTCTGCTCTGCGCACCCATAGGTGCCTGCTCAGCCCTGTGCTCGCAGCCTCCAGACACACGGGGGTTTTTTCATACCTTGCAAGCCCTTTCACTCCTGTGAGCTTACCTGTAGCAATATTAAAGCAGTCTCCTAACGACAAGCTCAGAGACAGAGTTTTCCTTGCCTACACAAGATCACTGCCAATTCCACCCACCAAAAGTATTGACCGCCGCTGGGATGAGGTCACACCTGGAACGGGGAGACAACAGAGAGCTGCAAATTGTAAAAGACAAATTAAGTCGCCATTGACAGTTCTGAGCACTAGCACGAAGAGAGCTTTTCCTCCCAGCATAAGGCTTTGTAAGACTTTGCTAGATTGAAAAGAAAAACAACACGTGGCAACAACAACCTTTGGGCAAAGGAAGAGCCAAGGATGAAGCTGCTGCATCTGTAACGGCCGGAGGAGGTGCAGGATGATGCTGTGGAAGCACCAATGGTGCCGAGAGCTGCGCGGCCACCTCTCACTTCTGCAGCACAGACAGAGATCAGCCCAGTTTTTTGGCTCTAACCAAGCTGACACCAGCCACCAGCCTCCCAAGTTAGAGACCCAGGGCCATTGCAAACACTATAGCATCTGGCAACTGCAAACCATAAATTCTCCTCTGAAACACTCTGTTAAAGCAAAAACTTCACTATCTTTCAAGCACAGCCTACATTTATTTTGCCTTGTACCTCACCTGGTATTTAGCTGTATTAAAATCAGCTTATTCCACACCAGTCCAGTGCTGACTATAAATTATGCTGCTGATGATTATAAATTCTTCATGTTGTTATTTTCAAAGTACGAAAGATTCACAAGGTGGGAGAGTCTCTCCTGTAATCCTTTTACCTTAATCAACCAAGCTTGTAAACTTATTATAAAGAGAACAATCAGAAAGCCAGAATCAAATTTGTCTGACAAGGTTATCTTGCCCTCCTTTAATATTTTACTGGTTATGAAGTAGGATTTAAAATAAAGATGCCTTCAAGGTACCTTCACCACTAGCAGATGGCAGAAGTCGCAAGGCAAGAGCTGTAATTGAAAAATCAATAGCAGTCTCATCATTTACTGCCTCCTACATCAGTGCTGAAAAGAAAGAGAGGGGTGTCTGTTTGCTGATGTTGAGGGTACCCGTTTTCCCGTTTGATGCTCCTTGCCCATGGCCTCTGCCGAGGACGGCCACATCCCACTGCAGTTGTTTTGGAAATATCAAAACTGCTCCGTTGTTTCCAGGACCGAAGCCAGGGGAAGATATATCACTTTGCCTGCTAATAAGTCCCCAGTCGCTTTTCTTTAATGCCTTTGGAGCCAATTCATGAGGATTGGCAGGGGAAGGGCACTTACGCTGGAACTGTGCCTTTTGCATCCCCTGACAAGTGCCCAGGCTCAGCTCAGAATTTCCCTAACACTAAGGTGAATGCATGCAGAAAACCTGTGCTCCAAGAAGTGCTCCATGTGCATATGGGTTAGACCAATTTTAATTACATGCTTTTGCACTATTTTTCTCCCCCAGATTCCCAGACTCATGCAGGACCAGCAGGACATGCTGCAGGGCTGGCTCATGATCCAAACGTTTAGAAGGGAAGTGTATTTGTAAACCATAAGGATAAGGTCAGACCTGCATGATCCAGGCCTGCTTTCTAAAGTCTCAAATCCTTAGCAGCAACATGGAAAGCTACGGAATGAGTAGCAGTTTGCCAAGCTTTTCAGCAAGGGCTGAGACCAGTTGGCCTGGCTCGAAAAAGATGCAGAAGTACCCAAAGCACTGGCTGCGCTTTGGCTGCAGCGCTGCCCCCAGCCACAGGCTCCTGCATCTCTGCTTCTTGCAACCAAGTCCTACCCGCTGGCAGGCCTCCAGCGCATTGCACAGCAGCCTGGAGGGGTGGGAAACCAGCCCCAGAAAAGGGGTACCAGCAAGCAGAGAGAGTAACATGTGGAAGGTAACAGGGCAAATGGTGCCGGGTTACAGGCAGCGTTCACTCAGGAGCAATTCTGGAAACATCCCACCGAGTGGATAAATGCCAGAGAAGAGCATTTTCCTTTAATGGCACCTTCATTTCTCTTTTATTGCATCTGAAGTATGCAATAAAAGGAAAAACATTTGAAGCCATAAACAGCCACAAAAAAAACAGCCTGGCATCTCCTGAAATACTGTGCAGAGCTGGACCCATGCAATTTCAGGAGGGAGCAGGGTGTTGGTACAAAGGAATAGTATCGATGGGCCCACGCTAGGGGAAACCTCATCCTCCCCCGAGATGTCCATGTGAATGAAAATCCGACACTGTCTACTCATCACTTGTTCTGCTCCAGGACACTTGCCCACAGGCTCCATGGTCATCACTGGGGACCATGATGCTACCTGGGGAAGCGGAGCTGGTGGATAGACACGGGGGTGCCTGCAGTGGGACAGCCCCACGGCAGCACCATGCGTTGCAGGTCCCAGAGATGCACCAAGAGGAGATGCTCCAGGACAAGGTCTGTGCCACCGCACTGCAGCATAAGGAATCAAAACAGCAAAATTCCACCCCCATGAACAGTAATAATGCAATAATTTCAGAGCACCCTTAACTGAACTGCACCTCACTGGCAAAATCTTGGCCCTATATCTGAAATACCAAGGAAAATTGTTTTGGTTTGGTTGTTTGTTTTTTTTTAAGAAACTAATAAGGTATCAGAGATCCAGACTATGCAGGATGCTACGGAGCCCATCTAGGGGGTTAGGATATCTGCTCCAAGCAGTTGGAGCAGAGCTGCAGGATGGGAGCACTCTGTGCTGCAGATACTACAGCACAGCACCACCAAGGCTCAGGGAGACCAGAAAGCTCCAAAAGTGAAAGGTTTCAGATGTGACTCTCGGTTTCAGGAAGAGTCCGTGCTGAGCTCACTAGCTACTTGCAAGAACCTCATTTATAGGAAAGACACGATGAGCAATTTCTCTGCCTATAGATGTGGGATGCTGCTGCATGTAAGGCATACCTGTTCTCTCCAGCTCAAGCAGATACACCTTCTGGACAGATCATACACACTGCAGAGCTATAAAAGGCTTTTGATTTGGGGAAATTAAAGCCTGGCTCTGCTGTGTTAATGAGCAGTCCTTATTTGAAGATGCTAGCACCAAAGTCAAGGGAGAGGGATCCTGGAGCAGGGTGAAAACACAAAGGGGTGTCAGGGAGAAGCACAATTGCCTTCCCTTCAGAAGGAGGGTGCTCTCACCCAAAGGCTGCCACAGTATATCCTGAAAAGCAGCTAAAATGAAAGAAGTTACCAGAGAAGGTAATGAAGACGTGGCTGAGCTGGAGATGGAGCAGCTATGACCCAGCGTTTCCAATTCCCTGGCTCAACTCTGCCTCAAGCACCGAAGATGCTCGCTGGCTCCAGAAAGAGGGAGCGGCTGCAGCCGGCTTGGCTGAGTACAGGAATTTGATTGGGGTGGCCCTGGTGCTGTGGAGTTTGATCTTCTCCCTCCTTTCAGCTGTACTGTCTCCTCATCCAGTCTGTGCAGGCTCTTGCTGCCACATTTTCCCCTTCCAGCAGCCCTTTCAATAACAGGTAAATATCTGTTACCCAAAACTCCTTCTTCCTCCTACCCTTTATGCCAGGGGCTAGGGAAATCACAAGAAAATCAACCTGCAGTGAGCCAAAATGGAGGTGAAATCCCTGGTGAGAGGCAGGGGCTCTGCGCCAGGTGCTCAGTGGGGTAGCCTCCAGCTCTTGCCCAAGCAAAGCAAGCAAGGAAGGGAAGGCAGGAGCAGGAGAGCCCTGACCAGGGCGGGCATGGAGGCAGCAAGAGGGGTGGGAGCGCACGGAGGGGGCTGAGGAGGAGGTGGGCACCTACCCCAAGGATGGCCACGGAGAGGGGCTTCTGGGAGAGCCCATCCAGCCGGGTTATTCAATCCTACTGATTTTTGCTGTTAGAAGAGCTTCATAAATCCAAGAAGGGAGCAAACAACATAATTAGCAAGCAAATTACACATCACAACATGATGAAGAGTGAATAGGGGAGAGGTAACTCGTTGAGATCTATCTCCCGTTGGAGCAGGCTACATAAACAATTTCTCAGAAATTTATTACATCTGCATGAGTCAGAATTGGCTTGAAAGCAGGGAAAAAAGGTAAAAGTTCACCGAATCCTAATTGGCAACAAACATTTGATCAGCCTCAGAACTAGTATCATAACTACAGTGATATAAACAACACTGCCTTTCCTATAAAGTGTGTAGAAAGATGTTAAATAACATCTACTGCTGTTTTTAATTTAGTTGGATGCTGTAAAATAATGCCAAAGTAGGAAAAAAAACAACAAACAAAAACCAAAACAACCCAAAAGACCAATTGCCAGTACCCAAGTGTCAGTAACCAAGGACATGAAAGAGTTTAATGATAATATTTAGTGTAGACATGCATTATGCTATTGGTTGTCCAGCCAGCAACACCTAATTGAGCTAAAATTATTCACTCTGCATATCTAATTAGAAGGCACAATCTCAAGGCTGTGATATAATCAGTCACTCAATGTCAGGCTCATATATGAGACACAGCTGATGACACTCGCTTACGCATGGCATGGAGGAAATGCCAGTGCTAGCATCGCAGCTTTCGTTTCCAGCAGATATTACTGTTTATGATAGCCTTGATCTTTTTGTCATAAATTTACAGATCCTACTGCTGCGCACAGATATCACACACTAAATCTATCAGAAAACATTACCCAGTATAGCTCTTGGCAACACCAACTCCGCTATGTCGACCAGCCAAAACAGGGCTCTAAATGAGGAGAACAACTTGGATCATATGTTTTACTAATTATGCACAAGAAGAAGACGTAAACAAGCTCCATTAAGATTATTATGCATGAGTTCATGTTTTTGCACAATTCACAAATTATAGATAACTGCTCTTCGCAGATAAATAACGTTGGAACAATAAAGCTGACATTTTGTGCCGAAGACTATGACTTCATTATGGCTTTCAGAGAAATTACCCTTAGATTTACGGTCTTATTAACCCATGACCCTGAAAAATGTCTGATGAGACTTGTTTATCATCCTAGTCTGGTAGCTGAAAAAAGTCCTTTTCTTGATCCAGATGACTCAGTGCAGAAGCAATATGGCTCTGAACTGAATCCTTAACAAGGTGGTCTGAAAAAAACAGCCCCAACTGTGTACAAGCATGGATGTCCCAGTATTACCTAGGAGAAAAGCTGTCTCAGGAGCATGAACATGCAGGATATCTTTCCTTTTCTGATTAAAATCAATCTTATACAAAATGGGAATGTTAAAAAAGACAAAACTTCTAGAAAGCATTTGTCCAGCAGTATTCCTGGATCACACCAAGCTTGCGATGCTCCTGCAGAACGATGCATGGAGAATCTGTGGGGTCAGGACCAAGACACAGGGCTCCTGCAAGCAGCATCTCCGCATCCTGGACAAACACAGCTCCAAATGCATACAGCCATGGCCTCTCCCTGGGGCTTAGATCACAATGAATATGTTGCTTTGCAATATCATTCCCCTTTTAAAGCCCTCCATCCCCAGCGTTTCTGGCTTCACTCCTAACTGCATGCTTGTTTGGGGTTTTCTATTGAAAAATGTCAGAAAGCGACTGCACTCAATTTCTCAGCGCCTCTGTATTTTTTAACAGTGGATAATCAGATCAGAGCAGACTTGTGACTTTTTTAATTAACCATATTATTATTTTGATACTATTTTCTTCTGGATTGTTAGATAACAGGAATGCCTTTCTAACCCCATCTTACTCTGCAAATTGCTTTAATTTGTACCTATAAGCACTGGCCCAATGTCCAACACTAGAAGGAATAAAGTCGATGTCGTGGTTTAACCCCAGCCAGCAACTAAGCACCACACAGCCGCTTGCTCACTCCCCCCCGGTGGGATGGGGGAGAGAATCGGAAGAGTAAAAGTGAGAAAACTCACGGGTTGAGATAAAGACAGTTTAATGGGTAAAGCAAAAGCTGCGTGCACAAGCAAAGCAAAGCAAGGAATTCATTCACTACTTCCCATCAGCAGGCAGGTGTTCAGCCATCCCCAGGAAAGCAGGGCTCCATCATGCGTAACGGTTACTTGGGAAGACAAACGCCATTACGCCCAATGTCCCCCCCTTCCTTCTTCTTCCCCCAGCTTATATACTGAGCATGACGTCATATGGTATGGAATAGCCCTTTGGCCAGTCTGGGTCAGCTGTCCTGGCTGTGCTCCCTCACAGCTTCTTATGCACCTGGCAGAGCACAGGAAGCTGAAAAGTCCTTGACTAGTGTAAACTCTGCTCAGCAAAAACCAAAACATCAGTGCGTTATCAACATTATTCTCATCCTAAATCCAAAACACAGCGCTCTACCAGCTACTAAGAAGAAAACTAACTCTATCCCAGCTGAAACCAGGACAGTCGATATGAAGAGACTGCCTGTTTTTCTACAGTATCTCCTGGCAGAGCTAGAAGGAAAGTACCTCCCTGAGATGAGAGTAACACAGGAGAAGTATGTCGTTTCAGCCAGCACTGCAGGCAGCTTTGTTGGAGGAGAGCAGTGGTCAGCAGGCTTCTTCCCTTGACTGGGCTTGTACACATGCAGGAAGCCTTAACTAACATTTGTTAGATTTGTGAATCCCTAAATGACCTTCATGTGTCTCTTTAAAATAGTTTTGAAGCACTGCCACATTCACCAACCTTGTGTCATTTCCAAAATAATACTGAGAGCCTTTGCTTAAATTGGTGCATAAGAGCACCTTGTCCCAG
The DNA here is from genome assembly GCF_047370975.1 of Nipponia nippon. Lineage (NCBI taxonomy): Eukaryota > Metazoa > Chordata > Aves > Pelecaniformes > Threskiornithidae > Nipponia > Nipponia nippon. The sequence goes on from NW_028262313.1 coordinate 14,546,485, forward strand.
CTGCTCCCTTCACACCTGAAGGGCTTTAAAAAGATAATTTGAGGATTTCTGCAGAAGTCTCATCCATCTTCCAAAACTGGCCACCACAAGGGACACAACTGCTGTAATACTGAGTGCCCAGTGGCCTGGACAGCAGAGCAAAATCCAGATAGACCCAACAAGACCTGGGTGTTAACCCAAAACTAACCCACACCTCCATGAGCTGCTGCTACCATCAAGTCAGAATAAGCATGTGCTTTCCTACGGATGTGTTCAGGCATTCGACTTTCAAATTCAGCTTGCTCAGGGGCTCCTGCTCTACGTAAAACTGCGCCCAGACCCTGAACATAACGTTTGCTAGTGGCATCCGTGTTCTCCTTGACTATGACATTCATAGCTTTTAACTACAGGTATTTTAGAATTATATTAATGTCTCCTATATTATGTAAGGCAGATTAGAGTTCTGTTCCATTTAATCTTGCTCATCCATCATTTATTTAACTTTGCACATTGACATTCAAAGCAAGCATTTTAAAATCAAGGCTCCATTAAACCTATTCAGTTATCTGTTGTTCTGGGTAACTGTTATCACTAGGTGCAATAGCTTTTAATAACTGAAATAGAACACTATGAAAATAAAAATACAACTGTTAACCTTGAAGTATCCCCAGGTCCTCATTTTAAAGCAGCTCAGGGATTAATCCTACAATTTATAAATAAATGATTATTAAAAAAAGACTAGGAAAAGTTGTAGAAACAGACAACTAAGCAATGTCTTCCATCATTGATTTTGCTTTTTTAAGCAGGTAGGTCTTTTTTCCATGCAGCACACAGAATGGCTTTGATGTTTTATGTAATGCTGTCGCTCACTGAAAGGCAACTTGGAGTTCAGCATAAAATTCAGACTGCACAGAGAGTCTAACCTCGCAGCTCCTGCACTCCTATTTATGAAATGTTTTATATTTAAGAGTATTAATACAGCTTGAAAACTCTGTTCAGAAGAGACACCATTGTGGTGACTCAGTCTTAATCATTTTGTAATTAGATGTGGGTTTAGTAACTTCAAAGTAAGGGGAAATACTGGTCTATTGCCGTACTATTCTTACTCTATGTCATGCTTGTAAAAACTTCAAAGTGTTTAAAAAAAACAGTCTGATTTCATACATAATTAGTTATGGAACTGATACTTCCAAACAGAAGCCTAAGAGAATAGCAACCCGCTTTCTAGCATTTGGCAAGGAACAAAACAAGACAGAGACAACAGCAAGAATTAACCGATACCAGAAATAAACCTCCCTGCTTTCCAGGGTGGGAACGCTTGGGATCAGACAAACCACGTGGGCTGCACATCTTTAGACTTCTCGTTTGTGCCAGGAAGTTAGTAAGGAAATCTTATGGACCGAAGCACGTGAAATGGTTGGAGATAGGTGGCTAGGTCCAGAAACATATTTGAAACACAGAGACGCAGAAAAGTATCACGCTCTAAGGGGAGATGCTCTCAGCCCAACTCTCCAGAGGCCAAGGGTACCTGGTACAGCATCACTCAAAGTAGTTAATAACACGGCAAAATTGCAAGACTGACTGAAATTTCATGATGCTTAGATACAGTCATTGGCTTTATCCAGGGACAAGCGTTAACCCAGGCCTCCTTGTTATCCTTCCTTTTCCTAATGCTGGCCAATACCACATCACCCAAATAGCCCAAACCGCTCTTCCATAGACAGCAGCGCTTGTACAGCACAGCCTACCATCACCTCCACAGTTCTCTGGTGCAAAAATCAATGCAAACTGCTATGAAGGCATATTTTTTTCTGTTGTTCCTCCATCACAGTGCAGAGAACCAAAAACTACCTTTCAAAAGATGTAAATATGAGATTAGATGAATTACAGGCGATATGAACAAGAGATGTATGTGGGTATTGACTAACCTTCTTGCTCAAAGTAATTATTGCAGGCTACAGCGAGGAAGCTGCAGTCTCCCAACTACTTTCAATCATATCTCATTGGCCTCCAGCCAGATCAGCCTGCAAGAATCTTTTCAGTCACACGATCTTATAAAAACCAATTTGGTTTCATAATGGTGATGAATCTGTCCTTTGACTAACCTTATTATTTTTGAGAGAACCCAGATCAGACAGCTTCAGATTTATCCATACATTTTCAGTGTTCTGTTAATCACTATTGCTTTATTGATGTCCCCATATTGGACAATTACCTCCGTCCGAAGAACACTTGCTAATTGTCAATACTTGGGAGGCTGGGCATTTGTAATAAATCTAATTAGGGGGACAGCATTTCTGTTGTTCTGTCAGAATGTAATAATCAGCTGTAAGGCAACAGGATAAAAACAAGTGGAAAACAGAGTAAAATGCCATGTGTTCTCATCCATGGGAAATCATGCCAGATCAACAGCACATCATTCCTTATAAGAAAACTACCTTGTTGGACCAGGGAAACGCACTTGTCCTCATCTATCCAGAGCATGGCAGTCGGCAAAATCTCCCTGTGTGAGTTACTGCTCGGAGGTGGAGCGGTTGGGAATTAACAGTAGGAACCAGCTCCATGGGGACTGCCACCAGGCTGAAATGGGACTTCTCAGAGCAAGGGCACTATCAGTGATGACAATCCTGTTCATGGTGGCCATTAAGGATCGTGGTTCAAGAAGCAGCTATGACATTCAAGGAGCACGCCAAGCTCACGTTCAAGGCAATAGCTGTCTTACAGAGGAAGATGTAACACCAAACCAGTGTGAAACTGCACTGTACTACCAGGTTTTTCTTTTCCTTTTTTTTAAACCTTAAAATGGTCAGCCTGAGAGTCAGAGAAAAGGTGATATCAGGGGGACTAATGCAGCTAAAGAGCAGAGTGTGCTGCAAAGAGACACGGCTCGCCTCTGCTCTGCATCGGACTGGTAATTACTGCCCCAGGCCCCTGGGAAGGGAAGCAATAAGAAATGTGTTTCATCTCCTGAAGAATCAAGATCTGAGGGGGAAAAAAAAAGAAAAATGTAATCAACGGTGCAATTTGCCTCTAATTCAGAAACTTTCGAGGTCTGCTGCTGTGAAATAGTTTATAATGAAGCAATTTCTACCACCATGCTGAAGAGGAGAGACGTATGGGCCAGGAACAAATCGAAAGCCTCTCCACCAGAATCATCCCTCTTGAAGAGCCATCAGTATTGCTGCTGAAGTGTCTTCAGTGCATGTCACTTACCATTTATTACCCACACTGATGCCGTGCTAACCAGCCCCGCACAGGTCGGTGTATCGCTGGCTCATCTCTGCTGTCTGTGCTGCGCTGAGCCTGGGGGCTCAGACGGCATTTGAGCTCCTCTGTGCAAGGAGATACGCAGGACACGGAGTATGAGACGCTCCCATTTGCCTCCCAGGAAATCTTCACGTCTAAATAATCAAGCAGTAGAGGAAAAAGGGGTTTTATAATGCCAGCTGCTAAAGCCTGTGTTTGCAAAGCCTCTGCCCCATAGGGAGCACTAGCAAGAGCTCAACTAGTGCGAAGGGTTTAGCCCACACAGGGGTGACAGCAGCTCCTGCACCAAGCCAGGAGGCCTTGCAGTGACCTGCTTGTGGTCACCAAACCCTTGGAGGTTTGTAGGATAGACCACTGGGGCTCAGGGGCGAGCAGAAGCAGTGGCACAGTCAGCTGCCAGGACGGGCATCCAGGGCTGAGGGAAGGCTCGGCCGGGGCAGCTTCTGGACCACAGCATCGTGGTGAGGCAAGCTTAGCACTCACCCTAATGAGCTACCAATTACATCAACAAACAGCATTAATTTTAATGCTCTCCCATTTATGCCAGAGTCATTATACTTTCGCACTCCATTTACCTGACGGTGTCCGCGGAGACAAACAGCAGCACATTAAAGTACATGAAAGCCGTAGCATCTCTGTACCCCCATGAGCCCCAAGTTGGAGGACCACAGCTCAGGCAGGAGCTCACTGAGACCAAGATGCAGCACGGGGGATGCAGGGGAGGGTGGACAGGCACCTCAGTCACTGCCACTGCTGGATTTCCCCAGGGCAGGATCAGTGCTTGGCTGATGGGAGGTGATGTTTTGCATCCAAAAACATCCCAATCCCTCTGCAACTGCAAGGCAGCTGACGGACCGGAGCAGGATCCCAAGCGGCAGTGTGCTGAGGCTGGGCACAGAAGCAGCCCCGGGCTCTTCCATGGGCAGGCAGAGCTGCCCAGCCACTGTCATTGAAGCACACGTCTGGTAGAGGATATCTGCTCATCAGAAACTGCAGTTTTCTCAGGAAAAACAAAAAACAAAACAGCTGACATTTTTCACTCCTTCCCATTGAATTTTTAAACTGAAAATACCACAATTTTCAAAGGAGGCCAAAAAGAAAAAAATATATATTACAAGGCAGTGCATAAACAGAAATTAATAGAAGTATTTCCACAGGATTTTTAAGCATAAAAAAGCTCTTATAAATATCTATGGAAAAATTAGTGCTATTTTGGATCAACTGTGGAGTCAGCATCGAGCAACAGATTTTGCTGAGCATCCGCTCCTCTAGAAACGCTTCCCAGGATAGAGAGCAAAATCCCCCGACTTCTCAGCACACTCAATTTGCTAATTTTGTCCAAGGAAATCTACCCACCAAACTGATCCCTTCATGTTTTAGAGGGAGCGGTCCCAAGGAAGACCAACAGCACTGTAGACACTTTGGTCACCGATCAGCCCTTCCCAAGGCTGCACTACAGTGTACATATGTACAACACAGTGTACATACAAAATGGTGTATGTACCATATGGTGTACATGGCCTGATTGGGGTCTGCCAGAGCCTTTCCCTTGCCAAATACACATTTTTAACCATTTTAATCCTGATACTGCCTGCAGCCCTCAGCGGTAACAAGGGGCTGAGACACGGGCAAAGCATGGAGGCAGCGACAAAGCCATTCACAAGGTGTTGGGGAGCACTGAACCCTCCCCGAGAGCCTCGGTGGGAGCTGAGCTCCTCCTTGGAACAAGCGACGGGAGTCAAACAGTGGGAGAAGTTTGGGGAACTACTTCCAGCTGCCCAGAGGTGGTCAGCATCACAGGCAGCTGCGCTGAACTGGGTCTATCCTTAAAGAAAATCCAGCAGCGAGCACAGAGAACAAGACCCTTGAGAGAGGGTGGAACAAACTGCATGGCCATGGCTGTTGACTAACAAACAGCGGCTTATTATCTAACTAATGATCAATTAGTGTTAAAGGATGAGGCCTGTCCCATTTCATGAGCCAGCAGCAGTAGCATCTCCCTTCAGAGCCTGCGGCACCCAGGTGCACATGAAAAGGCCTTTCTTTATGGGAATTATTAGCAAAACCAGCAACCTCTCCCATGCAGATAGAATAATAATAATAAATAGTGGAACTAATGTGATTTGACCACGTTCAGGTTTTTCCCCTTCCCTGGATAAAACTCTTTTATTATCATTTATTTATTAACATAAGCCCTTCTTGTAATTGGGATTAACCTCCTGCTTTGCACTGCTGGGAGCTGAACAGACACAAGGGACACGAGTGTAGCACAGGGGACCCACGTCTGAAGGTACCCAGGGTTTTGTGCAAGCTGCAAGGACTGGAACCATTACCAAAACGGCACTGCTGGTCACTAGGAGGAAAACAGCATCGGTGATGTCCATGGATGGTGCTGGTAGCTGCAGTTTCACCCCCAAGGTTGGTGCTGCATCTTCCAGATGAAGACAAGTGTTGCTCGCCCGGGCAGTGCATGATGCACCAGGATCAGCCAGCATTTGTCCTGAGCAGCTCCTCCAGGCTCGTCATCGCTCACACTTTCATCCACATTTTCTGCCTGTACCATAATTGAAAACAACTGCACTGCTGAGACACACCACCATATCGTCCACATGCAGATGCGAACACAGGGGAGAGAGCAACTTCCAAAACTACTGCAGATTTTGGACATAAAAGCATTTTTGGGGATACAGTAAATCAGTATACAGTGACAAATCTCCCCATCTACTGATAGCTTCTTTCCTGACAACATGCAGTATAGCAGACCAGCATTCACCCTTAGTAATTCCAGTTAAATCAACGGAAATACCCAGAAAATAATTTAGTCCCAAGAGTTAGTTCATATTCAGCCAGACAGGACGAATGACAGTGTGGTTCCTCACTTGTTTGGTTGGTTTTTAACAAATTTATTGTCTGGACTTGAGTAATAATCCACCACCTGGACTCTTAGTAGAGTATTGATGTATTTTCGGTCCAGTCCTAAATCCGCTCAAGACAGAAGGACCATTTGTACTGACTTTGGAAGGTGTTGGTCAGGGCTCAGCTCCTGGAGGCTGTGCTGCCCCAGGCACAAGGCGCAGGGAAGGGGCTTTGGTGCTCGTCCGCTCGCCCACCTGGACCGAAGCCAGCACCCACCGGTCCCAGCTACCGCTCTGCAGAGCGGGAGCTCCATTAAAACAACAAATTGGTTAAGGATTATACAAGCATACTTTTATTTATTTTTTTTTATGTTTCCCAAAATTAACTCTGTAAACTGTCAATGCCACAGAAGAGCTCTGCAAGACAGGATATTTGTAAGGCTATTTTAAAGATTTTAAAATTGGGAAAGCGACTTAAAAAAAAACGGGCTTCCAGCTGAAAACTTTAAAGCCAGTTCACCAGCTAAATAATGCAAGGAAAACAAAAAATAATTCAAAATCATCTTAGCAGGCCTTTAATACTACATTTATCTGACAAGCTAAATATAGCAGCATTAGACTAAAACACTGTCGTCTTTAGTAGGCTTAAGTTTCGACAATTCATTTGCTATTTAGCATCTACATGATGATCTACTCAACACCTTGATTTTTTGAAACAAGGACGAATAGTAAATTTTTATCTGTGTAAAGAAGCCCAAATCATGACAAGCTAAACGTAGAAAAGGAGAGTGAAACCGAAGAATGATGTAAAACATAATTAAAGACCTTTGGCTGCCGCAGAATTGAAAACCAATTAAAAACCTCTTTTTGCCTAGGAAAGTCCCAGAAGAAATTCCTAAATCTTAATTTGCTTCTGTCCTTATCTCCATTGTGACAGGTCTCTGAAGCCTCCTCTGCCAAGCCAGGAAGATAAGAGAAGCGAGCAGCAGCGCACAGGGTCTGCCTCCCCCTCCGCAGGCAGAGCCGGCTGGACCGCGATCTTTAATTATGGAGCACGATCAGATGCTCTATTAGAGAAAGGGCTTTTAAAACCCTATTTAAAAATTTATATACAAGCCTCGATACCTTGCTGCTAAGTATAGCCCTCGCAGACAACGAAGGATGATGTTCAGCCCAGGCCATGCCTCAAAACCACCTACTCCGGCCAGCAGTTTCAGCTGCTCTGAGCTCGAGCTGTTCTGGGTACATCAAGGAGGCAAACCAAAATTTTCAAGTTAAATTAAAAAAAAAATTTCAAGTTAAATTAAAAAAAAAATTACATTATAAGGATCAGCACATTTCTGTCCTGCTGCTTGGGGGTAGTGCCTCAGCACTTTGCCAGACACTTGATACCATTTTGTTTTATTCCTGCAGAGAATTATCGAGGAGACAGGCTGGGAACACTCAGAAAGCCTTTTTACAGGTTTATATTTAATTTAAGAATCTAATCTAATTTCTTAGTAGCCTTTCCTTTTTGTTAAATTAACATTTAATTCCTTCCTTGCTATTTGAATGGATTCATATCTGTGGTCAGCCAGAGAAGATGAAATTGGAAAGTACAATTTTGGGGGTGTCATGCTGCATATGAGTAATGAGAACCATAGGAGTTTTTACAGAGATTTTGACATTTTTTTTTTTTTTAAGTACCACTTTTTGTTCTGTGTGACAATCTCATTACAACCTGAGGTTTGAGATTCACAACCATGGCAAGTGCAGAGACCAGAGGTAACCAGAGGGCTTAGCTCTGCTCCCAGTTCCACCACTGGGAAGACGCAGCCTGCCCACTGTGTACCCACTGGACACAGCCGTTGTCCTCCCGAGCATCGCCAACACACAGATCAGAAATGCCAGGCCATCGAGCCCCTCCAAAGCGTGATCTGGGAGCTGATGTCGTGCAAGAGGGGAAGCATCCGAGGGCAGAGAGGCTGCAGTGCCAGATGTGCCGGGGACCCTACGCGCCCTTGGAGTGATACAAATGCACCTTTTCTCCTGCACATCTTTCCCTTTTGTTGAATGCTCCCTTACTCCTGTTACTGCACTTTTTTCCTTTACTTTTTTAGACCTCTAACATACTCTGTATTTTCCTCCCCACCAAGCCAGACTCAATCTTCCCTGCCTCTGCTGAGCCACGCAGCCAGGTCAGCTCTCCCCACTGCAGGCAGCCGGTGACCCTGCTCACACCGTCCCTCTCACAAGCCCTAGTCTTCTCATCTGGAGGAGGGGAATAAAAATTTTCTTAGGAAAACCCTACAAGATGATGGACGACTGACCACTGCACTTTCCCCCTGGAGATCCCACAGGGGTTGCTTGAGCTGGCAGCTTGCTGGAATTTTCTTGTTTTAGTGTGTATCCACGAGCTTCCCAAAGAGCAGCTTGGGCAGTGCAGGTCCTTTCATTATTTTTCCTGCTGAAGCCCCAGTCTCCATCCAAGTCACCAGCTGCAGAGAAGCAGCCTGCACCTGTTCAGACACAAGGAAATATCACAGTGCTAGTATTTACCAGCAATTATGTAAAGCAAACTTGCACCTTGAGAACACATTGACATTATTTAAAACTTGTGCTCCCAGTGGCTTTGCTCCCTTTGCTTGTGCATGTCACAATGGAGGCTGCAGCGGATTGCTGCCTTGAGCATGCCATGCCGGTGAGGCTCCGTTTCCTTCTTGCTCCCAGCCCCGGCGGTTTTGCTCCCCATGGTCAGGGCTGGGTGCTCCCCTTTAGGTCCGCAGCTCCCAAAACAACTTAGCCATTTGCTCGCCCAGCTCAAAACCCTGAGAAAGAACCACTTTCTCCCATACGGGCACAACCTGCCAGGCCACACTGGGCACTGATCCTGCTGGAAACACCCACTTTTTGCACAGGTGCCTTCCCCACATCCAGGTTTCGCAGTGCAGGAAGGAGCCGTCAGGGACTGCTTTGCTAGTGCCCACCAAAGCAATGCCCACATGGCCTCAGGGCAGGGTAAATGGCTCCCGGGTTTCCTGCAAGCTGCTGCCCAGAAAGGGAAATTTCTCCCCCAGCAGGAGGGGATGGCAGCTGTAACATGGGGGGACCCAGGGGAAGATGAGCAGCAGGGCCCAAAGACCACAGAGACATGTATCCCCTCTTGAGCAGCTAAAAATCCCTGCAGATAACCGGGTACCAACCTGGGCTGCACCCAAGGAAGAGGGTTTTCTGCTCATGCAGAGGTTCACAGTCCCTGCCGCCGTCAGGGATATGCACACAGGGTTCACCGTGCAGGGACCTCACTGCACGTGCAAGCTCAGCAACACGGTGCCACTGCTGGAGATGTCCTCATGCGAGCAGTGCAGGCTGCGGCCCCTCCACACAGAGGCCAGGCAGCTGCCAATGTTTACTGGGCAGGTGCTGCTGTCTCAGAGCCCAATTCCTGAGCCAGAGGCAGCGATGTGTTGGCCATCAGCAACTCTCTTGCTCACTCATAGGTGTTATGCACTGAGATAAGTGATGAGAGCTGGAAAACCTACCTGCCCTGGGGGCCAGCTTTAATTGCAGCATCTTCCCCCCAGGACAGGAGCCTCGGAGGGCAAAGCTTTTCCTCTCTGGGGACCAGCTGTGATCCTGAGCGCTCACCCTCTGGCATGCTGGGCAACGTGCTCCAGGGCTCCGGTCCTCCTTTTGCTTCAGGTGGGTGCACTTGTCACTGCTTAGCATTTACAACCAGCCCTCAAGGGTCATTTCCATGAATCAGGGCAATGAGTCATCTGATCAGTTTGCTTACCATGCCAGTGAGTTTTGCTGCTGCACTCCTTACATGAAAAAGGCAGCTTTAATTTGAGGAAGGCAGATTTAATCCTGCTGGAGGAGAAAAGCCATCAGGAGTTCATTTAGTGCAGTTCGGCAGGAGCTCTGCATGTTGGCTCTCACGCCATCAGACGCTTAGTAAGAGGCAACTCCGATTGGGAATTAACCCATTTTGCAGTTACTGCTAAACCTCTGGGTTTCATTATTTTAAAAGAAAGTACTTTAATCCCCATTGCTGGTCTTTTCCCAGAGACCTCCCAGCCTCAAAGCAGTTTCCTTTCTACAATGACAACTTCAGGACCTTCTCTAAGTTAGGCTGGATCCAGAGCTCAGGGGGCCCCAGGCCATCAGACCTACCCAGGTATCCCAAGACCATCAGCCCCAAGGGCTCTTCTACACATAGAGGTAGGCTTTTTTTTCCCCCCCTCCACTGGGACAGCTAAAGTTTATTTTTCTTTATGCCAAGCCTTTTTTCCTGAACAACAGACTGCCCTGAGAGAAGGATGGAGAGGGACCATCTAGAGGTTTGTGTATTGTAAGGTCACAGCAGGCTTTCCCTGATGTAAGTCACTAATAGCATGGCTAGACACACTAAATGACATAAAAGTCTAGAGTGGACAATTAAATATAATTTCAGAGTGATACTTATCCTACTTGGAAAGAGCACCGGATTTACAATGTCTAATCCTTTGCAAAATGTCTGTATATTAAATAGCAATAGTTAATGCGACCACATATCCTCTTGGTAGTCTCGTTAGTCTATCCTCTTGCTAAAAATACTCCTGGTTTCTCTCTGGGAATACAGTAATTCTCATTAGCAAATCATGGTTAGTCTTATCTAATACAACAGCACAGACTAATATACATGGAAAATACATCAAAGAAACTAAACGATGGCTTTATGCCTTTCTGAGTGGTAAAACCAGTCAAAGCAATCATTTATTTTCTTGTGAGAATATAACATAAAAAAACCCAAACCACTACATGCAAAAGCTAGCAATGATCTTGTGCATGTATAACTTAGACCATACACCTCATTGTACTCAGACCATGCATTGTACCCACAGCGACATCCTTTCGTTCCCCTCATGGCATCTCTTGGAGGTCCTCAACACGAGCCACACCGACCTAGCAGGGTTATGTGCCAGATGGAAACAACAACTCACTGAAGTGCTCTATGTCTACGCCAGGGTCATTCTGGTTTCTTAAATCGTAGCTTTCCAGTGTCTCTTCATTACAAGAACTTGGCCTCCAAATTGCAGGCGGTTGCTTGTTGAATTTCTCCAAAATGGGTGTTGCTTTCACATCATCCCCATAGAAATACTCCAGCGGGTGGGAAGAAGCACGAGCCCTGGGTTGCCCTTTCACACAAAGGCCTAATTTGCAAAAAAGTGTATGTTTTACAGAAGCGTTAAAGCAAATGACTGGGAATTCTCAAGGCTATACAAAGCACCTCCCATGAAGCGCGCTGGTCACCGGACCCCGGTGTCAGACACTGGTTTGGGCTCAACCATTGCATAAATCAGTACCTGCCTTTCTCCCTCCCTGCCCCTCAAGGTCAGTTCCCTCATTTACCAGCAACTAGGCTGTTTGTTTAGATGACTTATAGGCAAGAGAAAGCACTAATTACCTTGCAAAATAGCATCAGGAAGACAAAAACAACCACACCCACAGGTTTATTTTTATCGTCATAAAGACTACCCCTCAGCAAATAAATGTAATGCTGCTTTTTGAAATACATGGCAACTCTCGGGGTGGGGAATATCAAAAAAGCCCCTCAGACTTACAGATTTTGCCTGGCAGTGGGACCCTCTGGGGATCTGGTTAGCAAATACCACTTTGCACACAAGAGCTCATTTGCCTTCTCTGCTTCATTTAGCTTCTATATTGAGAAAACGAAGTGACCAAAGTAACATTCTCCAGAAGGCATCCAGTCTGGAGATCACCCACCCAAGCAGCACAGCTGAGCGAGGAGCAGCCAGTACCAACGGAGGCAGCCAGGGCTGAATCCGGCCCCTGTTACAAACAGCAGCAGAGGCCGCTCAGAGGCTGAGCGCACCTGCGGCGAGCCTGGCTGCAGACGAGACGCTCCCTTGTCTGGAGGAGAGCTCTGCCCCGGGAGGGCATTGAAGCTCTGGGGTTCCAGGCACCCCTGCAAAAGGGCATCCACAAGGCCTGAGTGCTTCCCTGGCCTCCACCACCTTTAAGCAGCAAAACCCTAAGAACCTATCAAACAGGCTGAAAGGTAGGCAGTATTTTTACTAAAATTGCTTTAAAATCACTGTAGCTTTCATAAAACTCTCATTTTACCAGTAATTTTATCACGTTGTTGTGGTTTTTAGCACAACAAAGTTCCCTCACTGCTTGGTGACAGCCACGAACAAAACTTGCACCACCCTGTGCCTGTAGTAAAAGTAGGAATATGCTCCAGATTTTTTTTGAGAGCCTAAAATTACTCGAAATGGCTTTTCATCAAGACACATAAATCTGATCCGTGACCCGCACACAAACATCTCACATTGTTCCTCATCATTCACTGGAGCTGAAAGGGAGACAGGCCTTAAATGAACATTAAACATTGCATCTGAGTATTTAACACTGCATCTTTTTCAACTGAGGGAAGCCAGTTCCCCCGTTACATCCTGCTTGTTTATCACTTTCTTCAGCTGTGAACACACAATTTTTGGTGATAGATACTCTAATAAGTAACCGAAGTTACTTTTAATTAGTAAGCAAAGTTACTTTTACTGAATAAGTAAACTGTAAAGCTTTCTTGTGTGCCTACAGAATGTATTTTCTCTTATATTGTCTGCGATTATATTACCAGAGTCCTCCTATTATGCAAACCTGGTAAACGAAGCACAAAAATATCAGGCAATTTGAAAGGTCTGAATAGGACAAATGTTGCTGGTGAAATGGCTGGTGGGACTGTAGTTTCCAAGAACAAGTTGCCGCTAAACTACTGCACCTCTTTCCAGTGCCTTAATGATGGAAAGCAAAAGCGGGAGCTCGCTGAGAAGTGGCAAAGCATCCTACAGGCCACAAGAAGGAGCAGGGCTGAAACCGCCATGGATTTGCCACTGTAGTGCACATTTTACAACCAAATGTTGATGTATAAACCATCATCCGCGATGGAACAAGCACTAAAAATGGAAGAAAGAACATTTAGCTGCTATTTTGCCACTCAAGCTTTTTATTTAGCCATTCAAGGTGGTTTGATTTTTTGCCTTTTTTTTTTCCATAAACAATTCATCCCACTTCACCTTGACAGCTTGTTTACAATTTGTTTCTAGCCACAGACAGCTGACAGATGTGATGTGATTAGCAAGACAAGGCAGCCTAAATACAGAGCAGACAGCACAGCAGAAGACACGCAACGGGACTGCAAGCTGCTTTGCACGCTTCAACATACCTTGAAGTTTTCATCTGAAAGTGGAGATGGGCATTAACCCCTGCAATACCAGGCAAGGTTTGCTTTCAAAACTGACTGCACTGAGGAGCAGACCCAGTTTCTGATGAATTATAGAGGAAAAAGTAGGTGGCTTTCTGTGGCTCGACTCTTTCAGACAAGAACATTTTCAGCTCAGTTCCACTATCGTTAGCAGAGTTACTAAAATAATTATTGCAGCTCAGCTTGTGCACTGGTGACCTTCTCCTTGATGCCACCTCTGCAGCGCTATGGTAACAGGAGCCCGCGACAGTCACTGCGGAGCGCCACAACTGCTCTGATCTGCAGGAGCAGAGGTGCCTGGGGGGAAACACTCCCCTCCAATATTCCGAGTTGTCAGATGTGAAGTCATCTGGGTATTTTCCGAGCAAAGGGGTAGGGACCAGGAAGAAGAGGAAAAACAAAGAAATCACCTAATAAACCCAAATAAGTACGTCTAAGTGGTAGTAAATTCAGATACCCAGGGTCTCCCTTGCTAAGGTCTTGACATCGCACGCTTTGGCTTCTCAAAAAACCCCCAAGTAATACATCAAGAGAAGAAGCCACTTTGCAGTCTTTTGACTGGGCCCTTTCAAAACATTACTCTCCAGTTTTGAAAGGTGCACAAAGCTATCCAATATTCATACCTCAGCGTAACGCATCCGAGAGCACGCTGTCCAGGATCTGCAGATGAGGTCACGGGCCTGGTCAGACTGCTTTACTTACCAGTCTGGCTGAGGAATTTTACTTAAGACTGTCAAGTCACATGGATAGAGTCTTCAGTTAGTGAGCAGACACTGACAATTGAGCAAGGGGCATACCACCTTCTGCAAGAGCAGCACAGGTGCCTTCAGGGGCTGATGGTTCACATCACACTGCAGCAACGCACCACATTTTGGCAGAGGCATTAACCAACAGGGACGAGAATCTCTTAGCTCGGAACGCAGCTGGCTGGGGTGCCACCACATTTTTTTAAGCAGTTACTCATCTGGAAGATGGGGAAGCCCTCTCACCCCATGTGTGGCAGTGCTATTTCAGCATGGCAACCCAGCCAGGTTGCAGCCACCTCCCACACTTGAGCAGGGATGGCTCAGAGCCAGGAGGAGCAGCCTGTACCGCGTTACATTTAATCTGTATCACACCAGGCTTTCAACCAGTTACTCCTGCAACGAACCTAGTTACTTGCAGCAATTCAAGAACTGTTTTCATAAAACAACCATTGTTTCCTCATGAGGTTCTCCTGTGCCTTCCATGTGTGGTCAATACAGCTACTTGACAGTGTAGTCTTTGCTGTTGACATCAAAGAGCTCTGAACCTGACCCATCATTTACCTTCAGGCAGATTACAAGATATTAGGGGTTTTGAGGAAAAAAACCCAATAAATAATACCAATAAACAGTCAGAGAAAACAAGTACTTCAAACCTTAGATGATAAGCAGCATCAGAAGAGTGTGATAAACTATTTGCTCCCATTTCATGCATAAGGGAACACAGACTTTCCACGTGGCTTAGAAAAGGACAGGAAAGAGAAAGCTCTTCCTTTAGCAAACAGGAGAATTAGGAAAATAAAGATGTATCACGCCCTCCTACCAAGACCCAGTCCCTGAACTCAGCTCATGGACAGCCAGGGCCAAGGGTGCCCCTCCAAGACTCTCATCCTGCCCTCCCCAGCAGCAGCGCTTGTTCCTGTGAAGCTGAAGAGCCGGGCTCTTGGGTGGTCACATACCGCTGGAGACTCACCATGCTCCTGCTCTCAGGGCACTGCTTTTGCCACCAGTAGCAACATTCGGGGCTTCTTCCAGCAGGTCCCTCCCACCACTCTCAGTAAACATCATGCCAGTAAGATTTAGTAATAGAGAGGAGTCTTTTGCCTGTTAGCTTTCATATTTGCATCTTACACATCGAGCATTCCTCTGTTTAACTTCAAGCCATTTCCAATGGCCGAGTAGTAAGATGAACACAGGGTTTAATGGCTTGATTCCGCAAAGTCAGCTCTGTGCGGGGCACGGGGAGGCGGAGAAGACTCAGAGCAGGGGCTTCCGTAAAAAGAAACTCCTGTAATTTTTAACCTAACTTGTTTGCTAATTGATAGGCTGATTTTATACTGCTCAAAATAGTAACTGCTATTTCCCTTCAGCCAGTGGACTGTTAATGAAGCTGGAATTTGTCCCAGTGACCATATGGCACACGTCATCTCTATCAAGTTATCTAAATTCCAGAAAGTCCACATTTATAAGTGTATAAATATGGAAGAGGAAAATGAAATGTGATTCCTTAGGAAGTGCATTTTCTGGAGTAACCCCAAGCTGTGAGATGCAGCTGCTTATTGAATGGCAGGGTTTCTCATGCTACATGGTGTTAATGGAAGACTAAAAAATTCATCTTAATTTGGAATAGACAGCAAAAATGAGGAATGAGATGTAGAATATGCAACACCGTTTAAAACTCTCAGATCTAATGCCCGGTCTAATGCAAATGTATGTTTACTAATAGGATGGGTTTTCTCTGGGGAGGAAGCAAGGAGAGGGAAAGCAAACAGGGCTTTTTTCTCATCAGCATCACTAAGTACAGGACATACGCTTGGTGACACACGGAGGCCACAGTGGCATTCCTAACTGCTTAGCCTCTGCATGCCCCAACCTGCTTAGAGTAAGAGACAAAATGTGAGAGAAGTATTTAAGGACTAAGCAGAAAATGGGGGGAAAAAAAACCCCAGCCCTCTCCAAAATCAGTGGCTGATGAGTGCTAAAACCAAGTGGTCTCGTCTAGACATCCTCTTACAGTGACCTCTACACACAATGATTGCAGCTCAAGTTTGCCCTATGCTTTGGAGAGCCAAGATTCAAATGATTCCTATGAACAATCAAGGATTAAAAAAAAAAAAAAAATATATATATCCTTCTTCCATGCTCTCAGATGAAGATATTTTCAGGACTCTGCTGTCTGCACCACATGATGGTCCTTGGCTTTGGGCGGCCGCTCTCGCAGCGGGGAGCAGACCCATCTCCCAGGCAGGTGCATGGAAATGGGATTTGATGCTTGCTGCCTCGGTGCAGATGAGTGTGCATTGTTATTCCACGGCATATGACAAAAGTCACAGCTCGGGGAATAACTCAAAGATGTTTGATTTTTTCCTTTCCCAGCACTGTGTCACTGCAGGCCAAATGGAAACCTCCTGGGTTATTAAACAAGATCAATTTGACAGGATGGTAAATCATAAAATTGTCCCAAATTGCAGAGGTGCTGACAGCATACACTATAATCTGGTTGGCACCTGATGTTTCCTTTTCTTTGTTTCTTCTTGCCACAGGAAGAAACAGCCCCTCCTTAAATCTCTCCAGCGAAAAGCAGCAGCAGCAATGCCAAAAAGCCTGAATGATAAACCAAAACCTGGCGTTTCATGTTGTCTTTGCTGGGTTCAAGTAAATGCTATAATGCTATGATAGTTAAGACACAGAAAATGGCTTTAAAATTGGTTTTAAAAAAAACTCAAAAACATATCTTCTAATATTCTATATAATTTTAAAACATTATTCAGAATTGACTATAAAGAACACACTGTGACTTGTGGGAACTAAGGCATCATTCGTGTGATTACAGCAGAAAAGTGAGGCATTTGTTGTGTATGAGCACTTGAGAGGTCCCATATATGCACACACAGTCAAATGTTAATAGTGTTGCACATCAACAGAAGCAATCTGTTTGGTTTGGGGACAGACTGGGGGATTTACTTAATTGTCTTTATTTACAGCAACAATCCTTTCATTGTGAATACCCTGAACTCCGACAAAACATGCCTAAGGGACAGCAACTCCCCCTCCCCTTTCTAGAAACACAGGCTTTGAGATGTTGACTTTCCTTTCTTAACTGCAATTAAGCTGCTGCTTTGATTTTCCATCCAAGTTCAGTTTCCCTGTCCCTGGTGCAGGTTCTTTAGTTACACAAGGTTGTTCTTTGAAGCTGGGCGAGCACTGCTCTCAAGGAGCCTTTGTGGGCAGAAAGGGAGCCTTTCGGGCAGTAAACCTCACAAGCCAGTGCTCTACCCACCTCTTAGCAAGGAGTACACGCTCCCTATAAAACAACTACATAGAACTATTTCCAAAATTTATCTGAGAGTAAAATATTCCAACCTGAAGTTAATAAGCACAGACCCAAATAATCTGCATGTAAATGTCTGATCCAGGGCAGGTCTGCTCTCCAAAGCAAATTATTTTTTCAGATTTATTCCATCGTTAAGAAAAGGGATGACCCCTCTTTACCATACCTAACGATGCAGCACAGGAGCCTGTGCCCATTAGCAGGAGTTCTACAACTTTGTAATATTTATTGACAGCTGTCAAAGGTTTGGGTAAAAACCTGGGAAGGTACACTGGCAGGCACTGCGTAAGAAACATGGGGAGGGGACTCAGGTCATCAGCGGTGTGTTTATTCTGGTGCATAAAACACATGAAGGAAAATTATTTCCACACTTCTAAGAAAAGATTACAAGCAATGAAAAACAAATGGAAAAGAAGCCAAGCAATTGTTTTTACAATGATGTTGAACAAGGGAGGTAAAGGCAAAGTTGTTAATGCAACAGAGGCCAAGTATTCTGGAACAACACTGGATACGGGGGGACACAGGTTAAAATGGACCAATTTTAGCTTTTTCCTTCATTAATTGTCACTCTTCCATGAGTTAATGTTTAAAATCTGAAGTGTTGCTACAGTTCTTTTTCCCCACAGTGTTGGGCAGACAGATGAGAGTAAACAAGCTTGTGAGGTCTGGAAAGCCTGACCAAACCCTGACCCTCCCTCCTGCAATTTCCATATGGGCACAGAAGAAAGAAAGAGCAGAAGCAATGGCCAAGAAAGTAGTATTGCATACCAATGAGTTGCTGTATTTCTACCCCTTCCAGGGGACTCAGCAGCTCTGGTGCTCAACCCTCCTTGAAAAGAGAATGAGGAGATTCTGGTGGTCATTAGACACCAGGGAAACCAAAATTTTAGGTCAGCCCTAAGAGATTTGCCTCCTGCACACAGATTTTAGCTGGGTTTGAGAATATTTGCTTGCAGGGCAGCAAGGGGCTGGTGGGAAATTAGATGTCAAAGCCATGGTCCTCATTCCACAGCTCCACATGATCCTTAGCAGGCCAGAGCCCCGATGTACTTTAGATAGAAGAATCAAAGCTCAGATTTATTTTGGAACTCAATCAACGGGCAGTATGGAAGAGAGGCGAGGTGCTTTTACACTTGCCTAGAGATAAGAGACCCCAGCCAGCACAGAATGCTGCGGTCTAAGAGAGAACACCTAATGTCTACACAGCAACGGGCGAACCAAGAGCCCAAGCAGATATGAACAGCTGAGCTCTGGTTCACCTAAGCCATGTATGAATTATTTATAAGAAAAAAAAAAAAAAATCACTTCAGACAGCCTGTGGGAGCTCAATGTCCAAATGAACCTCTGAACCATGCCAAACTAAAAAAAAAAGCCTTTTTCCTGCCTAGAATTCTAATTTTACTCTGCAAATTTACTAGCTTTGTGTGTTTCCAGTCCCAAACACATTTTCATCTGAGATCTTTTCACATTACAAACTGAATTCTTCTAAACCCTTAGGAAACAGAGCTCCAAATAGAAAACTTTTTAATGAATATGTGGATAGCCTGACAGCATGTAGCTCAGGAAGAACCAACTGAACCTTTCACTCCCACTACAAGTTCAGAGAGGCATTACTCATTTCATGAATAAAAAGTGACAAACCCAAACAGCAGCAAGAAACACTCCCAAAAACGGGGAAAAAAAACAGCATTCAAGAGCCAAAAATAATACACAGAGGAAGCGGCAATCCCCATTCCAGATCATCCCTTCTGGAATGTCAGCCATGCAGGGCTCCTGCTGTAGCACCACTCCCAGGTTATTTGGACTGCATCTTCTACAAATCACCTGGCCATTAAATAACTCCGGAGGACTCCTGTGTATCACTGACGCTGGAATTCCTGACAAAAACTAGCCATGTCACTTTAATGAGTAAGATACATTGTGGAACAAAGCCGCCACATTTTCCCCAGAACAGGTAATGAGCAGGTCCAGCAGAGCTGGACACCAAAAGATTGAGCCTGTAGACTGAGAAAAGAAGTTCACCTAATGATGTGTAGAAGACTGGCAACAAGAACATGCAAACCAGTGCCAGTCAAAGTCATCCTAATTCCCTACGTTGTTTTCAAAACCGTGATCACCTTTCCACAGCTGAATGGGTCCTGCAATACTCATGGGACCAAGAACTTTGTCATTAAGCAAAGTATACATAACTCTGCATTTTAAGACTTTTTTCCTGACCATATCTGTACACAAAGAGCAATCATTCACATTTTAAATAAAAAAACAAAAGGAAAAAATCTGAGAAGCTACAGGTGCTGTGCAAGTAAAGAACACTTTCACAGAGCATGGAAAGCATAAAGTGCTACGTCAGATCTTGACTCACCCTCCAGACCTCTGGGTAACCTACGACTACACACAGCCTAAAACACCACATAAGGTGCAAGCCAGGAGGAAATGGGACACCCACTACTCCTTCAACACACATGTACCTTCTACTAGGTTAAAATGGCTTATACATTTCCAAGTATGCACAAGCTGAATTATGATTACGTTTATCAAAAGCACGTTACATACCAGCAGTGGGCTATTTTCCCCCTTGACGTGAGGTCTGTGGCACTAGAAAAGCTTCAGCTTTATCGATTCTGATTAGGAGCAGAGGAAGTAACAAAGATGTCAGCTACAAAAAGGAAGAATTAAAAAACTAGCAACCAGCAGAGTCAGACACCAATGCAAAGATGAGGTAATTACAGGCTGGAAAGTAAATTAAGAAATAACAATTCTCTTAGGTAGCGTGAACTTTGCAAAAAAATTGCTCTGATCTTTCCAGGTTAGATAAACCCCAAATCTTTGGCTATGAACTCTTCCAGATGTTTGTATTACACTTATTCCTGCGGCACCAAATTATTTTTTGATGTTTAACCAGCCCGTCAGATTAAGACTGTGAGCCTTTGGGGAGAATTTTATTTATCTGTATGCAAACTGCCCTAATCTAAGATTTGCATTATTCTGCTAAAGAATCAGACTATAGGTTTGAGCTTCTGACTGTTAGTAAAAACCTTCTCCTTGAAGATTCCCCCCCTCAGAAACGGGATGGGTGATTTAAAAATAGCATCGGTGTGAGAAACAGTTCATTTTTGTCCTGAGAACAGGTTAAGACTCTCAGTGATTCTTCAGCACAGGGGAACTCCAGAGCCGCAGGCCGGGCCGTCAGCTGCCTTCTGCTGCTCCAGTTCTCACCCCTTCAGGACAATTCCATTACCCCAAGGATGCCAAGACTGCAAATGCCCCAGGATAGGTTGGGTCCTGCCATGAACTGCTTTCCCTGGGCTAGACTCTTCGACTTCATACAACTTTCCAAGGGAAGGGGAACCACAGAAAACTGGACATCTGCAGATGATCAGCTCTTTGATGCGAACAGGGCAAAGAAAATTCAAATAATCTTGGCTTTCCCGGGTTTTCTTCCCCATCGCTCTTGTCCTATTTCAAAACAGCGCAAGGGAAATGTCATCCTAGATGTCTCGAGTCATTCAGAGTGCTGTGTTTCTTTGCAGGGATATCAGCCAGGCCTTTTGACAAGTTGTATATGGAAGTGAGCACTTTTGGCATTTGCTGCTAGCTGGGCACCAAAAAAAGCAAAGTCCAAAGGAATTCTGAGATTGCAGTGTGGGTCTGCCATCATCAGGAGAGGGCAGACGGCTCCAGCAGCTCTCCCTCCTAGCACACTAATGTAGTCTTATTCGCATTCAGGTCAATTATCTACTAATGGCTTTTTATCCAGACGCTTTTCTAATTTAGGTACTATAACTGCAAAACGAAAGCATTCATGATTTATGAAAAAAGAGGTGGCTGCTTATCATCTGGACACTGCTGGCTCTAAATACTATGACGGGCTAACTCTTCATAAAAGCAGCCTTACTGAAAATGAAGATTGAATATCTGCTATATCTATATGTACACCTACAGCTGTGGATTCAGAGATGGAAAGGGTTCGTTAGGCTACGGTTAAGATAGATGTAATGAGCATCAAGCCATTTTACACTGCAGTACAGAAGAAAATGATTTTCAGTTTTTGGCAAATCTTTGATGTTTCCTTTTCCATTCTGGTGAGTAGACATTAACTAATGCCATTATGAACACTTTAATCCAGAGGGAGATATAAGAAAAAACCTCAAAGATTAATTTGATTGAAGCACTACATTTAACCCACTATGCTATGTCCAACACTGATGACAAAATGACATTCAAAAAGAATTCTTCCACTTTAAGTAGAATAGAGTCAATGAAAAAAAAAAAATCTCTGCGTTGTGGCCATATACCAGCTCCTGGGCTATTCTCAAGGCTCAGACACAAAACACTGACATCCTGACTTCTAACCATCTCATAATGGTTAGAACCCACCCTAAGGTTTTTCCGAATGGACAACAGCAGTGAAGATACCCACTTCTACACAGTGCATCTCCTCATCCCCAGCATGCAGACAGCAGGCTGTATTTACATTATCCAAAAGGAGCTGGAACTACTTCAACTACTTTTTAGATTAATTAATAAATAATTAAAATAGAAATGGAATATGGATTTCAGGGGATTTAAACTCGAGCAGGCTCTAAAATCTGGTCTCTGAGCTGGAAAAAAAATTAGTAGCATGGGACACAAATGACTGACACGTACTTAAACGACAGAGCAACATTTTCCTATCTGGTGCTTTGCACAGCATTAGAAGAGTATTCTTAAGGTGATGAGTCAATTCGTCTTGACTGGCTACTTTCCTAGAGCATTCACTGGTGCCACTATTAACACCTGTAACAACCTTGCACAGCTATGCAGAATTAAGATTATTATTTTTTTAAAGAGGAATTGCTTTTGATTTTAACCAAAACAATTATAAAACCTAAAGCTTACACATACATTTTGGTAGTGATCATTACTAGTAAACTGCATAAAGAATAAATATCAGTACTTCCAAAAGTGACACCATAGTAATACTGCTGCTTGATGCATCAAGCAGGGACAAAATACAAATAACATAGTCCCAACAAAAGTCTATTAAGCTTTACGTGAGTATTGGTAATAGGTAGCACAAGAAAATAAGCTGATTTAAACAGTTTTCCCCAGATGATGCCCCTCTGACTGCGTTCATTACCAAAACCACTTGTAACATAGGATGCGAAGTTCAGAACAAGCGCGATGGTATTAGCCTTCTATAAGCACTCAGAGCCGCAACTTGTCAGCAGTGCATTGTATTTTGGAGCAGATCGAGATTTATGTAAATTTGCACGGCTGCACGCATAAGCAGTAGTTCTCCAAGGGAAAAAAAAACCCAAAACTTTTGTCAGTCCTTAACAATAAAATGAACACATCAGGCCAATATAGTTTCTTAAAAGTAGGTAAAAAAATACCCATTCGTGATCACTTCTGCATTGGTTTCCTAGCACACACAGATATACGTAATGCTTATCCTGGAGACAGTGAGGCAGAGGAAGAAAACCAAATACATTAATGAGGTAGCTTAGACTGAATAGCTGCAGTTAAAAGTTTTATTGAACAAACGAAGGTAAAATGTGGTAGTCCAAGTTCACTGAGCAAAAGCAGCTCTCTCGCTGAAGCTGCACTTTGTGCTAAATAACCTTATTAACTGAGACTATACAGAGGACACGTTATGCAAGTTATCTCAACAGCAAAGGAGAAAAGTTAGATTAAATTTGATGTGATGGAACAATTTGGTCAAATTCAGTGGCTTAAGTTAATGTTTCTAGCCCTTATCTACCTATATTCAGTACAGGCATACAACAGAATATACAACTGCACTGAATTCCCATTTGTTAATAGTGTGTGCTCCCATGCAAGCGGAAGCCAATTCCTGAAAAAACCCAAATTAAAAAACCCAAACATTTTAAATCTTTTGTTTGAAGCATCACTCAACCGACTCAGGAAAAACACTCGATACATGTTGTAAAAAACTCCCGGCCTCTACAAGGTCTGCTTCCTGTATAATGGTAGTATTTTAAAATGACTTTATTTCTCCCCTCTGCCTAAGAAACTTCATATGCTCTGAAAGCACCCACAAAGTCAGGTGGGCAAACCGATATGTCAAAAATACTCTGTGAAAAGAGGGAGGTAGCTCAGGCCCCTTGGCAACCTTCTGTCATAGTTCACATTGATGTGGTCTACCTCCCCTTGTAATCGGCAGTCAAAAATGAAAGGAAAAAGGATTTCAACTATGAAATTTAGTGAAAGAATGTGTTCAATACAAAGTCTTCAAATTTGACTCATTGGGCTTCCAAATGTAAACTATAAGGTACCTCACACCCAATACACAACATTAATAACGTACCTAGTTCATCCATTTTACAGACAATATCTTCTCATTTGTTAAACATTTGGCTCGGGTGAGTACATCTTTTTTTGTTAACCACTTGACAAACATTCTAGGTCAAACAAACAGCACAAATAATGTCGAAGTCTTTTTTTTTTCCAGTAATTGTACGAAATGCTGTAGGCTAAGCCTAACAGAAACTACTGAAGAAAAATAATAGACTCCATGATGCAGTGCAAAGGTGTTACTACAACATCATAAGTCAAGGGATGTTTCTAAGGTGCTGAAAGAGGAGATTCTCTAGACGGTGACCCTGTATTGTCCTCCGGTGGGAAAACAGTAAGAGTGCAAGCTCGAATGCCACCAAGTGATTCTGGAAGGTCAAATACTTTATGCCACTCATCTTTTTCTGGATCATATTTCTGAACTATTTCCACCATACACCGATTATTCCAAGAATATCCTCCAACAACATAGATTTTATTTTCAAAGACAGCAACCCCAACATCACTTTGCCCACGTAACATGGCAGCAATTGGAGTCCACTGGTCTAGAGTTGGTGAGTAATATTCACAGCTTAGAACATCATCATAATCGCTCGTTCCTCTAAAGTGATTTCCACCAATAACATAGAGCTTGTCTCCTACAGTACACATGCAATGCAGACCTCTCACTGTCGTCATCGGCGCTTTCTGAGTCCATTTGTCTGTGTCAGGGTCAAAACACATAAGTTCCTTTTGGAAAGTATCATGGGTAATTCCCCCTAGAGAAATATAAACACATGTTAGAGCAGTGCCCACCCTAATAAGCAATAAATAGCAGAAACATACATTGTCGTGAATGAATTCAGCCTTCCCTAAAACTTTTTCGCATTGGCTTAGTTTACTATCACATACATGCTCCATTTCAAATGACATTTTAAATGTACCTTGTTCCTTTAAATCCAAATACGGAAAGCAGCCATGTCTCATACAGTACTTCATTACATAAGATGATACCAGCAGATTAAAAGAACAAAAAATTGTTACCAGTGCTTCGTTTTGGCAAAATTATTTCTTTGCTTACATTTGTTTAGTTTGCTAGTTTTGCTTCTCACCATCAAGAAAACAGGGATCCATTTCCCTTTCAAATTTTGATACTATGCTACTGTGTTTTAAGTGGTCCTATCACATAACAGAGTTTTCTTCAGAAAGCTTTTTTCATCAACTTGAACTGAAGAGAGAGAGGACGCAGATTTCAAATAATCTTCTGTTAATAGATGACTATGGTTCTCTCTGTATTTACCTTCTCCATGGTTCCCTGCAAAAGCAGTTGGAGAGGCTTCAGGGGAAATCACAGGACAATTTCCCACCAGTGGATGATATGTCCCACCTTTCCGCAAGGTCACTAGGCAGGTCAGAAAGCAGTCAAACCAATTTCAGACACTGTAGGCTTATTAGCTATGGTTTAAGACCATCATGCAACTATATTTGAGGTGCTAAAAATATGCAGAGAACACACTGCTACTGAACAACCTCCTGCTGGGCTAACCATTCAACATTGAATTATCACGCTTGGATTATTAGCGGACAGAGATGGCATGGTGTCTACAGGAGTTATGCAAGGAAGTACTTAATTCTTCAGTTGGACAGTAAGAATTAAATACAGAAAAAAATAGGAGGACTCTCCAGCCCTGACATTTAATGACAGCCATAGTAGTGGCAGTGCTTGGAAGCCTGTCAGGGAGAAGAGGCTTTAATGACAAAGGAACCATTCTTCACATTTTCGACCCCAAAAGTGTCTAGACTCACAGGGATATCTGAGAGGATGGGAGGAAAAGAAAAATCTGTGGGAAATACACAGCATCTACATGAAAAACACACAGCAGGGAGCATATACACGTGCCACCTGCAATAAAACAAGCAAAATGGGCAAAAAAAGTACAAGTAGCAGCAAAATTATTAGAAGCTAGCTTAATGGACTTGCTCATAGAAAAATAAGCAGCTGTACCGTATGGTAAATTTTAAAACAAATCTCTCGTAGTCTACTGGCACAAGACCCCCTGATTCAAAATCCCCAAGGATCAATGTGCTCCAGTGCATCTCCCCGCCAGTTCTTTACAGCTAAGCAACCTTGTCCCACCTCCTGCCCTGAATTTCGGCTTAGTTCTTAGAGGACATCCCTTAAAATCGCAGTAGGACAACATCCATAGGTCTGCGATCTCTGCAGAGATCACTGACAGATCGAATCTTCCTTAAAAACTGAGCAGATACCAGCTTTTCAGAAAACCTATTGCCCCCAGTTTGGAAAAAAATGGAATGAAACTATAACCGCAGTGACATATAGGACTGAGCATATTAGAAATGAAAGACCAGTGAAAGTACAGACATCATTCGTATATTGTGATTAACATGAAAACTTATCCCATTCCATTAGCTCAATGAAGGCAGATGTTCTTTACAGTATTAAAATTTCCAATGACAAAATGTATCAAAGAGGATTTGTTTAATGGTTATTGCTATATAAATGTATATATGTGGTGTCGCCACAGAAAAATGTATTCTGACAGTTAAAGTGAATAACTGCTTTGGAATTCAGAGCTGTCATTTACTATGTAAATGCGTAATATTATCTAAAATAATTTTCTCAGACTCTGCAGTATATCTGCTATTTGACTGGCTTCATATGACATTGCATCACTGCTTATACCACGGCAAACCTACTGCAACCAGAGACTGATTTTTATTGTCTCCCACTGAAATACAAGAAGTTAGATAAGTAATTGTTTCATACAGATGATATGATCGTAGGAATTATTTACCTGAAATATACATTAATCCCCCATACACAGTTCCAGCGTGACCATAGTGGGGTTCATTCATTTTTGCGACATAGCTCCATTCATTCATTCTGGGATTGTAACATTCCACAGTGGCTGTTTAAAACAAATGAGAATATAAAAATGTTGAAGCTAGCATGGCAGTTTGGTTTTGAGTACTGTTGCAGTGGCAGTAATATATTCATAAACAGAGGAAGCATCAATGAGAAACACTGTTCAGCTGAGAAAGCGTCAAGGGAATTATTGAGCATTATGTCGAGAGACAATACAGAAAAACCTCAAGCTTCGTCCCAGAGGAACAAAAAGGAAGAAAAAGCCCTCTTGCATTCTTGCCTTCCACTTGTCTCATTCCCATTCCTGCTTGACACAACACCTGCCCCGGCTCATGAACCCTGCCAGAGGTACAGCTCTGGGACATCAGAGAACATGGCAACGAAGCTGGGGGAATTCAGCTTTTCTACCCTTTCCTCTTGTACAACTCCCTTCAGTGTCTGCTGTAGAGAGAGAGGGAATAAACTTAAAACCTATCTCAAAGAGGATCAATATATCTGGCAACCAGAACAGACCCACGTCTTCAGCAGCATCCCACCCATGCAGAAAATTGGGCTAGATTTCCTTCTAGGTGTTTTGCATTGAAATGGTCCTATGC
The DNA here is from genome assembly GCF_047370975.1 of Nipponia nippon. Taxonomy (NCBI): domain Eukaryota; kingdom Metazoa; phylum Chordata; class Aves; order Pelecaniformes; family Threskiornithidae; genus Nipponia; species Nipponia nippon. Next base: position 14,573,668 of record NW_028262313.1, read on the forward strand.
CCTCAAAAGGGGGCAGCAACTGTTGACCAATTTTCTATTGCCTTACAATGGTTTATTAAGTACTTGCACAGCAACATACAGCACAACATATGCAAGTCACTAATTCAAACAGTTTACAAAAGCCAAGCTTTAAAAAAATACAAGACGAAACGTCATTGAATCTCGAATGGAGAGAAGCAGTGCCTGTGTCAATACACAGCTCCATTTGTGCAGTTTTCTTTGTGAACTGGAATGTTAAAATGATGAAAGGATTTATCAAATCAGAAATCACAGAGGTTAGTACTAAGTTAAAAAGAAACCCAGAGCCCAGATGTCCTTGAAGAAAACATTTCCGAGAAGGAATCCTCTCTTCAAAGTGGGTTGGAAGAGATGTAGGGTTGCAGGAAAGGGGCTACGCAATAAGCACAGAGAATACAAACAGAAAACAGATTTAATAATGGATCTAAGCAAGCTGTAGAGATTGGCAGCTTGAATACTACAATATGACCAGAGGGGCAAGAGATCCTGAAAAAACCCTGTAATATAGTGACCTTACGATGCACAAAGCAATTATCAACAATTGTGTTATCTTAAAGACAAATTAAATCTCATCTTAAATAATTAAAATTAAGAATCAAATTCTAGTGCTTGTTATGCAATGCTTAATCTCTGAAGAGAGATGTTTATGAACTATGTGTACAAAATTGAATCTGTCTTTGAAAGTGGCATTTTACTTGCTCTAGAACAGGCTTTTCATTCAATCAGGGGTAGAAAATCTGAGCCAGCTTTACGGTGACTTACAGTCCAAGATTACACATCAACTGAAAGAAACAAAAAAAAAAAAATTTAGAAGCTAAGAAACTTTCTGTTTTAAAGCCAGAAACTAGTTAGTCTTAGTATAAGCCTGCAGAATTAGCAGTACTGGCCAGGCCAGTAACGTCCATCAGTCAGTAACACTCATACAGTGACTATAAGGTACCTCACCCTAACTCCAATCTGTCTCTTAAAAAAAAAAAAAATATCCTTTGGAGCATTTTGGAAGAGTAAGGTCTCAGACTATCACCAAAAAATCCCTAGTCATGGAAAAATTTAGCAGGGACCAGACTACAGTGACCTTCTGAATTATATTTTAGCTGCTGTAAAATGCACAACCTCCTTATTGTTGCAAAACAGGATGCTATTGTGTAATTCCGTGCAATTAGTATCTCAAGTAGACACACTCAAAATAGAAGCTTCCAATTCCAGTGTCAGGAATACTGTTTGATAACCAGTCCAGCATCATCTAAGGTTAAAAATAAAAAATACAAAATTAAAAAAAAAAAAATCTATATTGCACACAAGAATTGCTAAATTGTTACAGCACACTGGATTTTCTTCAGCTTTTCCTCACCCAGGAGCTGAAATTTAAATTTAAGAAATACAGAAAAGTGCTGGTCCAGAACATTAAGTTCATGACCAAGTCAAACACACTAAATTCCTGTTTCTTTCAAAGCAAATTATATACACTCATTCACAGGCATGAAATGATTAATTTCATATTCATGAAACTGTTTAAAAATAGTAATGAAAGCCTGCAATGCTTCTGGTTTTGTAAGACTGCTTTGCACATGGACTCCCAGTTATGCCAGCCATCTCAGGGCTTTGGAAGATGGACAAAAAATAAAAAACTGATGCAAAGTAACTGAAGTGTGTCTATACACTACTGTTGACATGCCAAATTTGTGATTTAAAAAACCTACCCAATATGGGCAGGTTCCCAAGTTTACTCTAAGAGATAAGTCCTTCACTAAATACTTTTCTTACAACATAGCCTTCTTGTTACTGCATTTCCTACCTCAGCCCTTTGAGATGAGCCTCGAGCTGCCTTTCACATTACACACATGTATAGGTAGTTAAAAGTCTGCATAAGGAAAGGTACAAAACAGCATTCAAGAATTCTTCTACAATGAAAATTTTTAAAGTCAGGCTTGATTATTCTTTTATTTTTCTAATAAAGTAAAAAAAAAATCTTGAAAAATTTTGGTATTTTTCCCATTTGATATCCTGCAGACTTTGTATATCCATCAAGGACTTACACAGCCCCAAAGCCAGTGAATAGTGAAGACAGACTCTTGCCCAAATAAAGGTATAGGCACAAAGAATCAATTCCACAAATTATACCTAAAATTAAATTTGAGTTGTATTTCTGTGTGCTGCCATCTTGACAGCACATGCAGTATTTGCCCAATCCCCAAATAAACCCATGCTCTTTCTTGTATAAATGTATTCATCCATTCCAATATTCTTTTCTAAAAATGAAAGCTCCTTTCTACTCCGCTCTATTTAGCAATCAGAAGAAAACAAAGATGTGCAGAAATTTCAAGAACAGAGAAAAACAGATATGACATGCAAGTAATTATAGCTGTCCCAGTTCTACCCTGACAGCAGACCCTTCAGACCTGCTGTTCGCTGCTATGCTGCACCGAAATCATCGTTCTGCTTGCTTTCACAAAGGCATCCTCTTTCCCATAGCACTTCCACTCTGTGCTGAGGTGAGGAACTTAAATTTCTAACACGCTAGAAGGACAGGAAGAGCAGAGTACGTGCAAAGCAATCGCAAAGCCAGCAGCAGCCAGATTAACATGACGTTCAATGCTGGACAACTCTTTATCTCACTCTGCACTACGGATTGCATTTAAGAGAGAATCCATAGCCAAAAGATCACTTTAGCAAGAGAAGATAAAACATGCAGAAATTGGTACATGTTACTGCCATCACTATCCCATGTTGTACAGACATTAGTTATCTGAGAAAGGACGCTGTTGACTCCAAGATCCCTCACTTTCTGATGTGGCTTCAAAATTCTCTCGAACATCACCAGTAGAACTAAAGTACCGTTTGACAGTATTTCAGACAGATCATTCCACCTCAAATCTCAAATCTACCATGCTCTAAAACAAAGCTAATTCTTTCCCAGCTGAGAAAACCCTGCCGTTCTGTTTGGTTGTTCTGCGTTTCCCTGTCTCCTTGCAATGTCATTCCGCTTTTCTCTCTTAACAAGATCTCCCTCTGCACTGAAAAGGAATAAAAATACGCAAAATTTCAGCTATTAAAGGTGCCTGTTAATTTAAAAAAGGCATCAGGATGTTCTATACATCATCTCCAGACAGAGCATCGTTCACAAAACACTCAGATGAACTGCTGCTTTACTGAACCTAAGTATATATTCTGTATACCATGAAACTGATGGATTCATTCTCCCAACAGCAGATTCAAATCAGGCTTTATTTATGTTTAACAGTGGAACTTCTGATCTGTTCATTACCATAATCCAGGGAAGACAGGCCTCATTTTAATAGAATTAAGCAATCTCAAAAAGACACAAAGCTTTGGCAGTCCCAAGGGATGCTCAGTCTGCACTCATTTTATAGTGCCATCTGTGATGCTATTTGAGCAGTATACAGATATTTACCACTCCTCTGTCAGTAGCTTCTCATGTGTCTTGAGGTTTATTACAGCAGCACTTAGCAACTGTGTGCGATGTCCCAAACCCCAGGATCTTCATTTTGTTATCTTATTTCTATAATACAGCTTGCTTCTGCAGAACTCAAAGCTGACTTGGTTAAATTAAACAGAGCCCCGAGTAATTTTGTCCCTAGCATAGCAAGGAGCCACTTCAAAATAAGCTCCTATGCAAGAGGTCCTCCAGTTCACTCTTTGGTTTGATATTCACAGTACTACACAGTCAGCAAACAGCCCAACTGGGTAGCGATGCATATTTTTCTTCTTAACCGACACATTTAAAATATATATGTTACATAGGCTCGCAAGGGAAGTTTTTACATAAACAAGGAGCTGTTTGAATCGAGGGCTAAGCATCATAGAGGGCACCTGGAAAATAAATGCCTTCCCACTTGTTGGGCAGGAGGTCAGAAGAGCATGTAACTGTCCTGCCTTGGACTAGAAGTCTTCTCTTTCTGTCTTTACTGCGGCATGATGATGAAGGTATCGGTGAATATGTGGTTTAGTCACAAGCCAACGTCCCCCCTAAAGTGCTTAGGAAAAGCCCATATATAAACATCTCAAACTCCACTCAAGCCTATCAACAGCAGAGCCTGAAGTACCTGCAAAGTACCTAACTGCACAAGTTTTCTAACAGTTAAAGGCACAGCTTCTGCCATCACCATCAAGCACCACAACTGAACTCTTTCAAAAAAGAGCTACAAAAATCTGTTCGTCTGAGAAGAGAAAACAGCATCCAGTGCTCTGCACAACAGCACAGCTGGGAATTGCCAATGAGCTCTGCTTCATGACTATCTCTGTGAACCACACCTGGTTTTTCCTTTGTCTCCTTTGCCAAAAAGTCTTGCCTTCTGCACACCTGACTTCTCCAGGCTGGTCTCCCCCTTGTGCCGGAGTGCTGTTCTCCCTGCCTTCTGGGAAGATCTTGGGCAGGTGCCTGCTTTGACCAACCAGAATGATGCACAATCCTTCTAGGAGTGGTGTATGCTTCTGCACAGCCCTAGGCTGGTACAGGGTTAAAAAATTTGAATTATAATTTCATAATTTGGCATGTTTCAAAGATACATTTACCATATTCCAATGAATGTACCACATACACACAAATTCAGCTGTCCTTACAATGAACTGAACTTTTCTCAGTGGTGCGCGCTGTTAAAAGAGTAGCTGTTCATTACTGCTGAAGCATATACTATTGAGGTATTTACAAAGTTCTCAGAAGAGTAAGCATTTGAAAACCGTTTTGGGAAGGCTTGATAGAGATCCTCAAGAAAGTATAGTTTTTATTCCAGTGAATGTCAGGAAAAAAAAAAAGAAAGAAATTCATTTTAGTAACTTTAATCCTTTGGCCCTTTTCCATAGGAGCTGATCTTCCAGAAAGTTGAATTCAGGTTTGGGGAATTTTTCCCCTAACAACAGATTGAAATTAGTTTGAACCCAAGGGCAACTTCTTTAATACCTGTCCAACACACATTTGACCTTCTCTTCTATGAAAAGCTTGAGAGTTTTTCTCATCTGAAGAGAATGGGAAGTTTAAGCTGGATTTCATCTTTCAGCTGTCAAGGTTTATGAAAGAAACATGAAAATGAAAAGTGACTTGCCTCACAATTAACAAGAAAAGAAACTGAAGCCCCAAATCAAAGCATCAGACAGCTACAATATTTATTAGCATTTATAGAGTACTCTTCCTGCAGAATGATCCAATGACATTTTTCAGGTCTGCGTGGAAATCGCTGCAGCATTTTAATGATATCTTTACGGAAGAATTTTAGACAGGCAATAGATTTTGTATTTTAATTAAAGCTGCAGAAGAGTTGAGGTCAGCAGAACGGTACTGCTTGATCTAATTTAAGAAAAACACTGAGCTTAAATTTAGCCTGCTGTACACATAGATTGCACAGGCTTAGTGACAGTATTATTTCATATTGATTTTGTTAGACTTGCAACTTTTTCACTGACATTCTTATAAACCTACTCTGTTTAGATGGTACAGTACACAAGGACAGCAATCTGATTATCTCCTATTAATTCATACCATTAGAAAATAGCTCAATGAAGGTCACGTTTTCTGATACTCAGGATAAAGATCAATACACATTAGTCTGTACATTTGGTCTCTTAGAGGGTATTAAGCCTGCTTTTAGAATATATTTTCAGGTAGATAAAGTGACATGTAAGAAAAACTGAAAACCTCTGGATCTGCATCAGAAAATGGCTGCCTAGGAAAAACAAGTTATTGCAATACAGTTTCCCATGTTTTTTGGAAACAGAAGGCATTTTTAAATGTCTCATTTCATCAAACATTAGAATGGATTTCAAAATTCTAGCAAAACCAGCCCAGTTTTGTGGAGTGGAAGCAACGCACTATGGGCTTCCTGAGAAAGTCTGCAATTTGATCATGAAACAGTGTGTATGTGAATGACCAAGATGCATTAATTAAAAAAAAAATCACAGATGCTGCAGCACAAGTTAGGTTTTGTATTGTTTCCATTATACATGTTTCTCACTGCACTTGAAGATATCAGTGCATTTCTAAAAAGTAAATCCTAAGAGCGAGAGATACTGCCACAAAGACTTGACAAGACACGGTTAAGTATTGGGCTGAAAGCAGCAAACAAAATAATGAAATGTTACATCTGGTTTAGATATAATAATATGCTAAAATTCCAAGTATAATCACTGCAGCATTTCCATTTTAAAGCACAGACAAATTTACAATTGAGTGTACGCTCCCAGACTTGACTGCAAATGCTAACCACTATGGCTTTGGAAAATGCAGTGGATTAATACGGGCCATCCTCTACAGACTTTTGTTAAATTAAAAGTTACCATGTATTTATTCTTTGTTTCCAACCATCTTATTTCCCTGAAATTGATTTTTTTTTAATTTTTTTTTTTTTTTGGTCAAGTAAAATGAATCATTATTTGCAAGAGGGGAAAAAAGGAGGCAGCAGGACAGGGTCGTTCGTATAAATAAGTTAACAGTGTTAACAAGATCACAGATCACAGGCAAAATATAACATTTTTACTAATTAAAGAGTCCAGAATATCAGGAGATCTGAATCTCACTGATCTGTGAGTGAAACAAATCACTCGGTCATTAGCAACCTTCATTCAACAGTAACTTTCAGTTAGAAAGTCCTGTATCCCTTAAGAGTGATACATGGGTGGGTTTGGTTTCTCAACTTAAGTAATGATTTTTTTTGTGTTTTTAGTTGTGTTATATATATATACACACACGCTTCTACAGGTAGACATACTTATTTCATGTTTGATGATAAAGATGAAGACACTGAATATTATGCATCAGTACACAAGATACATGTATTTGGAAATTTTTTTGTGGAAGCCCTTCTAAAATTAACTGTTAATAGTATCCAGCCAAATTTCTCTATGCATTTGCAGTATTTCCAGAAAGAAGCTGCACACCAACAACTTGTTTCCTCTCCACCCATTCACAGGGCAGCGCAGTATTTCAAGGCCTAAAAAGCAAGGCAAGAAGCCATGCTTCAGGAGAAGCACTCACCTAGCTCACCCGCTGCATTTCGACCACCGACTGCATACAAATGTCCTTTGAGGGCACTTAGGTGGAAGAAGGTGCGCTTCTCATTTAAAGATGCGACTTGCATCCACTTGTTGTAGCGAGGATCAAACCTAAAGACTGTGTCAACCGCTGTCTTTCCTTTTGTGTCGTAATTGCTCTGGCCCCCAACTACGTAAAGAAAGTTTCCGATCACAGCGATGCCGTGCTGGTACCTTGGTGCATCCATGGGAGCTAAGGATTTCCATTCGTGGGCCTTTTCGTCATACATCCGTAACTCCTTGCTGACAACCAGCTGCTGCCTCAGCACTCCCCCCAACGTCACCAAGTGAGTACTGTCCGATCGAATGGCAGTTCTCTCCGACTGCATAACCGGTTGCATGTATGGCATCATTTGGTAATTGCTGGCTTCCAAAAGCAAGTTTACACAGGTATTGTCAGTTCTCATGAAGTCCACTGTTTGAACATAGTTAATAAGATCCTGGGGTGTCATCAGTGGAAACCTGATGTTCTTCATTAGCTTTGCAGCGTACTCCATCCGAGGCTCCTCATATCGTAGCCAGCGACAAGCCGCCTTGAACAGTTCGAGTTCAGTGCAGTGCTTAAGGCTATTACTTGAAAGCACAAAGGCAAGACGTTCAAAGGGGAGTTTCACAAATTCACCAGTACTTAATAATGCGGGGAAGTTCTTCAGGATGAAATTATTAACATATTTATCCACTTCTGTGAGATTGTATGTGTTGGCAATTCGCCCAACCTCAACACAGTTTTCCAACGAAACCTATTAAGTAAACAGAAAGAGGAATCAAAACACTTTCTTAATTTGGTGTCTAAATGCTAATGTAGAATTTAAGGAATGCTATAGAATCAGCAATAGTTCATCATTTCGCAATGCTCAAGGTGATTTACACATGAGCAAATAAATGTTCAATGTGATGTATATATTCATGACTGCAAGGGGAGACCCAATGTATTCCTTATTTTGAAGAAAGAAATGAGACAACTACCAAGCAGATGGCATATATTAATTATGTCAAATACATTATACAATGATGATACATAGCAATTATACAGCACTTCATCTTTGAAAAGCTCTTGCAAACATCTTTGTAAGAAAGAAATGTGGAAAATACAGTTAAGGGAGAGGTGATCAGCCCAAGGTTACAGAGAATAACGCAAAAGTGGGTCTTGCCATTAGACATTTTCTAACATTATTAAAATTGTATTGTCATAATGCAGCCAAAGAGAATGGCACAGCTACCTTGCCAATGCCACATACTTCAGACAATTTACGGTGTTCAATCCCATGAATACATTCCTTAGAAATGAACAAAATTGCACCTTTAGTAAATCAAGGTGGTGCTCTACTGGAACATGTTCAAAATTAAATACACATCATTGTCAAAAATAAGACAAAGGTAGTGATTTTTATAATATATATACCCACACTTTTTTTAAAAATAATGAATCTAGGAGGATTTCCCCTAGAAATACCCAGCACATGAAATGCTTTCACAGTATGGATCATACCCTAATTTCATTCAATACTTGAGTGACCATACCTTGGTAACCACATCTTCTACACTGTTTCTGCATCTACCTTCCTCACATCTTTGGCTCCTAAATTTCTGAGGTCACTTGGGATCCAAGGCAGAGGAAGGAAGAAAGATGGGAGGGATGGGACATAACTTAAAGTGGGTCTCCAGTGAACCTGGCCAATTCATTTCAGCAAGCTCTACAGTACATATGCAAAGCAAGTCAATTTTCAGACGCTTCTTGCCGAGAATTGCAGCTTTTTTTGCATTCAATCCTTATTCTAAGCCAAGCTTCATTTACACATGGTTTCTAGTCTCTGTGCGTGTCAGTCCTACTCAATGTTGACAATTTCCACAATTTTGTGATTCTCATTATATTCGTAATGCCAAAAGAATTTAAGCTTCTGAATCTCATGGCTATTTTTAAAAAGATTATAAAGATTGAGGACTATGACCTGATTGCAGCCTAAGAATTCAAAAACCTTCAAATGACCTTCTGGTCATTACAGAGATTAGAAGATTTTAATACTGTATAACTCAATCTGATCATTGCCCTTTAATACTAGACAATTCAAAAGTCTAATGAGTATGGGAATAGATTTTTTTTTTAATTCACTAGAAACTGATCTAACTTGTCCTAGAGTTAAGATCTGCAGTCATCAAAAGTTTTCATTCACACATCCTGAAATGCCTTCATACAGTCAAAAGTTCCAAATCTTATTCTTATCTCCAGGAACACTAATCCTGTAATCAGGTCCTATGTGCAAGATGAACGTGTGGCAGACTGTTGGGAGTTCTATTATAAAAATATCTGTGCAAAATATACACAGAAATTATTTTTGTATTACAAAACAGACCACATTGCTAGCTGACGTGATTATATTTGGATATAAACAATGACCTATAAAACATTCTCTAATCTTTAAGAAACATTTTTTCTTATGAGAGTCAGTATCGAACTAATTTCTGTACATTTCCTTTCAGTATTTTTAATTTACATAAATTAATTGCATAATGCAAGTAACAGCATACCTTAAATTAAGTAAATGAAACAGGACAGTCTTACTTCTAAGATTTCCTTCAGGCTGTACAATAAAAATAAAGCAATGGAAAAAATCACCCTTAACAAACAGCTGGCTTACAGTATGCCACAAATCTTAACACTTGCTATACAGTTATTGTATTTAAGAACTACTTTGGAATACGTTTACTGACATCAAACTACAGAGATGCAGCAATTTCTCCATATCAAGGTAAGCAGACAAAGGTATTATTGCTTACAGAAAAGGCATGCTTGAAGTCAAAAGATCAAAGCAAAAAAGGTACAGACTATGCACCGTTGGTACATGGTGTTCAGGTTGCAATCAAGTATTTAGAGCTATTGCAGAATGCATGCCGGTTATCAAGCGCCCAGCATGCATCCGGCTGATGTACTATCATAACTATGTTACACTGTAAATCTATGCAATTGAATATATTCCCGGAATACTTACATTTGAGGATTTTATTGACACATTACACACTGCTAATGACTGATGTACGTGACATCAACAGTTTCCAGTCACCCCCTAATTCTCAGAGAATTTACCTTATACTGCCTTAATTAATCCACTGGAATTGTACTGCACTCAGGGTTTTAGTTCATACTACGATTTCAAGTACTCCCCATTATGCTTATGAAATTTTGCACTTTGGCTTACTAACAAATTCCACCACTCGCCTCAAATCAGGGTACCACATTAAATATTTTCTAAAGGTTACTTTCCTTGCCAAAAGTGCTGTTACCAGTTTTACTGTGCTCTAAGATAACAATCAATGTACCAGGCTAAATTATATTGCAAAGATTTCACAGCCATAAAAATATATACTCTAGAGATTCTTAAATCCTGAGCCAAAAAATAATCCTTCAACAGAATGAAATGCAATAGTTACTTCTACTTAAATATTCAAAAATGGATGGCATTAAAGTACAATAATGCTATTTAAACACTTAAGTTACTCAAGTGTTGATTAAAAAAAAAAAAAACAACAACAATAGTTTGACTTATGCTATGGTACTTATGAGAGGTGTGGAAACCATTCTCTATGGAAGGCAGTCAGTCAGGAGCTCATCAACAGAAGGAACTGCTACTTCTGGAAATCCCACTGAAGTGAATGGGAGGAATGGAAATATCAGACAAAAATATAAGACTGATTGTACAGTGAATCCAATTACTAGTAAAGATATTCACGCAGAACCAGCTAAAAGCCATAACTGGACAAACAGCTAAGCAACTTCATAGGAAGTCAAGAATTTTAGATAAACACTATTTTACTTGGGCTTGACTACTGCGTAGAGCTGCTCATTCACATTACTCATTGTAATTGCTTGTTACAAAGCAGAAGTAAAGGTTCCAGAAAATACTAAAAAGCTTTTAAAAAAACTAAAGGTCAAGCACAGCACAATGTTATTACAGCCTGAAAAACCAAATGGAAAAGCCAAAGCTTTTTTCTCAAGAAAGCAGTTGATTTAATTCTTTGAAATTTTGAAGCAATCACCCAAGCTCTGGTAAAAAACTTAACTGACTATAAAATACTACAAAACTGGACACAGAGCAAAATGATTGCAAGTATAAGAACCCTGCAGAACAACTCAGGAAAAACAGCATGCACAGAAAATCAAGTCCTCAAGCCCAGTACCCCAACATATTTCGGCACCTAACTCTTTGTTTCAATGACTGTTAGACACTGAACTACTTAACATGGTGTTTCAAAGGGTCTAAGTTTAAAAGAGCTTATGTTCCCCTGAAGTCCTTAGTTCTTCTGTGGGTTCACATATACAGAAGTCCAGAAATAACAGCACAGAAATTTGACCAGCTTGGAAAACAGAACCAATCGTACCACCACATTAGAAAAGGTGGATTTCTGGCGGCTGGCAGAGCCAGCCCCAGCGTTAGATCCCACGCTCCCACAAAACTGAGACCGCCTTGCTCCGTCCTCAGTTATCCAAGTTCTTGTGACAAGACAGACTTCCAAATATTGAGACCTCAATATTTGACAGTTCGCTACTTGTTATAAAAATGTAAAGCACAGCATTATAGAAGGAATAAAATTTTCTTATGCAGCTATATTAAGGTACAAAGACGTTAATTTTCCGTGTTTTGGAATGTTTTCTTTAATTACAGTATAACATCCCCTTCCCCATTACTCTGTGATTTTCCCCCGAGTGCTGCAATTTACTTGGATAGGTTTCTCATCTTTCTCCATTTTGTATGCTGCTGCTACTCTTGCAAAAACATTACTGTGTGTCCTCTAGCACTCACTACTCTGAAAACATTTCCATGGCATTTTTATTAATTTTAATTACATTATGGCTCATTGAGATGTGAGCCTGGGAGTAGGCCTAGTCTATCATAGAGCTATAAATATTTAAAACCAATACTAAAAGTAAGACTGAAAACGTCTTAGGAAGTATTCCAGTGTTTCTCTGGGAGCCTGTTCGGCTGCAGTGCAAAGATTACCAGACCAATGGGCTACTTCACAGGAGGGGTGTAAATGCAGAACAAGTAAAATAACACTTGCAAGCCAGCTACAAGTCAGAGACAACATACACCATTCTTCGAAGGTCCCGCTATTTTTTACACAAATTAAGCTGTTACCTTAGGCTTATGTTTTTCTTTGTAAATATTTCCAATACCCTCTTATGAAGTAACACAGTTATGTTATGCTTTACATAAACTGACTTCTATAATCTCTTTAATAATGGACTCCCTAGACAATTTAAAGACAATGAAGTATTTCTCTGGGAATGGTTACAGCAGCTCTCACATGCTGCTCTCAGCTAATTTTAGTAGAAATAAGCTCAAGACTTGCTCAGAGAACTCATTTAAATTACAGAAATGCTACTTCAAGAATGAAGCGAAACTAGTATAATCTCTGTAAAGCTAAGATAGGGTAATTAAAAAAGAAAAACCCACCAAGTTTGCTCACCCAGACTTGTTCCTGTTCAAACAAATTCCAAAGAAAGTTCATTCAAAAATTCTTTATACAAGGATGCTGAGAACATAACTAGGCTAACAGCACAAACTTAGTTTTGTACTTTCTCTACAGTTATACAATGAATGAGATGATGTTCCCTTAGACATCCATATAAAGGAAAATATTTAAGAAAAGAGAATCAATAAAATTAAGAGAATGAATAAAGTCTTCCTGATTCTGAACCTCACTCTTTTCAAAATGTGGTATCAAACAAGACGTTTCTTACTTGAACCAAAATAGCGACTGAGTCAACATCATAAGCGAAGGAACCTTCAGAAAACAAGCATTTCAAACAATGAAAAATAATCTTCCAAATAACACAATTTAAGATGAAAGAAGCTCTTTCCCTACAAAAGCAAAATAAACAAGCAGCTGCCCTACCCAGAAAGGGCAAAGGGCAACACAGCGTCCCTGGGGCTCACCTCCCATCGAAGGGAGGCTGCTCCAAATCCCCGATTCAAAAGAACACCAAGACCTTATTCCACGTTGGCATTTACAGCAACGACAACCCTGGAGAAGCAGACTGCATCATTTTGGAAGGCAAAAAAACCCCGAGCAACATAAAATAGGTGGTGTAGGACTTAATATTCTTAACATTAATGAAACATTATCACAACACTCTCGGAGAACTGGCCAATTACAAAATATGCTAAAATTAAAACCAAAACATAACGTTATAGAGCCTAAACACCTCTAACGCTTTCCTTATGAAACAGATTGCTGTTATCAGCAGCTTGGAGTCCTCTTGCTTGCATAAATCCCAGTACACGTCTTCATTGGGGAGGTCGCATTTCTGAGCCTGTACTCTGAGAAGCAATGGGAATACCTGCTTCTTTATTTCTCAGTACAGACTATCAGAAAGCTGAATTCCAAATAATATTATAATTCATGTAGAACACACCAGTTTCCCTGTTACAGGCAAAGTGAGATTTCTAGTAACGTATAAAAGCAATTAACATTAACATCAGAAAACCTCCAGGAAAATAATGCCAAAGCGTCTCTCTCGGCAGAACTGCTTTGACAGCACAGCTCTTAACAGGTCTCTCATCTGCAACCCCGCAAAGTAGGTGCTCCCTGTCGTTGACAGGACAGAGTTATATTAATGCAAGAAGACAGCAGGGCAAGAACTAGGAAAGCTACTAAAGCATCACATATTGGCATTGCTTATATACTGCGTTTAAGAAACAGGTAACTGCACCCGTATTTTGAGACTGCACTGTTTTAACTATAGAAATAAAGTTAACACAACTGAAGCATACAAAATGTGTGCAGTAAGTTGACTGTAACACTAGAACGAGTGCAGTCATGCCGTGAAACCCTGCAACCTCTGATTTCTAAGATTTAAGAAGGATGTTCAAAAAATAAAACCTCTGAAAAACAACCCAACATGTGTATGTGACCTATGCTTAATAAACAACAAGATTAAACAGAGCAGTATAAATCCAGTGCTTTTAACAAGAGGTTGGAGCCAGATAAATGAAGGGAGTGTTTTCATGTGACATCTCTTTCCTTACATGCCTTTTCCCACCCATGAAGACAGAACCCATGAAAAAGCTTAGAAGAGGAGAAGCCAGCTACCACTTAACAAGCTGAATCCCTAACAGCTCTCTTGCAAACCAGAAGTTTGCTTCTAATACAGAGAAAATTGCAAAACTGTTTGACATTCAACTGGAAGGGAGCATGGCATTCTTGTCCAAAGCACAGCCTCGAAACAAAACAGGACACCAACTCTGAAGGAGGAAGGGAAGGAGGAGAAAAAAAGTTGTTATCAAAGTTCCCCCTCCACCCAGAGTGAGTTCAGGACCCGAGATTTTAATCTCTATAATAAATAAAAATCAGCAGGGAAAGTCTAAACCATAGACAGACTGCATTGCATTGGAACTACAGTGTACTGCTTTGCAGGGCAAACTTTTTATTTGTTCCAATTGCACAAAAGCAACTGTGCTACAAGCTGCGTGCTTCTTATTTTTTTAACTAACCATTATTAGCAGAAGAGGAGAGGGCTGCTACTTCGGGGGCTGGCTCTCCCCTGCTTACAAAAGCACTTATTTCAGTGATTGTGAAAAAAAAAAAATATTTCCCAGTGGGCCATTTTTAATTCTAGAAAAATATGGCAATCAACATAACATCCTTGTAGCTACTTTTCTCATATAACCAACTTTTCTGTAATATCCCTATTAGTCATCCCTTTAGAGGATAAATTATTCTAAAGGACTGTGACCAAGTTCACTGGTTTACACAGAAGATGTAATGGTCTCTGTGATGATCACTACAATTGTGGGCTTCATTCCTCAAAACAAAGAGGTTTCAAGAAAACATGTTCACAGACAGCAACAGCAGCTCACTCTTCTATTATTTTTTTCAGTTTAACTCACCAAGTAGCTTTCTTATGGAAGGATATCGACTGTGTGGACATGAACTAAGAAATCCAGTAAGGAATCTGGGAACTATGATTCAATCATCACTGCTATCATCACTGCAATATGCTCAGGAATTATAAGAATTTTAATGTGGTATAACATTTATATCAAACTCACACTGTACATAATACTCAGAAGAAAAAAGACTTGCAAGAAAACTACAAAGCAAACTCATTCTCTGTTAATCCAAATTATGAATAATGGCAAATTTTAGACTTAACTTTGACTATTACATAGTCGCTGTTCTTATAAAAAAAAAAAAACACAACAAACCATAGTGAGGCCTTAATCATTGTAAATGTGAAACATGTAGTAAGTCTTACCCCAGAGATAAGAAACACTTTACAGAAGTCCAAAACGGGTAAAATCTGCAAAAAACTGGCAGCTTCCAGAGTGTCCTGAAGGTTGTCCATGTTAAGGGAAAGTTTTGCAGTATAAATGAAATCAATGATCTTCTTTAGGCCTATTTTGTTCACACCGTGAAGCTTAATGCACATTAAATCCTGTTCCTTCATTCCTCCTGAAAAAGACACATAAGTAAATTTACATGATCATATTGATTGGGTTGAAATAATTTCATAAACTTACCCAAAATTAAAATATAATTTAAAAGTTTAATTAAAAACCCATATGCAACAGTAGAAAGAGAACAACTACATAGAGTTGTCTGCAGTCCTGGGCTGATTCACACACAACAATTAAAATGTGTCTGAGTGTCCAAACAATGGCAATTTTGAGATAGCAGTCGGCATTATTTTAACAAAAACACCACCTGTGAACATAGCCTTGAAGTAATCACTTGCAGAAGCCATCATTGCTCTGTGAACAGGAAACACTTCGTCACCATCTCCTGGAACAAGCGTCACATCACAGAGCAAACCTTCCACGCGCAGTTGGTCAAAACCCTGCAAGAAGAGCACAATGCAAAGATTTGGGACGAGAGTAGAAGTGTCTTTTGTTTGCCTTGTGTAAATACTTACTTACTTTTATGTACACATGTACTGTAGTTCCAAAAAGTCACTAAGAAATAATTTGTCATCTTACAACCATTACCTCTAATATATTCAGTGATAATTATTCATTGGAAAACAAGCAGAATAATTATTATTTTCCAGAAATGGTTGAAGAACACAAAGCACACTGGGCCTTAGGAAGTAGCTTCATTCTGCTAATTAACTTATTTTCAAGAAGCAGCTTGTTTTGTAACGTTGCACTCCAGCAATTGTTTCAGGTAGGGACTGATACCTTTTTTGGACCTACCCTTTCTGGAAATACATACATTCTAGATATCTTTCTGTTCCACATCAGTTTAAGTGCTTTGCAGCCTAAGAGGCTGCAAAATACTGGGGCCTGAAAGGAAAGCTGTCACCCGGTTCTGTGATTATCAAATTTATTACCAAAATTTACATGGCAAAAACTCCAAAATAAGCTCACATTATATAGCTGATCTTTTCTGAATTACTTATAATGGCTAAGTGTAATAAAAAGGAAAGTCAACTACAACAGCATCCTAGAGTAAGATTTTCCTCTAAAGATATGCCCGGTTGGGGATACCAGAGGATGGGTGGAATACTCAGCTCCTTCATGCACTGCAGAAAAGAAGCTCAAACATAAACAATTTCCTTCAACTGTGCATGTTTGATGTTTTTCTAGTACTAACAAGAATGTAAATATTGTCTTTATAGATTTAACACTTGGAGATATCTTCGCATCAGCCCGCATGGTTTAAAATTTAAGGTATCTTAAAGCAAGGCTTTATTTTTAAAACTGCAAAGGTAAGTAGAAAAGAACATTCAAATTTGTCGCACAGAAAAGAACAGAGTGCAAATGAAAAAGTGAGTATTAGCTCCAATAACTTAGGCAATCTATTTAGGCAGCTGTATTGGGTTTGCGTGCTGAGATTTTGGTAGCAGTGGGGCTACAGGGGTGGCTTCTGTGAGAAGCTGCTAGAAGCTTCCCCTGTGTCCAACAGAGCCAGTGCCAGCCGGCTCCAACACGGACCCGCCGCTGGCCAAGGCCGAGCCCATCAGCAATGGTGGTAGCGCCTCTGGTATAGTGTATTTTGGGGGGGACCTGTGAACCCATGGAGAGAGGAGCCCACACTGGAGCAGGTTTGCTGGCAGGACTTGTGACCCTGCAGGGGTCTGTTCCTGAAGGACTGCACCCCGTGGAAGGGACCCACGCTGGAGCAGTTCATGAAGAACTGCAGCCCGTGGGAAGGACTCAGGATGGAGAAGTTTGTGGAAGGGACCCCACACTGGAGCTGGGGAAGAGTGTGAGGAGTCCTCCCCCTAAGGAGGAAGGAGCAACAGAGACAGCGTGTGATGAACTGACCCCATTCCCCATCCCCCTTCGCCGCTGGGGGGAGGAGGTAGAGAAATTGGGAGTGAAGTTGAGCCTGGGAAGAAGGGAGGGGTGGGGGAAGATGTTTTAAGATTTAGTTTTTATTTCTCATTATCCTACTCTGATTTTGATCGGTAATAAATTACACTGATTTCCCCAAGTGTGTTTTGCCCGTGGCAGTAATTCCTGAGTGATCTCCCTGTCCTTATCTCAGCCCACGAGCCTTTCGTTATATTTTTCTCCCCTGTCCAGCTGAGGAGGGGAGTGATAAGAGTGGCTTCGGTGGGCACCCGGCATCCAGCCAGGGTCAACCCACCACAGCAGCAAACCAAAAAACATAAATGACAGTTCCCCAAGGAGTCATGCCATACAGAAATTATCTGCACTCCTGAGAAAGACTGCATTGGAAAGTAGCAAGAGATATGCAAGTTGTAAGCTTGACTGTGTAGAGCATGTAAAAGCTCCAGCAGAAATGAGAAGATAAAATTACTTTACTTTTAAATTCTTAAAGCTTCAGAGAGGATAACATTTTTATCCATTAGATAATATTTTTATCCATTCTACCATATGGTAGTGCCATATAGTCAGACCAGCACAGGGTGGTACACTAAACCCGGCAGGGCTCTGCCATCTTAGGGAGGTGAAGGAGCATGGAGCTCTCCTCATTCACATCCCTAAGGCAGCTTTCACACAGGAGATGGTACAAGTGTTTGCCTAACATAATTACATGATTATATTCAAGTGAGCTTCTTTGATACAGCTGTCACTTAATAGTTTAAATGATATTACCTCTTAGAAATTGAGAGTGGACAGGGATACAACCCAAGGAAAAGGTCAGGTTTTTGGTTTTTTTTTTCCAAGCTGTTGCTACAAGTCAAACCTTTAACTCACAGGAAAAGAAGTTACAAGCCATGCTTGCTTGTGGGCACTGCCAGCAGAGCACACTAACATGCCTTTTTTTTTTTGAAGCTTTTTAGGAATTACTAGTCTGATAGTCTATTGAGTGGGGACATTGTTCAGAGCAGCCAAAATTCTCAGTACAGATCAATACTAACACAAGAATATTTAATTACCTGTAATACCACAGAACTGTGAGTATTGCTGGTGAAAAATCTTGTGGTCCCTGTCTTAGAAGACTGTAGATGGGCAGAGATGCCCATATCGCTGCTACCAAGAGATACTTTCATATGAGGATCCTCCTCTTCCACCAGAGATCTAAGAAGATTAGAACAAAGAAACCTTAAGACCAAACTCATTTTCATTCAGTGCTCTTGTGTATTAAAACCACAGTCTTCTGGGATGAAGTGTAACAGCGTAGAGGTTGTAAGTCAAAAATCAGCAGGCGACAGAATCAGTCCTTAGTGGTCCCCTTCAGCTAATCTACAAAAGCGAAGCGTTAACAGTCTCTAAAACAGTGTCACTTCAAAAACTTCATTTTCCGCTAATAACTTTTTCCTTTTCCTTCCACCCCCACCTCCCCGATTAAGACACTTGCCCACTATTTTATTTCTATGTGGGTTTCAAGTATTGTAGGATGCTTGCAGGGGTTTCATCCAGTTTTCAAAATCAAGTATCTTACCAGATGGCCAAGGAAAGCTAAAAGATTGAAACTCGAAGTGTAATATTAAAGTTCAGTAATTTCATTCTTATGGCTTACACTACCTTGCTTAAGTATGAACATAATAATAGAAAATATACATAGTGGAATTTCAACCTGTAACTTTAAGCTATCTTTAGAAACACACAACTGGAAGAACTCCTTTAGGACATGATATCCAGTATTTCGCTACTGCGGGCAACCACTTCATAATTTTAATTTAAGATTTGTTAGCGTGAAGTCAATACTTATGTTTTTGATTCTAAGCCATTACTGTCCAAATCTAGATAGGAAGGGCTAATTTTAGGTAGAACTGTTAAAGAATTACTGCACTATTATTAGCCTTCCATTTTAATCTTGAGATGTAAATTAGGTTTACATAAAGAGATATGCATATGAGTTTCTAACTACCCTAACCTGTGATTATTATAAAATGTAAATAAATTTCATCTCCAGAAATATTAACAATAACTAGTTCCTGTAATTTCCGTGATCTAATGTACTACCTATTAGCATGCATAGCTGTATAATGCATATATACACAATATTAATTAGCAAACACAAGCTGTTAATCCACAGATGAAGGCATCTTCATTATTAATAAAGATTCCATATTTCAAAAAAAGATTCGCAGAAGTTTGACATAATTGCTGCAAATCTCAGATACAAAAAGGTTTCCAAATTTTAAACGTGCAGGTTAAAACATTGGCCTCCAAGCTAGTTTCAGAAGTTACTTTAAATAAGTGACAAGAATATGCTTAAATTCTGCTGCCCCCCCCCCCAATTTTGACTGCAATCACTATGTAAGGAGAAATTTGGAATTTGAGGATGAAAAATAATTTTCATAATTTTTTTTCCCAAAAAAAGGTTTCTTTTTTAAAACAACATTTACTCCCACCTTCTTTGGTACACGGACTACGTAGAGCAGTTTCTGAAACTCACACAGTACCCTGCTAGCACTGACGTGCCTTGTTCAAACCCATGAGTACATAAGGTCAGCTACAAAAACATATTCAAAACAAATTCACCATTCAACAGTGTACATGGGTTTGAAACAGTGAGATTTTATGCACACAGACATAACAACAGATTGTAGGAATAGGGGTACATCTAAATAGCTTTGACTTCTAATGTAGCAACCCATTACTCAGACATCTGAAAAAAATTAATAAATGTGGATGTACTGCAGCACGCAAGAATTGTGTCATTTTTGAAACAGAATTATCTCTATTTTATAAAACAAATCCAGAGTCTCATTTAAATAAAGTTTTACAGGGTGTACCTTAGAAAGGTGCTCTCCAAACTACCTTTAGCATCCATCAAATGCATACAACACTGTAACACGGCAGCAAAGCAGTTGCTAGCTCATGACCCAAAATATTTTTGTTCACTTTGTTCTAGGGTGTTTTGGGGTTGTGGGGGGAGAGGGTTGTGGGGTTTTGTTTGTTTGCTTTAGTTTTAATACAATCACATCAAGGGAAGAGTCTAACATAATTTGAAAGGACATCCAATCTCTAAATTTGTACGTCTTTAAGAAGAAATATAAAATAACACAGGGAGACTTGTAAGCGTGGGTGGGAAGGAACCGCAGATGCAACTAGCACGA
Source organism: Nipponia nippon (assembly GCF_047370975.1). Taxonomy (NCBI): domain Eukaryota; kingdom Metazoa; phylum Chordata; class Aves; order Pelecaniformes; family Threskiornithidae; genus Nipponia; species Nipponia nippon. The sequence continues at coordinate 14,594,204 of NW_028262313.1, forward strand.
ATCTGACTGTATTTGTTCTTGAAAGATCTTCCTGAAATGTCAGATCAGATAGCCATCATATGAAGGGGCTTTTAAAAGACTTTCTCTAAACTCAGAAGAAAACGGAAGATGTACACATCAGTTGAAATCATTAGGAAAAGAAACGTACAAGTAAACCAACTTTCTTGGCTGTTTGGAGTGGGCTTTTTGCCATGTTTGCCACATACACCATGCTACTTTATTTCCCGACAGCCACATACTTCGTAAGTTTTACAAATGAAGGCAAAGACCTTGACCATGATTCATTTATTCCAAGAACGGCAGTGATAATGGAAGAGTTCTTCTGAACAGGACACATTACATACAGCTTCCCAAGCTTCGTCCTAAGAGGTCCTCTATAGCATATGATGCCTTGTTACAACTGCACAGCCAACAGAGAGGACACAATATATTTCAAAATATTTGCAATACTTAAGTATGCATTCGACACGCCAAGTGTGGCTATAAGCAGTTATTTCCTCTACCTGATTTTCAATACATAATGGGCAGTTGTCTAATACCTGTATCACACATAGAAGCTCAGCAGCTCACAACTTGATGCTCTTTTGCAGAAGAGATTTTCACTATTTCTCTTCCACATTTGCTGTTATGTATATGCAGGAACTTGCGTATGCGAATTAGACATTAAAAACTGCAAACTTCCACACTATAAAAATCCACCAGAACATAAATGTTACCGTTCTAGTCTCAAACATTAACTTGGCTGCATATGACTCCACAAGAATAAACTTAAAGATAACCAAATTATATTATTCCTATACTGGTTTTTGCTTTATATTTAAACAACTATGACGAATTTAAAAAAGAAGCGGTTTTGTTGTTTTGTTTCGGGGGCTTTTTTGTTGGTGGTTTGGTTTTGGTTTTTTTTTTTTTAACTACACCATGTTTTTTACCTACAGCGTAACACTGCAGGAAGGCAGAGTACCTCTCCCATCATGCAGAAAGCGACATTCAGGAGCTGGTTTTGGCAGAAGTTACAACGCAAGTCAGCAATAAGACCTGGCAACAGCACACTGATCCCCTGAATCCCAGACTTGTGACATTCACCGAAAGGAAAAGAGCACTCCCGGAGCGACCAGAAATTATGAATTTGTCCTTGGCTTTGTACCAGTTTCAACATTTATCTTCACGCAATAAGAGAAAACGGTCTTTGAAATACAAACTGAAAATGCAACAGCTCTTACACGCTGTGTTGATACTAATACACAAAGAACCAGCAAAACCCAAGCACTATATCATATACAACAAGAGTAATTTCAAACTGCCCTGCAAAGAAATTTTAAACTGTTCAGAACATAACTTCTGTTTGGGGAGCTGTAAAGTGAATATTCAGAAATAACTGCCATTCGCACCCAGAACAGACGGGTAACACGCTTTATATGCAAACGAATTCCCAACAAAAACACAGTTAAGTACATCTGTCCTGTTTGGACACTTACCAAAGGCGTTATTTACATTCATTAACATAGGTCTGCTAAGCACTCTAAATAATTAGATACTAATGAATCTAAACATATTGATTTTTTTACTTCATTGTAAGTACAGTATATCACAATTAAGCATACTACCAAAGAAGAAAGCTAATTCATTTTCTAATTAATTTTTTTGTTTTGATCAATAGAAATCATTAAAGAAGAAGTGCAGCAGTAGCATTTTTAACCAGTTTAAAAAAAAAAAAGTTGGAGACAGCTAGAACTACAATAACGTGTAGTGATAATTCACAACAAGTTGCTCTAAATGGGGATATTAACACCACTTTCAATGCATACACTTGGTCTGGAGGGGGTTGAACCCCTGTGCGTTAAGAACAAGGGAACGGTGGAGTTTAATGTGAAATGAATATTAACATTGCAATAGCAGGGCGGAGGAGCTGCCTGACTCTTTCTGCAACCCCTGGGAAGCAGTGGCTCGCAATTCAGAGGGTATCGGAGGCTGTTGCTATCCCAGAATAAGCTGTCACTCAGAATTTTCTTTCTAACCTTACCTTGATTCTCTGAAGTACAGCATAGTTTTTTCCTAGCTACTGTAACCAAACATGCTTTTCTCACGACTCCAAGTTAATCCTCCGAGTACTTCCAACTGGTATTTTTGTAGCGATAAAATATGGAGTGTGCATTATATGGATATTAATTATATATCTTAATTTCCTAACTTCCTGACAATTTTGAAGGAAGATAGCTTTGCTTTTTACCATTAAAGAGAGATGTAAAAGTTAAGTTTTCTTTCTGTAGATGACTGCCCACTAGATTTGCTTTCATTTATTTTCTCCCTAAAGATATTACTTTTAATCTTGTTCATCTGCTAAAAGGTACCTAGACACCCTCTTTGACAATCTGTGCAATTAGCAATTACTTTAGAACTAGAAAGAAGACCATAAGTCAAATATTGAGCTATGAAAAAAACCAAACAAACAAACAAAAAAAACCACACCACAATAGTTCAAGACTCTTGCCAAGCTAATGTGAAGAAGCTACACTGACTTTTTGGGTTTGCGTTTGTGGTTTATCTTTCGTATTGCAGGCAAAGGAAAACCATAGCTAAGCACCACCCTAGTGGAGAAAAAGTGCAAATGGAACAATTCAGTAGTAGTATTTAATATTTCATGGATTTGAAAGATACAAGTTCAGCAGCTTTTAAGTACTCGTCAGGTACTTTTTAGATTCCCTAAATCTTGTCACAACGCAGGACAAAGTGTAGTGGGTTAACAGCAAGAATACCTGACTTCTATTAATGAAAAGACAACTGGAAGGTGAAAATCATCTCTATGGGTCTTCATGAGTTTCTAGGTTTAATTGCTAGCACCCACACATAGAGAAGTGGCATGAGTACATATCTAGACTGGCACAAACATTAGGGAGCTTAGTGTTTAAGAAGAATACGAAATATGCAATTTAAAAAACACACAGACTGACCAAAGTATTTATAGTATCCGTCCATTACTGCTCCCAATTCTGTGTGCAATCTCTCTAGATTAAATGCAGTGAATTACGGAAACTGTGAACTGGCTTTAAAGGTTAAAACAGAAATTTGTATACAGCAGAAGAGCCACTAACCCTGTGACCAGGGTCAGGATACGAGACCCTGTAGTCGGACCCAGAAGTTGAACCTTATTCACTCCATCCTAAGCTGACAGCTTGCTGACAAACATAGCTGTCCACACCTCTAGCATAACTGCTATTTGTACCTTCCTTCAAAATATGCTTTAAGTACTGGAACTTTCTATATATATATATTTTTAACTGGCTGGAGTTACAACATGATTCACAGATGCAAATTGCTTTTTAAAGCACTTAGAAAATATTAACCTGTTAAAACAGTTCAGAGACATCCAGGTGACCCATGAAAGCAGGCATCTGTGCAAACTAAGACAAGTTTTACTGTCCATTAAAATATTCAAATACGGTGTTGCCATTTTGTATAGCACTCAGTGGCAGGAATGAAATAAAACAATATTCTGTTATGTTTTCTTCAGAAATTAAACTCATTCTGATGCAACAGAAACAAGGCAACTATGACTCTTAATGGGGATTTGTTCATTTACATCAGTAAAGCACCGATCTGTTTGAAATCGTCAGAGCATAGTGCACAGTCTCTGAAAACAAAGTAAGGAGATCAGCCTACAGCTACAGATATTTTGGAGTGCATGTTCTCTGATTTATTTAAAACCCACAGTCTTTACATAACTCAGCAAAAGCTTGCCAAAGCCATACTGGCCAGACAGTGAATTCTTAATTTGGTGAAGCTCAATAGCTTGTTTTTGAAAGGATTATAACCGTATTTTGTCTGTCAAATTACTGTCCAATGAACCATGACTGCAAGTGTTCTGGTCACTGGTAAATGGCATCTTCAGCAATCACTCCTGGCATGTGCCAGTGCTCTGGTATTCATCAGCAAAGAACGAACCAGATTTCAAGTTTGTATTAAGGTATTCTTATTACAAGATAAATCTTTACTATTTTATGATCTATCAAAAAAATCTGGTCTACGACAGGGCTATCCTATACTGCATGTATTTTGCTAACAAACCTATTAATGAAAAGGCCAGTAAAATACAATGAAAGTTTCATTTACTATTGGATCTAGAGTAATTATTTACTTTGTATGCATAATCTGCCAAAAAGTATTTTAGTCTGCTTAAGTCTGCCAAAAAGTCATTTAAGTATTGACTATCTTACTGTCTTCCCATTATGAACAGATGTTCCAGCTTCGTGACTAATGAATCTAGGAATTCCCCAAATTACATGGCCACCTAGGAGCTCAGTAAGCATAACTGATACGGCAGCATTGTATAAAGGAAAATCTCATAATGCTTCTGCTAAGAAATTCAAATATTAATATAATGTAGATGAACAAATTACACAACCATGGTATTTCACATTTCTTCCACTCTGCATCTTCTACCCATACAATTACAGGAAAACCTTTATTCTGGCAAAGAAGTTGCTTTTACACTTGTCCTCCCCTAAAATAACACCTCATCTTTTTATTACCATTTTTTAACAGGAGTTTCTACCTTAATTCCTTTGTGGTATCAGTAACCGAGTAAAACTAGCTAGTTTTGTAATTTGTTAATGGTTTCTCATTACAAAAATACAAAAATAGAAAAGTTTCTATAGGAAATGCAAGTTTACATTTTAAGATAGATACATGACTCCAGCTAGAAGAGAAAACAAAGACAAAAGGTCATTTTTGTTCCGATAGGTTGACAGAGCAAGTTAACTCCTCTCTTAACAGACCATCATGTTCAGCAAACTTCAATTCTTGCTTTGGGGGCATACAGACTGCTGCTAAAGATCTGAAAATAGGATGAACACAAGAACAGTGCTGGAAGGCAGGACCAAAATGACCTGTGATACATACAAAGCATTAGGAGATGAATCATGGCTTTTCTTTCTTTCTTATTATGACCACTCGTCCCATGCCATCAGCTTCAGATGTGACTGTTTTTACTGAGCAGTTTAAAGGCTGTCTTTTTAATAGATAAACTAGAGGCTGATAATGTGACTAGAAACACTTTGCATTTATCAGGTTACCGCATTTCTTAAAAATGCCATTTTAATGCCGTTTACTTGAAAGGGGCCACCACAACCAGACATCTGCAAACCTTTACCTCAAGTGAATTAACACTGCATTTTAACTACTGTGGGTACGATTTTCAAAAGTAGCTACAGCAGCTAGTGCAGAATAATGCTCACCTTGGGCAATGCTCTGATGTTTATGTTTGCCTATCTCACTTTTTACACCTGACCTTGTTTATAGATTAGAAGGACAGCAGTAACACTAAACAAATGTTTAAATGTTCTGCTAACTTGATACTGAGCTCTTCTAAATCTCCACTCCAGGAGAAAGGCATAAAATAAAGCTTACTGTTTCTTGAATTAAAAAACAAATAGATGTTCCTATATCCATTTTCCACCTTTCCTCTTCACTAAGGGTTTTCTGTAAAAGGAGAACAGAAAACCAGGCTCTATATAGCACAGCAAACCAGTGAGAAGTGGGACGTTACCTTCACAAGGCTCTGGCCAAGGGCAGCAGGAGAGGATATAGGGCTTCCAAACGCCCAAAATCAGCACGGAAGGACAAAGACCGTTTCTGGACGCATGCTGATGAGCAGCAAGCAGAGGCAGGGAGGTCTCCAACTTGAACTGCTGTTTGGACACAGTTACAGCATGAGATGCTCATTGAAATGACCACCTTAAGAAGGTGTCTGAAGGGGAAATTAAGTACCAAAGCAACGTAGCCTGAGCAGCTCTGCAAGCACAGTCACCAAAGGCAGCAAGGCCACGAGGGGACCACCACCACCACAGACTGACTTGAAGGACAGGGACACCAAACCTTGTTCAACCAGAGTCAGGCTCTAGGTAACCTACTTAAGCTATTCTAGAAGCAAAGTTTTGAAGACTAGTGCTTAAAAGTCAAGCCTTTAATTTTTTTTATTTTTTTTTTTTATGAAAATACAGTCAAGTCTCTTCAGACATCAACACACAATCACCAACTTGACAAAAAGTTTCTGCTCAAGCACACAAGCCCAGAATGCAAACAGAAACGAAGAAAGCTGTTAGAAGCACTCAGATGATTGAAGACACAATCGCTGTTCCAAACAGCAATGGATCTGGGTGGAAAGGAGGACAACGCAGAAACGAGGATAGTCCCAACATCACTTGAACCTTTTTGTATCACTTCAAAGTAAGGCCACACTGTGACCAAAGGCAGCACAAAATTAGGTCCCACAGAGCCAGCAGAAGAGGACTGAGCAACATGAACCGTTTTGGTATGATTTCCCAAGGCTACACGCACAGAAAACATTCTCCTCAAAATTCCTTCTTAAACAACTAAACTATCAGAGGTCTCAAGCTGTTTGCAGCATAATTACAGCCCGCTGGTTAATTCAAATTTGTTTTCCACAGAAACAAAGCAATATTTGGCTCAGTCATTGCTATAAAGCTTTTGTTCCTAACAGTATTTAGTCTCTCTGGGAGCCTCAGTATCACATCCACATTTATCTATTTGACAAAGGGTTTACATTCATTGAGCCATTTGTAGCTTAAATTTGCAGACTCAGATTGTTTAATGATGCTAAATTAGAAATGGTTCTCTAATGACTTTTTGCCAAAGTTGGTGTTAGTCTATTGATTCCTACTATTAAAAACTGAAAAAGCAAGGCAAATACACATGCTTTGTAGCTTTTCTACAGAAGCAGAACTACTTTATTTCCTTGATGTTCAAAAAGGTAAAATACAACAGTCACCCAGAGGTTTCACAGTTTAGGCTGGACTGACATTCCAGGTCCTATTCTCTGCCCTTTATATTTGGTCTTCAGTGTTCAAAAGGCAAGTCATAATTTTAGCTAGGCAGCTTAATGCTTCCTGTGCATTACAAAACACCTAAGAAAAATATTTTGCATGCACCAGCAGATTACAGTTCTACCCAATGTGCCTTTAAATCTTAGTTTTCATACACATAGAAATTGTTAAGTTTACAGAATGGTTCCTTAGAGACAAAAGCCTATATATGTTTAAGATGGCACCCGCACCTTCAAGATTTGGTCATAGAATACACATCCCACCGTATTCCTGTAACAGATTTAGAAACAACTCCTTTCCAGAGTCTTGGCTTTTTTTTTCCCTATATACTGCACAGAAAAATTTTGATTGCTTAAAAGCCAGCAAAAAAAAAAGGAAACAATATTCTGACATTAGGGTTTGGTAATTAACCCCTGTTCTTTCTGCTGCCTAGGTCTGCTCTACCATTCCTCTTGCTTTGTCACTTCTCACAGTTGTTTTAGCATTCCTTTATTACAATTTACTGGGGAGAATGTAGGGGGGCATTAACTACTTTAAATCAAAATATTTTTCCCCTACATAATAAAGAGTTTAAATCTAAGCATGTCAGGTAACAGGTGTGGGTGACTTGTCCATTCCATGAAAAAACACATTTTTGCAACTTAGATATTGCAACAATCTCAGTCACCACTGCACAAACTATTACGGCAATAATATAGATGTGCACTTCCACTTCAGTGTTATAGCTACACATTATTACACTACAATTCCCACTATTACCATTTAGAATAAGTGTCTATTATTTTAAAACCCCAATGTTCACCATGTACTTTATGAAAATCCACAGGTATCCCCATCTAAACTTCAACAGAAAATACTGCATAACACTAGAAAAGCCAGCGAGCACAAAGTGATTGCACAACAAGATTTTTTTTCCCAAGAAAAAGGAAATAATGGCAAAAATGACAAACTGGCAGAACTGACATTCTGGCACAATAGACTGAGTAACATATTCAAGATAATTCAATAAAGATGCTTTAGCATGTCACAACGTAAGGTCAATATTGCAACAAAACACTGTATAAGGAGAATGTGATTTTGAGGACCTGTAAGCCACAGCATCACCTATAAAGGTCTGCCCAGAAAAAATCACTAGCACTGGGAAACCTCATAACAACTAGGTTTGGGTTTTTTTTCCCCTTGTTTTTGCCAGTTTATTACTGCAATGAAATTTCACATTTTGAACTTACAATAATCTACTGAAATACCTATTATGTAAAAAGCAAAAGTAAGATCAACAGGCACAAATAAGAACTCTATAAATGAAATTGCTGGGATTAAAAGCAGTCTTCTATTTATAAGATATAAGCCCCTTCTATTCCTCACCCACCCAATTCATCTGTTTGCATGCATTGTCAGATTACTTTAAAAAATATGTGGGGTGACCTGCACATTGCCAAAGACAGGCGAGTCCGTTTTGGTGTGAATACCATGTAGTCTGTCAAATGCTCAAGAGCCCAACAAAAGGGTTTATTTACTAAAAATGACCAATGAAGACTGCAGAGACACACAGGGTAGCTCACAAAAGAGAACTGCCTAATGCAGATGATCTGATGAATTACGCATACACACCTTTTTCCATTTAAGTATATATCATTGGATAGAACAAATTCAAAGAGCTCACTGCAGAGCAAATCAGAGATTTGAAAGACGACACAAAAGCATTAACCTATATAACCTATATAAGCAGCTAAAACTAACACTGATTACTCCAGAGAATTAAGAATTTATTCTCCTTTTCTGCACAGTAACTGATTGCCATTACTGCAAAGCATTTCCTACCGGAGAAATTTCACAACCACATGACTCAGGATAGACAGACTGCTGCAAACCCTTTGATAGCAATATATTTGGAATATAGCATTTGTTTAGTTAGTTATTAGTCAGTTATTTATGAACATATGCAAAGGATAGTTTCCTTTTAAAATATCAACACACTATTCCATGTAAAAGGATAGAAGGCACTAAGTTTGCAAATGGATTATTCTGCATTAAGTGTTTGGTTTTAATTTTACTTCATTCTAAACATGGCATATTGGAGACTAAAAACACTTAACTGAACGTTTAACTTTTCAGAAAACAGCTAACAATCATTCTCACATGACATAGGGCTATAGAGTAATCCTATGTCATAGTATTTTTGAAAATAGTATTTTTGCATTGTTCAGTTCTTTGTAGATGTCCATCATAGTACTTCAATCTCCAGAGTTTCCACAAATGTTTCTTCCATTCATGTTAACAGAAGATGTGCACAACTTTGGAAAACAATATAAATGACATTGCTAGTGTGAACCAGAAAGAATTCTCCTTTTAGTTCTTCACGTATGAGACGATGCTGCCCGTGAACAATAATTGGGACACATATTCCTTTACACCTCAAAGCTGTTATATATAACCAAATTCTGAACTGTTCCTCACCCTCTCTGAAGTAGTGCTTCAATTCTTAACTTCTGCTTATGTCAGTCACTGGTTTTTGTTTGTTTTTAACACGTGGCCATCAATACATAGCTACAATACCAAGGAATACCGCTTTTCCAACTCGGTATTATTCACTTTGTCCTTTTTTCCGATTCACTTGCTGAAACTGCTCACCTGCCCACATAAATATTGTCACCTAGGTCTCTGTCCCCACCTAGTCAACACAACCACAAATATGAATACAATTTCACTAGCAGAGAATAAACTTGCTGTAACACCTTTCATGCTCATTTTGACAAAAGGAATCCATATTCTAAACCCCAACGCCGGAAGTGTCATGAAAGAAAATGTAAAGCAGGTCGACAAAGGCATGCGCGTGCACATACATCGGCACACCCTTAACTCGTGCGCTAAGCCAGGCTGCATTACACCCACATATGTTGGTCACATGCCAGTACTCCAATTCTAATACTATCTAATTTCCCCTATGCAATGTCACTGCATCTCTCCATCAGCTTGGGGGAAAGCGCAAGCTACTCTGGACCAGTTCCACCAGAAGCCAGGGGATGGCTGCATTTCCCTTCAGAGGGACGCTTCATCTTCCATGTAACGTGAGAAGTTACCTCTTGCAGTCAGGATATCCTGAAAATATCCCAAATAAATAACTGGTGGGAAACAAAACCACCAGCCAAACGGCAGTGATTCACTGCTGCTCCTTTCCCATTGCCAGTAAAGCAGTACCGGACCCAGCAAACCCAGCAGACTTCCCAGTAACAGAACCACGTCCTCGCCTACAAAGCCATCAGCTCAACCTCAGCAGGTCCTTTATTTCATGTACTACCCGGCCACAAGTTTCCCGCAGCAGGGGACTCTCGGGGACGAGCTCTTCGAACTCATTCCCCACCTCAGCAACTACCGCAAACTTTTCAAGCGGAGACGGCAGCTAAGCCGCCCCGGCTGCACAGCTCGCAGGACAGTTAACTGTTCGACAGTGGTCCTTTGTACATAGATGCCGGTTTCATCCAAGAAGCCAAACGTGCTCATAACCACCAGTCTCTCTCCCTCTTCGATAGAGGGAAACTAAGGCAGAGCTCAGGTATCGGGTACACAGAGCAAATAAAACACTAATAAAATCTATGTGTCCTGACAATCTGTTTAATCTCTAGATAAGTTACTTGTAAATCATAAGCAGGACGAAGGTTTTAGGGTTAAGGTTTAGGGTTAAGGTCAACTTTACTAGAAAAACCTGAAAAACTGGAATTTCATTTTAAGTACAAAAAAAAAAAATTCACCTTTAAGACCTCCCGACTTTACATTCCAAGTTATACTACAAACCTATTTTAGAAGATTAAGATGTCAACTATTAAAGGGATTAAAAGCTCAATTATACCTTTGTATACTCTAGATCCAAAATATCAAGTACAGAAGTGTTCATCTGTGAATTCAAGAGTTTTATGGTCACTTATTTTACATCAATACATGTTCCATTTCACATGCTACTTATTCCTGAATTTTTTCTCAAAACACAAGCCTTTTGCCAGTGCGCAGAGTACTACTTATGAAAGAAAACTTATAAATATGAATGTGAAAAACATCAGATCACATAAAACAGTAGCAAATTTACTGTAATCTCTGCAATGAAGATAATGAATTCCATCACCTATTTTACTGGTCAACCTAAATTACAAGGGTTTTTTATCCATTGATATATACTGCCTCATCAAATAGGTGCCATTTTGTAATGTTTCTCTTTTTTTATAATAAAGTACATGAATAATTTAATGTTAGATTTAAGAGCCCTGCTTATGTCAGGACTGTGTGCCAGTGAAGAAATGTCCCCATAAACATTGGGGTACATTGACTCACTATAAAAAGATGATTAAGGCTGCTGATCACACATTTCTCATGCTCCAGATAAGCTCAGCATCATATAGTTGAGCATGATCACTAAATCTGTTCACATACTTTCAACACACTGACATAATCAGCTACATGATCCCCATCATAAAAGCCAGAGCACACACAGAGCTAGATTAGCAATTTAAAGGTGACACACAAAAGAAATGCTCAGTTTCAGCAGCAGATAGATCAGGCTAGGCTATTTTTTATTTTTCTTGCATTTAATATTATAGTTTAAAAAACAAAAACGTAACATACAACACTAAAGACAGCGTTTCCCTGAAATAGGTTCAAAAGCCTCGCAACTCTTTTTTTTATCATTATACTTTCTTTGTATTTAGCCATATTTTTAAAAAAGTCATAATAAGTAGCAATTTATTGGAAACACCTTATTTCTGGTAGACTTAAACATATTTGATGCATTCAGTGAGTGAAAAGGCTGAAGCACTACCATGAAAATTAATCTTAAAATTGGAGGGTGCAGAGCACAGGTTCTGTACAGCCAGGTTAGCTCCTTAAACCCCAGCCTTTCCGACCGAGAACAATAGTGACCACGCACACAGCCTTGTATTGTTTCAGCTCCACTCCTTATCAATGCAATTCTCAGCAACAACCAAAAAACCCGACATTTAGAGGACCTGTAAATACCTATTTCTTACAGCATGTCCCTATAGCAGCTGAAGCAAAAGCCTATCTGCAAAAAGACAATACAAGCTTTAAAGTACCAATATTGTAGATACTAGGCTAGAATACTATTGGAAAGTAATAGTCTTTATAGTAATTTCCAGATAGGGAAGTCATCTACACTGCTACTTTTGCATTTTAAAGCAACTCTTCCTCATTTTCAAAAGAGCTGCGTCCTTAAATAAAGGCAATTCAGCATCCTATGCTTAGTTTTATCTCACAGAAGGAAAAAAGCCACCTGTATATGCTAACACAGAACTCACAGAAACAAAAGGTGAACAAAAGCTCCATCAAGATTTGGCAAGACAAAGGCATATTGTTTCCATGTGTATTAAAATACTCTTTTCTGTGAAGCTACTTTACGTGGACAAACTGCATAACTATGTGAGTATTCAGATACGAATGATTTATATTTATGTTTTAAGCTTTTACTGTAACTTTGTAAAAAGACATTCAATTTGTATTAAGGCTAAGACTTTCAAGAATAAAACAAGACCAAAGCAGGATGATTTCTTTTATACAAGAACTTACACGAACAAAAGTGCAGTACAACACAGCAGGTGATTCCATGTTTAAATTCCAAGTGTACTAGTCAGGAGGAAATGTTAGCATATACACTACAAAGAAAGCCTGCCTCAAAGCTTAACTTGGCAATTCAAGATCAGCGCTACAAATTAACAGCAACACGAACTTTTCAAATGAACATATACGATATTATTATGAATATGGCTTAATCTGCACAATTTCTCTATGTTTCAACAAAGAGGGAAAGACTCGACAACATCCATCATGAAACATCCAGGATAAAATCCGGGGGGGGGGGGGGGGGGGGGTCTACATAGAAAACAAGGTAAAATTCTGAGTGCCAATGTCATTTAATATATAACAGGGTATTTTGCCACAGGGTAGTAGTCTCACGAAAGCAATCCCACCTTATTATCCTCATTTCTCTCACTTACATGTATGCTGGAGAAAGTGGCGATGACCTGGATGTTTTAAGCACAGGAACTGGGAATTTCCAGATAGCAGGAGAGCTCGTTTTCCATTTCAATGGCATGTTGTCACCACGGTACTACAATAACAGTAAACAGCGTTTCCATAACAGACTACCAACTAGGACTTCCATTCCACACACTACTGACACAGCAGTGGCTGCTGCGAAGAACGAGGAAATGATTCTGCCAATGCCCTTAAACCGATGCTTCCAATCTGTAAAACAGGGCTGCAAGGCATCTCCTTTTAAATCCTGCTGTCCCCTAAAGCAATATGATGATTCTATCCTTCTAACTCAACAATAGTGCCACCTCGTTAGGGAAGCGCTGACTGCAGTATATGTTTAAAAAAAAAAAAAAAAAAAGACTGCACTGTGCACACCAGCACAATGCAGCTTTATTTAATAAAAGCAGCTAATTTTTAAAGAACTGTTTCTGATGCTATTGTTCTGCCTTAACAGGGACACTGCAGCACTGTACTATATTCTCTTCCTATTAACCTCATTTCTGACCAATGGAAGCAGAAAAAAAAAAAATGGGTTTCATATGAAAATGAAACAACATACCTACTCAGAATACACTTGTCATCCTCTGAACATTCTTCTTTTGAGCTGCAACAATACAAATGGGATATAAATCTCAGCATAGCCTTAGGCCACGGCTAATAGAGATCAGTGACTAAATTCAGCAGCCTGTTTTCCTCCTGTGCAAGCTCTGACCAAACAATACAAGAATGCCATTATGGAAAAAGCCCATTGCAAAAATCAGTCCTTCTAATCCATAGCTAGGAAGACAAAATAAAGCACAAATCGCTGCAGGTTTCTGCATGCTCTTCTAATAGCTTCTGGTTCAGGATGCTCTCATTTTCCTATTCTCATTTCCAAGGAGGATGAACAAAATCTCATGCATTTTACAACATGCTATGGGAACACAAATATCACTCTGTCTTCTGCAGCAGAGAAGCAGAGAGTAGCACGCTGTTAATAGCAGTCCTGGTAGGGACGCTATCAACAACCTAATTCTGAACGCCCCCCCAGCAGCTCACAAATTGCCTGAAGAACTGACGAAGCAGACGGTCACGCAGGTGTCCGTCAGGGACCACTCTGCAACTCTCTGCTCTGCTTGGTGACCTCCCAGGGCTGAGGACAGCAGGGAGTTTAGAAGGCAAGCTATTAAAAAGGGAATGGAGAATTTAATAGCATATTGTGCATAAGCAGAGCAGGTTTCTAGGGAAAATAAGGTAGAGCTTCAACTATATTGACTCCCTTACAAGAAAAAAAAAATTAAAAAAATCACTTTTAACGTATTACCACAGTAGACCAGAACAACAGTGTTTATAAGATGTTTATTCTACAGATTTCAGAATAGTCTTTGTACAGCATGACAATTTTTCTGTTCATCAGGACAGCTTAATCCTATCACAAAAAAGCCAACACCCTGTCACGCTACGCAGCAATAAAGAACAGAACCAGGAGCAGAATTTCTGTAAATTTAAATGTTTTAATAACATTTAGTAGTACTCCGATATGTTTTTCATAAGGGTGAAAACTACATTGTTACATTTATTTATGGGATGAAATTACCGGGGAATAATTGCTGCTTCTGATCAATATTACTGAAAATGTTTGCCCAAAATAGTTTTGGGCATTTGAAGCCGTTACCATAACCACAGGCAAGGAACTAAAATAAGCCAGGATGATCAGAGCCGAGGATTAATTCAAAACCAGATGCACCTATTCAACAAACAAGTGAGGAGCTCTCTCCCACTTCTTCGAAGAAGTTCTAAATTACATGAGCAGCATTAACACAGGCAACAACTTTCACAGAAACTGCTACGTGAATGCTGAACAGACATTTGCTGTGTAGGACAACACTGTTTATATGCTATAAATACTAAGAAACACTAGCCCTGCAGAGAGCAAGTATGCAGTTTTAGCATAAAGAAGTCTTACTTTTAGTAAAAGAATTCACGCATTTACATGCCAACAGCCATGCTTGTCTGCAGGCATTGTTGCAGGCAATATTTACAGTCTCATACATATACGTAACACCAGACTACTAGATCATGCCTTCTCTGCACTGAAGGCCTAAAGTTAAGTTGAGAGAGATGTTAGATAGCAGCTAGTATAACCACAAAGAAAAATAGCACGATTTTGAATTCATACAATCAGTTTTGCTTTTGCATTTCCCATCATACAGAAACTGTCTTAAAATACAACAAGCAAACGCTGTTACTCCCTTCCTCACGTTGAGCACACAGCCAGCGCAACCAACCGGTAACCGCTTTTAAAGTCTGGATCTCCCTGCTCTGCCAACCCCAAGGAGCCGATTACACATTTTAGTTATTAACAGCAGCATTATTAATATAAAAGAATGAGGCTAAGGACAAGCAGTGGGCCACTTTTTCAAATGTAACTCTTGAAATACCCTTTTGACCAGTAAAATAAAAGCCAGCTGAAGCCACACAGTCATTCCCAAGCACTGACTGGTGTTTAAGTCAACCAATGCACATCCAGAAAGCAGAGTTACTTTCCACTGCTGACCCCCACAAGATCATTCAGCATAGAGGGCAGCATTAGTGCTCAAATACCTGCTCTCCTTTGGGTACTTCTAGTCCCATTTATTTTTCATTTAATTTACAAGCAACCTAATTAAAAACTCTACAGAAAACCCAGTAGCAGTAAACTTAACAGTTTTTTTAAAGTGTATGAATCCCAAGCACTGCCCAAATTCATCTCCTCCTAACATCCAGCACACACTACTTGATCAAACAGCCAATGCACAAAATACAGAACTGAAGGAAGTAGCAGTGCCAGGTACTCTAAAAACAGGCAAATGCTTTTCACTGGCAAAAGAACCACCACATGAGAAATGAATCACCTATCTGCACATAAGGAGAAAATAAAAAAAAAAAAATCAAATACCATTTTATGCCCGACAGTCAAAAATCGGCTGTGTATTCCCAGGGAAAAGATTACCTAAATGTATTCTATGCTTTACATAAACTATTCCTAAGACAAGAGAAAAATCACAGTATACTATTCTGTTATTTTAATTAAGACTTCAAAAATAACAGTTTAGTTACACATTTAAAAATACGGGGAAAATAACCTGATCTCCTGGAGTGCATGGTACCAACTGAATATACTACATTTGCTGTTCTCACATTACATTGCTTTGCCACTCGTCCCCAAATTAACTGGTACTGAAGGCCAAAAGCAGCGTTACAGCTCTGTGCAGAATCCTGCTTGCCAAGGAAACAGTTATTCCTAGACGAGTGCTAAGAAAACACACCAAACTGGAGCACCAAACTGGAGCTCTGCTTTTCTTTAAGTTTAAAACTCTTAAATGCTGAAGACCCATGATAACTGCACAGATTAAACAGCTTCTCGGGACCATTCAAGGGGCTTGTTTTCTGTTGTTTTCTGTATTTTTCTCACAAGCAAGTTCACGTTCAAGATTAAAAGCATCTACCATTTATAACTTGCTTAAAGTTATATTGTACTTAATATCTGAGTCTTTTACCTATCTTTTATTCTGTATACAAAAGATGAGAAAGAGGAAATCTTTGGGTTTTAAGCACTTTTCCACGCTACTATTTCCAAAGCCGCTCAGAGCAGACTGACAGCAAAATAACTGACAGGGTATCGAGCACTTCTGCAGAGACCTCCTCCATAAAGTAACTGAACAGGTGGCATAAGAAGAAAAAAAAAAAAAAAAAAGAAAATAAAAAGACCAAAGGCAAGATCCTAAGCTGCCATTTTACAGACCTGAGCTGTTAGCAAGGCCAGAAGCTATTGATTGAGGCTGTACAGCAGTGCAGCTCTGATCCCACAAAAAGAAGGTACATAAGAGTGCTTAAAGGAGCAAGGCATTTCTTATCCCTCTTCCTCCACCCCCCACCCCAAATCCTTCTTCACTATTGACCAACAAGCAAGATTTGGCCCCAAATGTGGGGAGCAGGCACATAGCACCGTACTCTGCAAGCACGTGAACGAACCACAGACAGAACCACCCCTTGCAAGCGTGCTGATCACAGCACCTTTTCCTCTGCAAGCTTCCCCTGATCTTCAGGGTAGGAATGCAGCTAAAACCACTTCCCTTGAGATTCTCTTCCTTTTTCTTGTGATATTCTCCTCTTTCCTTTGTGCAGCCTGAACGCCAAGCTGCTACCACATTGTTTCGTACATACCAACTGTCAATACGTATGCCTTTGCTGCCTTTCACCTGCATTATAAAATACAAGTTCTTCTCTTACAGCCCAGGATGCTTACATTTCTGGGGCATGTATACTTCCAACAAAACTTTTAAATCATCTCTGCATTTTCCGTAAGACTTCCCCTCATGGTTGTTCAAAGAAGGAAAAGTCACAGGCAGAAAGGTGTATCAGAGCCCAGTGGCAGCATAAAACTATACTAGTCTGAAAATATTTATTGTTAGCCTTGACATGAATTGTTGTAGGAAAATTAAGCAGAGTAAAAGTCAACTTCTAGACATGCCACTGGATTTTCATCAGTTCACACAGATTGACTTTAACTTCTTTTTTCAGCCCTGAAACTGTTAAAAACAAAACTAAAAGATATTTACTCAGTCAAGTGATTTGCTGTGGTTAAAAGATTTGCTGTTCCACTCTAACAAGCTGCTTACCTCCCTCCTTTTATTCATCTGCTGAGCATCGGAGGAACCCAAAGCACTAGGTGGAAATAGGGTTATGCTATACGGAAACTTTCTCAAGTCTTGCAAATCATTTCTAGCATGCCCTGAAAAGTCTTCTGCACTTCCAGAACCCCAGGCTTATTTTAGCCTTACAAAAAAGAAAAATGTTCAAACTTACAGTGACTGTGCGATTTACATCTCCCATTTTCATCTAGGCATGTAAACAGAATGGTCTAAATATTTGTGTCACAAATATTACGTTTTCTAACATTAGACTATTTTTCTACTGATACAGTGTTTGTTCATATAAGAAAAAGTGCCAACAGACAAAAACAGGTTAAAATGGTGCTGTTAAGACCAGTAAACATCTTCAGACTTTTGAGATTTTTTTCCCAGCACCTATGTTTTAAAAATTCATTGATTCAAAGCCACGTTTCCATTTTAAAACGGATACATATTATTACATGATGAAACCTCTATTATAGGATATTAGCACTAACAAAGCTCACTCCAAACTGAAGGCAGAAAACTCAGTTTCACATCAGAAAGAATTGCTCTGGTCTTTTGCATATCTTACAACTACCAGCCCACTGAGCTGATGCATACTACTACGCAAGACCATTTTGATAGAGAAGAAAATAAAACACAACCCCCAAAATCCAGTAAAATATTCACATCAAAGCCATAGAGCTCAAATGCAATAATCATTTCACATGGATGCTTCTCATGCCTCTACCTCTGGCTTTTCAATCTATTAAACTACAGCTGTTCCAATTACTGGAAGAGAATAATTAAAAAATGGTGTTGACAGTACTGCCCTATATGCAAGTCAGTTAATTAATACAATTTCTTTGACCATATATTATGAAAATATTCATACTGGTGAGGCCACACCTCGAGTACTGTCTTCAGTTTTGGGCCCCTCACCACAAGAAGGACATGGAGGTGCTGGAGCGTGTCCAGAGAAGGGCAACGAAGCTGGTGAAGGGTCTGGAACACAAGTCTTATGAGGAGCAGCTGAGGGAGCTGGGGTTGTTTAGTCTGGAGAAGAGGAGGCTGAGGGGAGACCTTATTGCTCTCTACAACTTTCTGAAAGGAGGTTGTGGCGAGGTGGGGGTCGGTCTCTTCTCCCTAGTTACAAGCGATAGGATGAGAGGGAACGGCCTCAAGCTGCACCAGGGGAAGTTTAGGTTGGATATTAGGAAAAACTTCTTCACCAAAAGGGTAGTCAGGCCCTGGCACAGGCTGCCCAGGGAAGTGGTTGAGTCTCCATCCCTGGAGGTATTTAAAAGACGGGTAGATGTGGTGCTCGGGGACATGGTTTAGTGGTGGACTTGGCAGCGATAGGTTAATGGTCGGACTCGATGATCCTAAGGGTCTTTTCCAACCTTAACGATTCTATGATTCTATGTATCAAAATTCTTATGAAGGGAAAGCAAATCTCTGCCTAAAGAGGAATCTGAAGGAAACCAGTGCAGTTATGCCTGCAATCCCTTCACAGTGACACTGTAGCATTCCCCAAATATTGAAGTACAGAAAAAAATTGGCAATATGTACCTTGCAATACTCTTATGGAAACTACAACTTTTCTAGAAACCTAAGGGATCTATCTTACAAAGAAAAAGTATTTCAATTAAATTTTTTATGTAAATAAGAAATAAGCTTTAAAATAGCTGAAGACAGTTCTGAGAATTGCACATGTACTTTGACTTACTATCCACTACGTTGTCTCAAAGAAGCTTTTTTATAACTGGGGGGAAAAAAAGCCCTCGGACACCAGATATAAGTTACAGCATCTTTTGGACGCAACTGCACTGTAGACATCAAAATGCATGTGGCCTCATAAATGGAACAGAGATGCTTACAAAATAGTTATTATCAAATATATTTAATTCTTTTAAATTGGGCTGACTGCTCAAAGAACAAGAAATAACCATAAAAAACTCCTTTGTAAAACAAAGGAGTGAGAGAAACTAGGGTTGTAGCCAACCCCTCCTGCTTTCAAAATGCTGGAAGCAGTACAGGTTCATGGCTCTATAGCAATACGTGTAGGGCTCTTTCTAAAACAGGAAAAAAAAATCCCATAATCTTTAAATATTAAGTTAAGCAGTCAGGGCATGTACCACATGTTTAACAAGAAGTACTGCAGTTTGCCATCCACCGACTCAGCACTTTTTCCTGTATAAATGAGGAAATTGCTGCAGTAACATTTTAGGATGCATCATTTCAGTGGCAATTATTTTTATACATAAATATACATATGCATACTATATATATGTATGTGTTCACATATACAGCATGTGTATATATACACACAGACAACATATAAATGCACTACATGCGTGTGTATATATATGTACACACACATTTGAGAGAGAGATAGAGAGAGAGATGACAAATGTATTTTACCCTGCATCTGACACGGCCACTTCCCCTTCCTTCCCAACACGTCAGTTAGGAAAGATTCAAGTTCTCACATGATTTTCAGACTACCAAAATGTATGTTCTTCAACAAACCAAAGAGGCAGTAGCAGCTGGCTGACTAAGACGTAATCGGATTGAATAATGAGTTTCTCCATTACATACATTCTTCAAAAACCCACAACCCTGGTCCTTGCAAGTATCATTCATTAATGAGAAAAATGTCTTGATACTTGCCTAAGTATGAAATTTCTGAAATTATTCAGCAATAGTAAACAGTTAAAAAAACCCACACCGTTTCCTATCAGGTCACAATCAGATATTTTTAAAACAATTTAAAAAAAACATAACTTAGGTTAAATCTTAAGTCAGCTTCCCAGAAACTTGCAGGGAAAGGGGGACACACACGAAATGAACAAACCTAATCTCTGTAGTATTCACATTTCTAATATTTAGAAGGGTTAATTTATTAAAATATTAAATTCTGTTTCAGGCATATTTTGTAACTACAGAGCCTCAGAAATATCTCAAATATATTCCTAAGTGTGTGTTTCAGGCCGTGAAAGTAGTTTTTATTTTATGCCACTTATGGATGTCCTGCATTTTCTTGTGTGTATTCTTGAAGAAGGCTTTGCTCTAAAATTGAGGTAAGATTTCTAGCAAGAAGTCACTTCCAAGAATCAAGATGCAGTGTTAACTAAATAAGAAGCTACAGGTTATAATATGGAAAAAAATAAAAATTCAGCTTTGCTTGAGCGAACTACTCTTACATAAAAGGCATTAGGTAAAATAAGGTCTTAAAACACTTAGTAGGAGGTAAAACCAAAGTGAGTTAATGAAGCTTTCCAACTTTTGATCTAAGCCCATGTACTCTGCTGACAACATACTAAGAAGAAATGCTTTTGAACTAACACAGATTTATTCAGAGAACTGTGCTCATCTTCCCCAGGTGATTATATTTAATAAATCACTACAGAAATCTGAATGCACAGTCACAGCAGCCAGACTGACCCTGCTGAAAGTAATTGGTCTGAAGCAACAGTTAGTTTTATTAGGTCAAACTGTGAGCTACAAAGAATTTATTTCTAAACAACTTCTCCACAGCTGTTATGGTCTGTTGGCTGTACAATTTATTTTAGTAAAGTATGCCTAAACACATTTACACATCTGACTCATAATGCAAATATATTAAACAATTTAGTAATTAAAAGGAGGCTAGGACTGAGCACCAGCCACTAACAACTTCAGTATTTCCTGCACCGCAGACAGCAAACTGCAAATTACATTAGTCATGTGTTGATTAAAGTATTTTGAAAATATTCTTAAAATAAAAGTTTGTAGGCTTTTTCTTTCATTCTTCCATTATTTACATTGACTCTGTTAGTCATTTTGCATTCCCTAAACCTCATTGTCTTTATCCACTGGAGTGAGTTTTTGTGGTCCTGCACACCTACGCAAAGCCGTCCCTACTGAAAAGAGCAGGCATGGGGAGGCAAGAACAAAGCACATCGATCACTGCTCTTGTTGTGTGTTTCTGTAATGACTCAATTTCTTTAAAAGACAAAAAGATTAACTTTTTCTGGTCACAGGAATTCCTACTGCCTGGTGACCTCTGATGGATTCAAGTCTGCTAACCCACAGTCCACAAAATTTCCAATGTGGGCAGGCCGACGTCTTTATCTGAAGGCCAGAGTCCCTCAGGGACGACTGACAGAACAAGATTGAAAAGGTTTCAAGAAAGATGCTGACGCTTCAAGTCCAGGTTGTCAGAAATTGCTGTGTGCAACCTGGGAGCCAACAAACAGTGGGAATGCATCTTCTAGGAGAAGACCTGAAGCTGCTGCGCCATGCTGCCCATGGTCACCGCACTGCTGCTGGCTGGATTCCTTTAAGGAGTCAAAAAAAACCAAACAAACAAAAAAAAAAAAAAAAAAAACACACAAACACATTTACATAGATTCATTCAATTTAATTATTTGCCATCAGCTAGTCTTAAGCATGTTAGTTACAAATTTTTATGAAACAGCAACTTGAAGTTCAGCTTGCCCTCACACACAAAGGCACGTAAAATGCTTACACAGCAAAAAGTTCAGTTTCAAATTTATCACTAACATTAGTATTTCCCCTATTCAGTGTAAAAAAAAAAGTATAATTTCTCTGTACTAGAAAAGGAATTTCAAGCCCACAGATCATTCAAACTAAATGCCATGAGAACAGGTGGAATTAGTACCGAAGCTGGAACAGCTGAATGGGCCACACGGGACAAGGAGTCTTGTACTAAACCTCCATACCTTAAATTTCTTCGGGGTTTTTTTGCCTATAAGCCAGAGGCTTATCAGGAATCAACTCCTCCCGCTTGACAAAGGTACATGTAGTCCAAAGACTCCTTCCCAAAAGACAACGTGGGGGAACTCCCTGGTTTGTTGGCTCAGGATCCTCCCTCCCTCAGCAAATCAAGCCGGTGATAAACCTCCACGCTAGCTGTTCCCAAAAGGAAAGCAGCAAAATCGAATAACCGGGTCTCATTTTGATACTATTCCATTCCCAACAGCAGCAGTGAAAACTGACAAAAAAAGGATAGTTTCCACAGGTTCTTTCACTTGGGAGGGGGCCAGGAGCAAAGACACTGAAGATGTGTGTGTGCACCTCAAGGAAGATTTACACCTCAATGATACCTGTAACCATCCTTGCAGTCCTAAGTGCATGGAACAGCTTTAATAGCATAATTGGAAGACTTCTGCAGAGCTGGATACTACCTCTTCAGAAGATATCTATTCATCTTCTATAGCAAAAAGATTTTCTGTAAATTCCCACTGTTGAGTGCTGTTATGCAAAGGACCCAAAAGGTGCAGCCTTTAACATTCAGCTGAACGGGGGTGTAGGGAGGGTGTACAAGCAGTAAGTATGTTCATGCCACAGAATTAGCACAATCTTAGTGGTTATTAACATTTAATAAAAAAAATACATGAGACTTTCAAAATATATACCCTGATTACGTTTATGTTTTTCCAGATGATAAAAAAATGAATGATCACAAAAATGATACTTCATGTTAAACAGTTCCATTTCTCTGAAAGACGACATCATATTCTATTTCTAATTCACCAAATGTCAAAATTCCTGTGTCATAATTAAATTATAGAAAGAAAATTACGAACTGCTTTCTTCTCTAGCATCTATGAGAATATAAATTTAAAGAAAACTGTACATTTCCTAGGCAAAGTTTCAAAAGATGAGAGTTATTTATTTCATTCGAGTTTGTTATAGTGGGCAAACGTACGAGCTATGAATTAATTTCCAAAAGCAGATTTAAAGTGACAGTTTTAAGATATTCACTTAGCAGACTGGAACAACTTTGCAGTTACAACATCCCTATTTAGTGCCAACATAACTATCCGGATAATTTAGGATCAAATGACAACATACTGCTTTGCATAAAATAATTGTATATGGCAAGAAAAGTCTAAGCACGAGCTGATTTTAGAAGGGCCCACTGAAGAATGCTAATCTTATTTGGATTTTTAAAAACTATGAAATATTTAAACGAAATAAAGTTTCCTGATAACAAAACTTTATTTCATAAAATTTTGGGACCATTTTATAATACAGAGGACTGCCACACTGAACTTCAAACACCTGACTCCTAATGAAAATTGAGGTTCAGTGCTTTCAGAAACGTCCATGTTGTGGGTTACACAGGTCCCACCGCTCAGCCATTTTACCAGTACTACCGTACACTTTAGGCAGTTTTCTTTCTTTTCTTTTCTTTTTATGGTGTTGTACATGGGACTGTATCACTCTCTCCTGGCAAACCACCTTTTGGAAATGCAGAACCGAAAAAAACTGGCGAAGCCCTGAGAAGGAGAGGGCAGCAGGGAGGTGGGTCGAAGGGCTCAGCCCAGGTGGCAGCCACCAAGAGCAGAACTGCACCACTTCCCTTCTGCCCACCCTCGCATCACTGCAGTCAGCAAAATAAAAAAGGGTCTAACAATTCTGCAAATAACAGTAGACTTGTATGCAAAACAGGCACATTGCTCTCATTTGTGCTGCTCTAGTGAATCACAGCAGGCTCAGGAGAGACCGCATTATAGAAAAAAAAAAAAATATCAATAGATGAGCATGATGTAGAAGTCCTTGGGTGAAATGGCATTGCACAGCTGTGATGTGCAAAAAGACAGTACAAACAGTCAACTAATATTTGTATTTCAGCACCTCCTGCAGCTGCAGTCATCTACTTTTCTACAGCTGAAAATCTTTTTGATGCATACGTATATAACACCAAACAACTGTGATAACTGAGTTGGGACAAGCCTTTCTCTGAAATAAAAAGTTTAAAATAAACCAGTTGTAATTCAGGTGTTTGCCTGCCAGAGGGAGCTGAAGGAAAGAAAAAAAATCCCATCTATCTCAATGCTTCAAAAGTTTTCGTTCCATCCTACACCAATTAATTTAACTATTCAGACAAAAAAAGGTTTTAATGCAAAATCAACCCCAGCTGTGTCTGGCACAGAGAAGTCACAGCCTCATCCCAAACAGGGCAACCTTGCACCAACACCCCCACTACCAAAACCTTGCCCACTACGCCCAATACACTCGCTCTGCAAGTCCCCCTGGATTCTTGAATGGAAACAATACCTACCTTTAAAGTATATTTAAGTACTTTTTGATCCACACCATAGTGGAGATGACTGCCCCAGATACAGGCTTCTCTAGTAAGGAAAGCATCACATCTAATGCTTTATTACATCAACTTGTCATTAAATGCATGGCAACACTGCACAAAGACTAAGTTTCCAGTTTGCCAGAACAAAATACATACTATGCTGAAAACAGATTTTCATTTAAATGCTTATTGGTCTTTTTTGCACAGTCTTTCCACTTACTGCTTGTACCACTTAACATTGGTACCCCTATAAATCTGCATGTGGCTAGAGTTGCTACAAAAAAAATATAATTTGTAAATTTATAATTTGTAAATTTGTAAACTATAATTTACAAGTTACATAATAATTCATTCTTGCATAGCACCAGCTAACCTGAAGAGCTTAAAAGAGGCAGGAATTGGTCTCATTTTGCAAACTGGTAAAGCAAAATGTCTAAACAATGTGTTCATGGGAAACTGGGATTCTGTAAAACAGCTCAGGAAAGAATACCAGCACACACATGATGGACAACCCCTTCTTTCCATCCTGCACTTCAGTTAAACTACTTCCAACAGCAAAAACTTTAGCTATAAAAGCCAGCATGAATCCCACCAGAGTTTTCACATTTTTAAAAAGAGCAGAATCAGTATACCGTTAAATAGCTCCCTTAAAGATTTAAGGGCTAAACTGATCCAGCTTTCCTTAGATCAAAATTTGACCAACAGCTTTAAAATAACCTTAGTAGCATCCTGTGTATTTCTTGCAATCAAAACACTTTTAGGAAAATCAGTTATGCCACCTTCTGGTGTTCATAAGAACCGCTCTACAAGACAAATACTCATTTTCATAAATCTCCAGTTTAAATGGGACAAACCATAGCATAACCAGAAAACTCACTAGACCTAGGACACTGATGCAAAATATGACTTTTTTTTAAGCTTCAGTTGATTTGTACAACATCATTAGCTTGGACTAGCTTGTGCCCAGCCTTAAAGTTCCTAAGCCTGTACTACTTGCTGACAAACGCAGCAACATTCCCTCACGTTACCTGGTTTGAGATAGGAGCTATTCTGCTCTTTGCCCCATCTCACCAGCTATAGCAATGGAACTGGAAAAGGTAGAGAGTGAAAAGGATGAGCAAACTTGTGAAATGGCTTCTGTACAAGGAACAACTTGTAGATTGGACTTAACAGCATGGAAGGCAGACAGGCAAGAAGAAATACGTTCAGAGTCTATAGAGTCACAAAAAGCATGGTGAAGGTAAGCAGGGAGTCTTCATTCACCAGCTCTCCAACACAATAAAGAGAAAGCTTCAAATGAAACTAGCAGATGTCTGGTGAAAAAGAAAAAAAAAAAAAAACAGAGGAAACTTCTTCACATAATATGCTTCAGCTATCACACCATCAGCTTTTCAGTAACCATTTCTTCTTACGACAGATTCACAGAAGCAACTGTGAAAAGCAATAAAAAAAAAGTGGTTTGTACTGAGAGGCACGGTAGGCGACTCAAGCAGAGTCACATACAAAGCTAGCAGTCAAACTTCTTCACATCACCTCCCACTACTAAAGCATCATTAATACTATAGTAGGACAAATGTATGGATATGCAAGAACAACTCTAAATACCCTTCCTTTCTGTATTATACCTGGATCTATGCAACATAATCTATACTGCTAAGTACACAAGGAAGGATGAATTTAAGGTATGTCTCCATTTCAAGAAATTTTTGATTGCTTCCAAGCTAAGCCTTCAATATAAAATTGTTTCTAGACACCAAAGTTCCACAGACAATTTCGCAGGCAGAAAAAGCAGTGCATCTTCAGCAAAGGAAGAAAGTAGGTATAGAACTAGGTATGAAATAACATTAAAAAAGAGTATGTGGATAACTGACTCCAAGCATGTCAAGTTTGATGCTCCACTGTTTCTTACAAGACATGCATATCTACCAATTCGCCAATTTTAGTCAAACTTTGACCTACAAATTAGGTATTTCTGGCCGTAATTTTCCACTGTAGCTTTGAACTACACAAGTTTAATTACATGAATTTAAAATGTAATTAGGAAGTTTGGTGTAGGTATCAGACAAACCCAATAGCATGCTCAGGTACTTATGCACAAGTAGCAGAACCAACACAAGACACAGCTGAAATACAAGGACATCTATAAGCGTCCCCACTTGCTCATGACACCTTCCCACAAGCCTCTGCATATTCTTTCAGCTATATATATATTCAGCTCTTTGCAGTATGTGTCTCATTGTATAATCATTTTCTGATCTCTAAACAAAGCAAATCTTACATTAAGCAAAGCTTTGCTCTAACGTGTTCTTACAATTAAGTTTTTTTTTTATTCATTCTTAAATTCAGCATTTTGGTTTCTGGAGATGCTGTAATTATCATTTTGCCCACACAAGACAGAATGATAATATGCAGAAGGCTATACGCACAAGAAGAACAAAACTTTCATCACAAACACCACCAGAAGTCATGCTGCAACACCACTTTATTTGCCTGAAAGATTTTCCAAGAACCTCAGAAATAACTAATATAACACCAAAGTTGCACAATAATACCTCAGAAGAATCATGATAGTAACTCAGACCAGGCATAATGTGACTGCGGCCACCTGAACAAAGTCTTGCTGTATATTCCACAAAGCTTTGCCTGGAAAATGCAACGTTATCATCCCACATAATTAAACGTTAAAATAACCAAATTAAAAAAAAAAAAAAAGTCAAGCACTGACATTGGTCATGCCTGAACTGTTTCTGCCTGCCCATGTATTTACAGACATTTGTAACTGCCACTGAAAAGACTTCTGCAGTTTAGCAAACCTTAAACTGGAAGCAGTGTTGGTGTCTAGCGATTCAAAGGCAATCTCGAATGAACTCAGCACTTTCATGACACTAAAATCCTTGAAAGCTGAAGCTTTTGAGGCCTTTCAATAGCATATACTGGAAACATGAAAAGGCGGCAAGATTAATTTTGGGGACACCTGGGAAATCTCTGCTGAGCCAGCCATACGCTGCTCCAAATCCAAACGCACAGGGTACAGCAGTCAGATTAGGAAGGGAGGAAGGCAGGGCAATAAGCCAGATACTTATTCAACAGGGTCAGTACTGAACTTGAAACGAAATGCAGTTGGTAGCTCGATAGAAGATGAACATTTGCCACAAGAGTCTCTGTAAACACCGAAATAAAAAACTGTCCAGTGAAAAATAAACCTATGCAGGGAAACCAACAGTTACAGCCACTACTGGACCACAGGAGTTTTGCATAAACACTGTTCCAGAAGTGTTCTTTCTTTAATGCTTCTCATCAAATTTCTGTAAACTTATGTTCTGGCTCATATCCTGAATCAAGCAACAACATGCACAAACATACCTTTTTCTGTTTGATTCTTTAGCTGAAGTAGAAACATAAGCAAACTACCAACACCTTGCTGCACAAAAAGCAGCTGCTGGGAAGAAATTTTTTTTTTTTAAAAACATGACAAAGTTTTGCTGGGTCCTGAAATGCACTTTCAGGGATTGGGGGAGGGGGAGAAACAATGCCAATGCCCAAATTAAGCACAAAATACTGATTTATTAAAAAGAAAAGACCTCTTTGAAGACTACCAGGGATGTTAAATAATTACATTCAATAAAGAGTTAAGAAGAAGTTGTTCAGGATTCTTAGCCATCATATCAAGCACCTCAACGTAAAATAACTAAATTCTAGTATTTGCAGATAAGCAGCCTATTTAAGATTATCTTTGATCAACACCCCAGAACAATGCACAAGGCACAGCGTGACTAAGCTTTTACTTCACTGTTGTCATCTGATGAAAGCATACAGAATCCAAAGGGCACATATTCCATTCGGAAAAAGTGACATTAAATACAATTATTGAGCTTTAGCTTTCAGTTGTTGAATGCACATAATAAATTCTTTTTAACAGCAAATTCCAGTAATGTGATTCAGTTCGTTTACCCTCCTTCTCCCTCCCTTTTCTCCCAAATTCTGCATTGTAAATGGTCTTATAACCCAGAACGTTAACTGTCCAGAGAACAAGGCCATTCCTGTTCTTAAACAACACTCCTCATTACTCCTAACCCATGCATAGCAGACAGATGGCCGGTCTAACTTCAGATCAAGCCAGCACGCATCACGTAATTACTCCTCATCAGCCAACATCTTTGTCACACCCCACTAAACAGCAGCAATGAAAAGGATGTCCGGTTTACAATGACAGGCCAGTGATGTCCTGGCAAAGCCCCTGAGCAAAACCCAAGACAGACTACTATGTATTTTATTATATGGGCCCAGCTCTAATTATCTGAAAACAGAACTGAACAGTCACATTGGTGCTGTAATTACTGGGGAGACAGAACAAGAGAGGAGAAAATCTCACTGTGAGAGCCAAGAGGAACCCAGACAATAGCCAAAGATGCTGCTCTAGCCAGGAGAGAACAGCTTTACAAAGCCTGCAAACTCCTCTGCTTCAGTTTTCATGTTCTGCTTTACTCCCACATTGCTCTGACTCACTCAAGTCACATCAATCCACATTTAAGCAACTGCAAACACAGCTTTGCTGTCCTTGTCCAGCTGGGGTACCGAGGAACTTGCCGACTTGTCGGTACACGACCTCTACGCGCTTGGGACAACAGAAATAAATTGAGAGCATCTGAAGATTTAACACATTCACTTCAAATTAAGTTTCCTTCCAGATCCTCGGCTGCTACACCTCCACCTACCTGGTTGTCAGCTTTGATACAACTAGCCTGTAACAGGTGAGCTGGAGTGGAAGAATGAACCTAGAAGTCGGGAATTTGGAACAGGGCAGGTGCACGCTGAAAACATTTGGAATCCAACGTCATAGAGCTGGATGTGATAACATAGCTTGGGAAGATGGAGGGAGATTAGCAAGATGCTCAGGTTTCAGAAGTGTCATAGGAAGGCTGGGCATAAATATACGTACAATATTGTAACGAGGCAAAACAGTGACAGTTCCAGCTGAAGGCTGTGACGGACATACTCCTACATTTTAACAATGCACTGAATGCACTGTTATCTTCAGTTGTTAAATTTACTATCATCTGCAGGAATCATACTGATATCTGGATTTTAGATTTCAGTGTGCATCTATTTATGGGATTGGTAGTCACCAGGCTGTAGAAGAACATACTGTCTGAAAAACTGAATTGTTTCCCGCAGCAGCCTTCACTGGTCCTGCAAGATACTTCTCTAATACCTCTGAAGATCATGTGAAAACATAATAGTTGCTTCAGCTTTCACTGTCCAGGGTAAGACACTAATGCAAATATTACCTAGCACTTCTCATTTTTACAAGATATCCTTAACAACATTAGCAAGCTTGAAGTGCAGCTCATTAAAACAAATCAGTTTCAGATGCAAAACCTACTGATATCTCTTCATACAGTGAACACCCAAGCCAGACTGGGTACCCTGTTTTTCCAGCATAGTCTCCACCACTGTGCAATTATTTTCTAAGATATGCCTGATTTTGCATCCAAGTGAACTAAAATCTGAATCACAGACACATCCCAGATGTCCAAAGACAATGGAATCATCAGAAATGTATTGCCAAGCTGCACACATGAACACACACACGCGGAACGCCTCTAGCATTAAAAAAAAAAAAAAAAAAAAAGGAATATAAGTGGGGTTTTTTGGATTGGCTGGGTTTTATAATGCAAGTTTTTGGTGTTCAGGTGTGGGGGTTTTTTTTCCCTTCAAGTAAGGCACAAATATACACATCCTTCAGTTGTGTTGAGGGGTTTTTTGTTCATTTGTTTTTAAATGTAGGAAGTACTGACAAAGCATTTAGCACCCACAAAGAAAGGTATACTTCCCTTTTCAAAATTCGGCGACTTCTTTTCTTATCAGCAAAATGAAATAAAACCGATCAGATCCACCCATGAAAAAGTTTTATGTTTTCTTCCCCTTTCCTTTATGAAGAACAATGTAATTTTTCTATATTTGACTATATGGGAGGACATTGATTATAGCTGAATGTTAGCACTACAAGTATTTTCTGGGAGTAAGGAATTTAAAGATAGCATTGTTGCTTTTCAAGATGACAACTCTTTATTTCAAAAGTGGTTAGATGATCAGCTGCTAGCTAAGGCAGATTAAGCTGCATATTAAAATGATTCATTTTTTAAACGACAGGAGTTATTTAAGTTTTTGAATATTCTGTGCATTATCAATTTAAGAATTATGCCACTCTGGACCCAAAAGTGATATACTCAGCTTAAATATAGGGTCACAATGGATAAATTACGTGCAGAAAGGGAAAATGCTATACATGCTATTTGAGCAGATTTTAGATTGAGGACTCTAAAGCACCTTACCATAAACATAAAGCCACTTTGGATAAAGCCCCTCTTTCTAACTTGATGCATTCAAATAAACACCAACCTGAGGAGGGAAACAATCACTCATAACACTACACCCACCACTTGCCATCAAGAGAACAGTTCTAACCAATACACACCCACCCAAGCGACAGAAGACAGAGATATGGAAACAAAAGGGAAAACTGACAATCAGCATGAGATTACATTACACTGCTAACAACACATCACCAGTCGGAGAACTTTCCGGAGTTGTATCTTTTCTGCAAAAACCGCTCATGCGGTATTGAACACAGCACAAACCAGCCAGATGTTCCAAGCAGCTAGCCTAGTTTGCAAGCTTACCCATCCCATTAAAAGCAGTAGCCTCGCTTCCTTCAGAGAGAAAATAAACTACTGTAGATCCACACCTATTTGCTGCCCACATCAAGATCAAGTTGCAAACATTTCATGCGTCAAAGGCACCGCATTACAAATATACTAAAACTACATTTGGACAGATGTTAGGATCCAGAAGCCATGTATAGAGGGAGTTTAATTGCAACTAACCCAGAAAAATACCTGAACCAAAAACAAAAATCAGCTTTTAAATACGCAAGAGGGTGTTACTACTTTGAACCACCATTCCTTTCTTGGGGGGTGAGGGGACAGAACCCAAACAAAAAACTTTTTAACAGTTAAATGCTACCAATTTATTCATCAAGCCTGCACACAAATTTCTAGTCATACAAGAGCAACTTTTGTTTTTTTATCAAATACTCCGTCATCACAAAGAAAACATTACTTTTACCTAGTCAATATTGAAAAAAAAAAAACCTCCAGAGATTTTATTTAAATGCAAGTCAACATGAAAGCTGCGAGTTTTTACTTTATTAATACTTAAGTCATTTGGAGTGGTTGGTTAAAAAAAAAAAGTAATCTGGAAAGCTAAAAGCATTTATTGGAGAAAAACTTTTGACTGAAGAGGTTAATTCTTCCGCTGAGGTTAAGAAATCATTTCCTCCTAAACAAGCACAAACACTGTCACACGCCCCATGCTGAGACCAGATGTGACCAACACAAGTGTCCAATAAATAAGTAACTTGTCATCTCCTCAAAAAAAAAACCTGCTGGATTTTTTCCAGTTCTTTATTTTCTAACTTTAGCTCTTCCATGAATATATTCAAAAGGCTTTATATGAAAATGCCAACATTCCCATTTCAAATGAAAACATACTTGTTCTAAAATATTCAAGTGCACATGCCTAAGAATGAAGGACGTAAATGCATGGACCTAATGAGAAGAAGAGAAAATACAGGTAATGCCACTGCTACCAACAGAGCATTTAGCATGACTGCTAAATAAAATCAAGTACAACAGAATAACTAGAGGGAGATAGGATGGAGTGAAGAGGTACTGTTTGGGATTACTAGAGACTGGAAGCTTTTGAAGATGGAAAGAACACATACATCATAATTCTGCTCTAAGGAAAGCTTTTATAATTTTTTCTTCAAGTTTCATGGCATTATTATTCATTAAACAGCCATTCTTCATGCTAGGCAGAAATGTACCTGACCAAAACACTGCTAAAAGGCTGTATGCATTCACTGAGTGACAGCAGTATACAAGAATTTCACTTATACAGAAGTCTGAAAAGTGAAACTTGAGACCGAATACGCTCAAGACACCATAAATGCATCCAGCAGACAAAAGGCACTTGTGTGCCTGTTTTAGGGGAGGGGAAAAAAAAAAAAAAAGGCAGCAAATCTGTTGCTTCTAATCCAAGATCAAACATGTAGTGAAAAATCCCCCCGGAAGCGGAGAGCAGCATACTGATGAGTTTGATCATTCTTCAAGAATGATTTAGCTACTGCCAAAACATAACTTCAGTAATTTAAACTGTTGTCCCATGAATTATCTGTTTAGACTGAGATCAAAGTACACAAGATCAGTCAATGAAACTACAGAAACAGCTCTATTAGATTTCTTTAGTCTAAACTTGCTAAAAAATAAGGTTGCTTAATGTCAATACAATCTTTGGAACAGAAATAATTGAGCATTTATCCTTAAGAAGAATGCTCGAAACAGTTCTTTAAATATATTAATCTAGTTAAATGAAAGGTTTAAATGTCATTAACAATCAAAATGAAGAATGTGGAAGTCTTAAATGGCATTAACAGAAAATTGCTAGTCATGAACGATGCCATTTGATGCAGCAGTATTTTTCAACCACCTACAAGGGAAAACAAATCCTACCAACACTGTTCCCTTACCGAAAACCTCTTATTCATGCTGCTATATTGCATATAGCAGTGCAGAAAAGCACCCAGTAGATCCCTGTCACGTCCTCAGGAAAAAAAAAATCAAATAAAAACTAACATTCTTGGCACAATGAAGCTCCTTTACAAAGGAGTGCCAGAAACTTTTGTACCAGCATCTATTTCATTGCAAACTTAAGGCATCTAAGCTTATGTTTTCTTTTTCATTTAAGCATGAAGTTCCTAATTCAACTACAAAAAGCATGAAAACTAACAAAGATATAGCGTACACCTTAAAAGATTTTCTACAGAAAGATACTGCCCTAGAAACATACTGATTTTTCTAGCTTCTTTGAAAGAATGAAACCAGTCACGCCAACAAATTAATCAGATCAGACAAAACTACAATTACAGGTGTGCAAAGTACAGCACAAGATAACAAAGTAAACAATTTTGTGGCTTCCTGAAATCAGGTTCAGTTAGTTAAAACATAATTGTTCCTTTATTAAGAACTTTATTTCAAGAAAGGAAGACACTGAAATAAGGTTGCTGGAATTTCTTCTGGGACAAGGGGATCACCTCTACTCTTGCCCTAAATCTGTGGGTGTTCTTTCTAAATAAAAGAATAAGCACAAAAAGATTAAATAGCAGGTAGAGTGTAATCAAGAAAGACAGAATGGCTGATTTCAGTATATTTTAAGACAGAAACCCCTTTCCAGCCATGTCAGGAATGTTTTTAGCCCACTGAAAGATTTGATTAGTAACCGTTACTGCCTCCTTGTTCTAAAATTGGTCTTTGGATACCTAAAAGCAGATGCAAGGGCAGCTGGATAAACTAAATCAGAAAAAGCCACAGAAATCATGGATTAGAGCATCAGTAAGACTAAAGCTGGGGGTTTTGCTGCTTTCTTTGAAAAAGAGTGTCCATTACTTGAGGAACAAATTAGCTTACAACTCACTAACTAGGTCCTTTCGTTTCTTAAAGGCATCTGCTAATTAGCTCTTCCAGAATTCCTCAGTTTTCCCGACAGGGAAAAAAGCCTTCCGGGCTGCTATCCTGAAGAAATCCCACTGACACCTCTGCAGGAATTCCGGCACTTGCAACATACCTGTCACGAAGCACTGCTGACACCTCCCCTCTGAGCACAGAATGATCCATGCCGCCCAGGTTAGTAACTCCCCTGTTGACCAAAGGAGATAGAATGTAATATGTAATTTTAGATGGGAGCAGCCACACTGAAGTGTGCTTAACATGGCAGAACACATGAAGTTGCAGCAAATAGATGCCAAAGACCTGTGGAGTCCATCTTTTGGGTTTTTTTAATAAGAAAATTAGGGGGTTTGTTTGAAGAAATAATAATGAGCCACATTCTAAAATCTATGCAGGCACAGCAGTTTCTGTGTGCTGTCCATCTCCATACCACCTTTTGAGGTTTTTACAGAAATATGTCAAGGCTATCAACAGCAGAAGAAAGAAAACTGACTCAAAAATAAATTCCATCAACTGAACAAAGGAAAAACAATTGTGACAATATAAAAAGCACCAATCTCAATGAAAAGCCTTTATCCCAATCTTCCCCAAACCTAGTGCACACAAACTCTTTCTGCATGAATTTACTATCTACTGCTCAGCTGCACTGCCTGTACTTCTGCTACTCCCTTGACTACCATAAACTTCAATTAGTTTTTCTTTTGGCTTGCAAAGACAGGATCTAATCTAGGATGCTAATTTCTAATTAACTTGTCTTGTATTCATGTGTGCTTTATGAACAGAAGGAGAACATCTAGGAGGAAATATAATCATAGTATTCCGTTTCAGTGCAAGGACCAAAGCTTCAGCGCACCAAAGCTTCGCTGCTCCTTAACTGTTAAAAGTCTGAACAGACATGATAGCAGACTTGGGCCTAATTTGAAGCACAAACAGTAAATGAAGTGAGAAAATTGAATTGTTCTCTTATTTAATTTCTCATCTTTGTTCAACTTGGAGAAGAAAAGGTTGAGAGAGAAAAGGTCGACTCACAGGTTTCCAATACCTGAAATGTAGTTGTAGAGAAGACGGAGGTACTCCCTTCACAAGGATGCACTGATTTTTTCCTTTTTTCTTCATTAAAAAAAAATCTTTCTTGAAAATGTGTTAAGAATTCAATTACTTTCCAATGAAAAATCAACATTGTCACTTTTGTCACCACAAAGCATTCCAGACAATGAAAATATTCTGTATTAAAAAAATAAAAATCAGGGAACTTTACTAGTTTTTTCTCTTTGCCAACAAAGCATCAAGAATGAAAATGAAATTCAAAAGTTGAATTAGGTCTTCAGACATTTTAGTATTATGAAGCCTTGGGTGAATGTGACAATATTTGTATCAAAATAATCTCTTCATTTCTTCTTTTCTACCCACATACTACTTCGAGTCTTTGGACAAATCTACATTTATGCTTTTCATCTCGCCTGCAGTACTACATCATTAGGAATGTGCAATTTTGCCTGACTGGTAATTTGTTTCCCGGGGGGAGTAAAGAAAGAGTGTTTTGTTTGCAGGATTTTTTCCTTTGGCAAGAGATTGAAGATATAGGAAACACAAAGGGTGCTGTTTCTCTAAAGAACTTACACATTCAGGCTAGCAAGAGTCTTAAACAAATGCAGTTACATTGATAAATCACTTTTATAAATTTAGGTCATCAAATCAATTGGGAAAAACTGGGAGAAAAGCCATCTTTCACAAGTGGATGCTGCCTGTATAAAGAGTTACTGTCAAATATACAACAATTTTTTCCAGGATTATTTCTCCAACATCTTCAAGATGCAACCTTTTCTCCCACGTTATCTACCCAGGTAAAATCCATCTTTCACAAAATTAAGTTATTCCAGTTTCAGAAAAGCTCCACATTTCTTAAACCTTTGAAACTTCTGCAATGCGTTCCTGCCTTATCCCTTCAGCCACGTTAATTTACTACAGCACATCCATCCAATACTCCTGCTTCTCTCACCACATCGAGCATGAAAAGCTGCTTTCTAATGCCCTTCAGGGCTCAGAGCTTTGCTGTTTTTGCAACATTTGTTCCCCTTAATTAGATCAACCTTTGGCAAGCCTTCCAATAAGCACCTCTGGGTTTTCTTTCATGTGACCCCTTATGCACCAAGGTGCCTTAAAAAAAAAAAGGCAGCGATAAGTTCTCCTTCAAAACAACCACCAAGTTGGCAATGACACATGGCACTTGACATTGCTCAGAGTGCTGATACACTGCAACTACTTCTTAGTCGCTCTGTTTGATTTTCTATAGATCCCCATCTGTACCTGCTCTCTTTTTGCACTCTGAGTTATAAGCACCTTGGGTGAAAGATGTTTTTTTATCTTTGTATCCCAGCATTGCTTCTGAGGTGAGTATTCAAACAACAAATTACCTAAAGGAGAGTTTCTGCAAATTAGATATTGAGCTGTACTTTTCACAGCATTTTCACACAGACACAAAATTAAGTAAAAGCATAGGATCATTAAATTGGAAAGAATAAAAGATCTAAACTCATTGCAGAATCAGTCGTTCATCTAGATGAAGTAAAAAAAAAAAAAGAGAACTCTGCTTCACAGGAAAGTTCATAAATTTATTTCATAAATTTTTATTTATTAGTTTAAAACACGAGACTGCATCCAGTAAGGTAGACTCTCCGTACGCCTTTGCAGCAGGAACCAGGAGCTCAAGGTTGACAGAGCACAGGTAAGCATTACAAGGGCAAGTAAGCAGCAATTGTTAAGGCAGCACTTCGCCTCTTGCAAACCCAGTACAAAAAGCAGATTATCTCTGCTCAAAAGCCACCAAAATTAAACATGACAAGAGAAGCAAGCTGATTGCCGAGAACTCTGCTAGCACGATAACAGCAGAGGCTCAGGCCTTTCCATCAGAGGCTATTATGATCCAGCTGCAAACACCCAGATGCAACATCTGTTGAGTCAGGGTTGCTTAGGAGCAAGTGTTAAAAAGGGCATCAGACAATCATTTTATCAAAGATTCCCCATGGATTTTTCTCTTTAATTGAAAAGACACTATGACAGTGTTCCTTACCACATTTTTTAAAAAAAATAAATCAACATACCACTTCCAAAGCTATTCAGTTTTGGTTCCTTGAAGCAAAAGCAAGAGATTGTTGTTAAAAAAAACAAACAAGTGGTGCGAAACTGTCCAAAGTCTAAAATTTAAGGAAGCTTCTGTTACTAAAAACCCAACACACTTCATATCGCACATAGGAGTTCATTAAAACTCAGCAGTAGGCGTATGCTGGATCAGTTCAGACTTCCTGAAATGCCATTTACAAGCACCGTAATTTCAGGTAAACCGCATATACTAAAAAGGAAGCAAGACTGTTTAATAGAACAGGATCCACTACACTGAACTCCATAACACAAAACGGTATTTAAAATCAGTGCAAGTCATTCTTGTTTTATGTAAATCATTCTACTGCAAAACTAGCTTGCACAGCACACAACAGAGCACCATTAAGGCAATGTAAACATCTGGCTTGTGAAAAATACACTCCAACATGCGGGACGCAAACTGGCAATGGA
This sequence comes from Nipponia nippon, assembly GCF_047370975.1. NCBI lineage: Eukaryota > Metazoa > Chordata > Aves > Pelecaniformes > Threskiornithidae > Nipponia > Nipponia nippon. The sequence goes on from NW_028262313.1 coordinate 14,631,954, forward strand.
AATACTACTAATCTGCAGAGTATAAAGCTCCAGAAGATCTACTGCCTTGCCCTCATCATCCTAAAACATGTCCCAAAACAGTCCAGAAGGACGCCTGCACCACATGAGAATACAAACTGTTTCATTGCATAACTACAGCAACCTTCAATAAGACATTGTACAGACAGCAAAATAAGCCTCTAGAGCTGTTACATGGGGAAAGAAAAACCTTTAGAGAGTCTTAATGCAATCAAACCTATAATCTCAAAACCATTCAGCAATTTCAACCTCTGCATAACATTTGTAGGAGCACAATCATGCTTCTGTGCTCCTGAGCTAAAACAGGATTATTTCATTGCCTAAGTACACTGGCATCTGTGCCCTAACGGATCTTGGCTCTCAAGTCAGTCCGTGTTTTGGCAGTCATGGGCTTCCTAATTTGAACTCTAAGAGTGACAAGTCTGACAATACCAGAGTCATTGTTCAATTTCAAGGCAAGCACAGAGTGGCATTTTATATAACGATTTATGTAACTAAAGTTTAAAACCAAACCTGTCTGCTTATACACTCATTAAGTGACATGCAGGATAAAAGCTGGGCTTAAAAGCTCAGAGCACACTTTTACTCAAACTCCAATCCACTAGTTTGCGTGAGCCACAAGTCATCATCAGAGATCCCTCCTCTCTTTGTACATTATTTCTATAGTTTATGTGAAGCAAATCAGCTACTCTTCCCACGCCAATGACCTTGACGATGACACTGCCTCCAACCTATACCCCTGTGTCTAGACTAACCCCTCAGCCTATCTGCTATGGCTTTGTAGCTGGCAGCCTCACCAAGAGCAGAGACAGAGAGCTCTTCCCCACCAATACTTCACATCCAGCAGACCCCACAGACACGTCTCGTCAGACTCTAGCAGAAGGGGCACCTCTTTCCACATCCACCATTTCAGGCTGTATTTCAGGTTTTCGACAGTAAGCTGTGAAGAACCAGGCTGGTGAGTCCCACACACCTAACACGCGTTAGAGGTAGCAGAAGGGTTCTCCCTTGCCCCCTTCCCTTCCATTCTTCAGTGCCCTTAATTTACTGCCAGCAAAGTCAGCTTTTACCTGAAGATTTCCAAGGATGAAAAAAACCTACCCTGTTACACAGCATCACATTTCCCAAGACTGGGGCAGGGACCTGAAAGTCACCCATTTCCACAAGCAGCTGCATGTGACACCAGGTCAGGGCACTGTGCAAGACAGGCTCAACCCACTGCACTCAAAGTAAAGTAGCGGAAAGCAGAATTTTTGCAACGCTGAGATGCGTGTGTCAAAGCATTGTTTTAAATGAAATAGTCTTTTGAACTTTAAGTTAGCTGATCAACTGTTTCATGCCTGGATTTGCACAATGAACCAAATGTAAATTCTCACATAATTATGGCAAGATGAATCAAACTTTTATCAAGCTTATTAACTGGTCCAAAAATATGCAATCAGTTTGATGTACAAGTTTTCTTAAAATGTTTACGTCCTTCTGTAAAGGACTTGCATTTCATCTGCATTTTTCATCCCTCATAAACGCTTTCTCCAATGTAAGTCACCTATGGCAACAACTTCAGCATCTTAAAGCTCATTCATCACCACCTACACTTAATAAATCCACGCTGGTGAAACTGATTCCACCAACTAAAGTTTGATTAGATGAGCATTGCATTTAAAAAAAAAAAGGGGGGGGGGGGGGTGTCACACAGAAGCAATCCAGCAAATACAAGTAAAAAAAAAAAAAAAAACCTGTATTATCTCCAATAAGACAACAGGACTCATGACATTTGGATCCCACTTTCTCCTCACTCGCGGTGAAAAAAATCCTGGTAAGAAACCAGCTGCTGACTGTCAGTTATTTTAAGAGCATAAAGCTTTATGTGGTTACTAAGATCAGGGAAGGCCAATGGAACATATTAGTCCATTCATGAGGAAACTGAATAGCTTAGATACAGCATGTCCCTTCGGTGTCCAACTTGTCACATACACCCCTATTCTACTGATTACCGAGGGCACAGCTCAAGTACCTATTACTATTGTACAAATTAGACTTACTCAGACATGGGCAGATGTCAAGTAGAACAAGGCACCCTCATTCAGCCTGTCAGGAAAAAATCAGCATCAGGAATGGGCGTGCATCTCTGTTTTGGTTGAAGCACTTCATTTCTACAATTTTAAATTAAATATTACCCAATATACTTATGAATTAATAACTTAAGTCTATGAATGTAGGAGTCAATACTACTAGGTGAAAAAGCTTTTATTGTACATTCTCACTTTATTAACAAAGCCACATTTGAACTCAATGGACTAAGTTGCAGTATATATTTTAAACCCTTTAAAGCTTGCTGCTTGAGCAAAGGTGAAACATTTTTCTACTTTTAACGAGAAATCCTGTACATTCAAAACTGCACAGTAATAAAGCATGATAAAAACTATAACAGGTAAACAGCTATTTCCATTGTACAACCCACAAACTTCATATAACTGCATAAAGAGAAAGACTTCATATAACTGCAGAAACTAACTTCATATAACTGCAGAAAGAGATATTACAGCACAGAGGTTAAAGCCAAGGTTATGATCATGTAGAACTGGGAAAAGAAACCAGTTCTGGCACCTCAGACTAAACTCTATTCAATTCATAAGCTATCCCATTATATCTTACCCATATTCACCCTTGCAATATGCCATAAGAATTAACGAAACTAGCCACATAGATATTACCTGTTATTGCAGCTACTTACGCTGACACAGAGGAGTCTTAATGTAGGCAAATCCAGAAACACTGTTCACAGCGGGTGTCATTGGCTGTAAGCCTTATCCGCTCTCTGAAGTATCAGAGCACAACCTGACCCAGCCATATGCTGAAGACCGTGAAAAGCTGACTGCTACGCAACTAAAAGGTCCTTAACAGCAACCATCTGTACAAATTAAATGCTAACCCCACAAAATAACTGTTATGTATTTTTCAGAGCCTTTTCTGAAAATTACCACACTAAAAGATAGTCAACACCTGCAAATACACTCAAAGAAAAATGTATGTATTACCAGTAACTGTGGCATCACTATAAAAATATTTTAAGGTATGTAGACTGATACTCAGAACATTTATACCAAAACTGTATTTCTTGTAAAAAAAAAGTAACAGAACAATCAAGTTCCAATTTTATTAAGTTGATAATAACAAAGATATCTTCTTTAAAAAAATAACGAAGTTATTTCTCAACTGCAAATTTTTCCAAGCTCTATAGAGTGATACCCAGCTGGCAAGTAAATACAACTGTAGTTGGCTAACACACTGTACCTGTCTAAAGCACGTGAAACTTATGCAAGCCTGTACAGACCAGGTGGCCACACAACTTCTACTTCCTTCATTCACCCTTACACCTTCTAGAAAGCTACAGCTAGAGTTTAAAGAACATTTTTATTTTTAAAGATAAAGATTTTTAGTTATGAAAACGCTCCTTTGCCCTAAGGAAGCATCCTGGAAAGCTGAAACAAAACAATCTGAACCAAACCAAGTCTTTGGTGATATCCCCTCACCTCATTACTAACAGCAGAAATCTCTGTTGCTGAGTTTGGAGAATTTAAACAGGGACACTTTTAAGAACAGTGTTATCCACAAGGGAAGCAGCCTAGGGAAGCAGTAGACCCCTGCACAAGTCCTACCTGACTTACAGGGTCAGAGGTGGGACTGCCAAAAGATGACTGTCTCGGGGGCAGACCAGAGCAGTTCAAGGAGCTGCAGAAAGAAGCTCTGCCCACGAGATCTAATCCAGGGACTCTGCTTGAGCCCTGACCAGAAGCTGAAAACAAGGAGAACAATGCGTGCCATGACCGAGAAATCAAATACTCCACTACTCTGCTTATCCACAAAAGGCATCACAGAACGCAATAGTTTTATTTAAAATATTAATTATTATTCTTAAAAGTTATATTATTATCATTAAATAATATTCTGTATTATCACTACTACTCAGCCAACTGTGACAAAGCCTTCATGGACTTTGGCCACAAGAGAGTGATCTCAAGGTCACAGAGTAAATCAAACCAACACTGTATTTCCTGGGTAAGTCAGCTGGATCAGCACAAGGATTTCTCCTGTTGCTTCATAAAGAATCCAGCACCTGGCCAGGACACCACTACAAAGAAACCCTCCCGCAGCCTTCCTGAACTGGCAAGCAGAGGCTGGAAGAAGCCAAGGGAAAGATGACTGCAAGCCAATATTATCTTGAAGCAGATTTTCTCTTGACTGAAAGCAAGACAGACTACCAGCCACTATTTGCAGATGCCGAACCTCATCCCAGAATGAGGAAATTAAGCATTAATGACAATTTTTTTGAAGTAGTTACTAAACTACGAATCACAAAACCGTATCTAGGAAAATATGCAAAGGGCTCCAGGATGAGGGAAGCCTAAAAACCATTTTAAAACTTTTTTCTTATATCTAGGTAACAAAAAAGTCAAATCCCATGTAACAATCCAAACTGGTTCCTACCTAGGAGTTTAGTCAATGACTAGGCTATTAGAATAAAGGGATATTTTTCAATTTAAAAAAAAAAAAAATTCATGGTGTAGCATTAATACTACATGTGCGAAAAAAAAATTTAGAAATCGAGGTGCCTGAGGTAACAGCAGCTCTTCTAACTTGAGCTCTTCGGTGCCAAGAAAAGCACGGAAGTTGTCCACAAAGGCACCATTCTCCTAGATAATTATCATTAGAACAAAGCAGTAGCTCTGGAGTATCAAAACTTATGGTTTAAAAGAAAGCACTCAAGACCACATTACTCGTACTATACTTAAAAAAAATAAGCACGAAGACTATCATGGAAAATCCTAAAATAACATGCTGCTTTAATTCTCAACTGTTACTGGAAATTTGGCAAAAAAAGGCAACACTGGGACTGATCGCCCCAAGGGGAAGAGCTGGCTGATGAGTCTACAGCACTAGAAACATAGTGTATTTATAGAGTCCATCTGACAAATAAGACATTGCATCACCTAATTGTGATCATAAAAAATGCCCTTGTTTCCACAAAAGTAAATCCTTTAAGTACTTATGTAGCTACAGTTATAGTCTGACATAGAGATTCTTCCTTTCCCGTAATATTTTGGGAGCGCAGTTTAACTGCATGCTCCCAGAATATTGTTGTGTTCCAGCAGGCAGGAACTGAAAGCTTTCAGGAAAGCTTCTATCGACTGCTACTATTCCCATCTTCTGTACAGCAAATATATCAGACTTCCAATCACAATTAGACAAGGACAATACAGTGTTAATAACCTGTCATGTAGAACAGGTAGCACCTGTAAGCTTGACAGAAGAGCTTCTGTAAGTACAGAGTTAACCTTACTAAATAAAGTAATATATATATGTATATATACACACACACCCAATGTCAGGGGTTTTTACTAATGTCTAGAATACACGCAGCAGTCAACAGTAAAAGCCTTTGGTAGACTGATCACTGTAGAAAAGTTCGGCATCATGGTTAATCATTTATGAAACCATACATATTCTATTGCCCTGTCTTCCCAGCTCTTTATTTCAACCATCAGCTTTGTCTATGGTTTCCATGAAGGGCTCTGTATTCACAGCTTTCCAGAACCAAATGAAACCGTTAGGCAAATGGCACAGTTATTCTAAGTTAGGAAAAAAAAAATCCCACATTAGCATTTTGGGTTTTTTAGCACACACACAGCAGTTACTCACAAAGTGTCTCTCCACATCATCTCTGATAAGCGGAATTATCTCCTCTGTTCTTCATGCACCTGTAGTCAAACAGAAAAGAATTGAAGCAGGGTCACAGACAGACATCCCGAAATAGCATCTCCCTCTCAGATCCCATGGATTTTCACAAAACAAACCAAGATTCATTCCCAACATTCACACAAAATACAACTTTTTCCCCATTTCACTAACTTTCTCCAGTAAAATTACAGAGACAAAGGAGCACAAATGAAAGAAAACTGCTTCTTGTGTGCATGCATTACACTGCTCTTTGCTGTGGAAACAAGGATGAATTATGAAAACTAATCAAGTGAACAGAGAGAGCACATGCCCTAGATTTTTCAAATAATCTCTTGGTTTAACCCAGTTGTTCCTGAGCCTGCCTATCCCATGAACAATTTACTAAAATGGAAGCTGTGACTGATTAAAGCCACCTTTCATTTTAAGAGGGAGAGAAACAGCTCGAATTATTTATGTGCAAGACGTAATCACATTAATTTGTACAGAAGAGGCCAAAATTTTAATGAGTTCCATTTTTAAAGTCTAATATAGTTGATCAAAAACTCCTTGTTCAATTTTTTTATGTCTCAAGAGTATGATATCTTACAGCCATTAATCAAAATGAAAGACTACAGACTATATTCGAGTCTGTGAACTCGTACTTCCACTTGAAGGGACAGTAATAAAGTTCATAGAATCATAGAACCGTTAAGGTTGGAAAAGACCCTTAAGATCATCGAGTCCAACCCTTAACCCAGCACTGCCAAGTCCACCACTAAACCACGTCCCTAAGCACCACGTCTGCCCGTCTTTTAAATACCTCCAGGGATGGAGACTCAACCACCTCCCTGGGCAGCCTGTTCCAGTGCCTGACTACCCTTTCGGGGAAGAAGTTTTTCCTAATATCCAACCTAAACTTCCCTTGGTGCAGCTTGAGGCCGTTTCCTCTTGTCCTATCGCTTGTTACTTGGGACACTGTAACATTGGGAAGTTGTAACATTGCAATTCGCTGACATTATTTAGCAGCAAAAATTGTAAAATATAAACTACACAACACCCCTGAAAAAAGCCATACGTCTGATTTTTGGTCTTTTATATATTTTACATTGATAAACATAAGTGAATGATAAAAAATTAGTAGCCGTATGAATTTGATATTTCTTTAAAGCAATTTACTGTTGATTCACAACCCAGAGCAGTTTAACTGCATGCTCCCAGAATATTGTTGTGTTCCAGCAGGCAGGAACTGAAAGCTTTCAGGAAAGCTTCTATCGACTGCTACTATTCCCATCTTCTGTACAGCAAATATATCAGACTTCCAATCACAATTAGGCAAGGACAATACAGTGTTAATAACCTGTCATGTAGAATAGGTAGCACCTGTAAGCTTAGACAGAAGAGCTTCTGTAAGTACAGAGTTAACCTTACTAAATAAAGTAATATATATATGTATATATACACACACACCCAATGTCAGGGGTTTTACTAATGTCTAGAGTACATGCAGCAGTCAACAGTAAAAGTAAAAAAAAAATCCTATTTCTTAGTTAATACTTAACATACAAAAGTAAATTAGTATTTTTAGCTATGGTCAGAAAACAGTAAATCTATGTAACAGATTTGAAGTCACAGGTCAGTTTACATATAACAGAAAACAAACTTCTGCAAATCATCCTCTCCCCTCCAATTGCTCTGTACCGTTACAAATAAAATCCTGACTTCAGAGAGTAGTTCACAAGCAACGCTAATTTAGGAGCCTGTCTACAATTTTATTTTGTTAAAGAAGATGTACTTATTTAGTGGAAAGAAATTGCACACAATATTTGTAAGCATGAATTACAAATTCAGTCGGTGCTTTGCAATACTTTAAACATGCCGTAACAGAGACTGCATAAATAAGAATTGTTTAATAGCATCTGACTTGCCCACTGCCTCCCACTGATGCTAGAGCAGTGGTAGAATAAGGTGGTTCTTAACTCCTAGTGTTGCTGCACCTTGGGACATCCTCTTCTTTCAAATAAACTCCAGGTTTTCCTCTATTAAAGAAGTCTGCTGAGTAAATAGGATACGTTTTATCTATCCTGCATCATAAAACTAACATGTTCAAAAGGTATTGTGTACATCTGAACTGCTTTCCTACCATCATACTCAGAAATAGTTATTTGCAAAGTCCTACGTGATGTGCAGCGTAGTTAATGTAATTAGGACAGATACTGCAGTCTCACTCCTTGTTTTACCTTCCCGTGGGCGTTGCGTGGGCTGCTCTGATGAGGCAAATAAGCTACCCAACAGTACGAAGGGATCAAGAGACAGGTGGCCCTCAACTTTGCAAAACTCTAAGGTTGGGATTAAATTAATTCTAAGAAATAAATGAAGTTGGCCTCCTCTTGGGCAAGCGTACACTGGAGATGGGTTTGTGCATACAGTTAAGCATCTTCATTCCATACACCTGCTCAGTGAGGTCAAAACCATCCTCCTTTGATGTGGTCTTTTACGGGGTTGCTTATTTGTATGTATCAACTATACTGCTCACTCCAGCTTGCTTAAAGATTGGGAAGAAAACCTGACCTTTCAGCTATTAACTACAAGTAATTTCATACAGAAAAGTTTTAGTTAACATTCAGCTTCAATGATAGAGCCGCTATCAACTTTTCCATCCTCTCACCGTTGATTCTACATGCCCAAGACACAAACATGACAAATTCACACCTCCACTTACAACTTTATGGCTACTCGCTATGTTCACGGAAAGCACAAATCTGATGGCCAGCACTAACTTGCCTCCCCCTGCCAGGCACAGGGGGCTGAATTTCTCACTGCTGTGCAAGTCCCACAGATCTCTTTGGTTTGTGGTGTTTGCTCTTGCTGCTGCTGTTATATTTTGCCCTCATTCTTTCAGATACGCAAAAGCAAGTATATATATTTATGAATAATGATTCATTTCCTATATAACCCGTTATATTTGTTTTAACGACCTTCAGCATGGGTTTAGAAAGATAATTTAAAAGGGGTGTGGTTAAGACCCATGTAAAATTGATTAGCATTTCACAGAGAAGTTAAACTACTTCCAACTCCACAGAATAAATAAAAACAGTACATGTGTTGGTCATATGCCAGTGCACACAACTCATATAGCAGACACCCTGTGAAACTATTTTATTTTTATGCCTATATTTCATCTTCTATCAGAATGCTTTAGATATTTCAGAGTTGACAGACAATGCACATGGCTTATATAGGTTACTTGTATCAGTTACAGTCAGCTCTTCAGAACAGCAGCAAATTAGTGACACAAGACATGTCAAAGTGTACAATAAAGTGTGCGGGGCACAGTCTAGGAAGCCATTAAATGAACAAGCCCATGCATCCTCAGTGGAAAACATATGAGCATACAGTGAATATGAAAAAAAACACTCGTCAGGTCAGAGGACCGACCTCAGCAAACTTGTCATTTCTACAGAAGGCAAGCTGTTTTCCAATGATGCTCAGAAATCACAAAGCCAGAAGATGCTGTGATTTAGCCTGACCCACAATGTTAACGCAGTCCTTTCTCTAGCACAGTAGCCAGTGAAAATTAAAACCATAACAAAACAGAACTGCTGAAAAACAGACTGTTGACTAAATCCACAGGGAGCAAGAGGCTAAGTTCTAGCCTGGGAACACTAACAAAGGACACAGTTCCACATTACACTTAGTCTGACCTAACTACCACTTGCCTACCCCGTGCTGAACGTAACAAACCAACCAGCTGCACATTTCAACAGAAAATGGCTGTGGGAGGGCAAGCGGTGCCCAGCCCAGCCAGTGCTGCCTCCCACCAGACCAGCAAGGCAATCCCACTCCCCGGGCGGCAGCCGCACATCCCCGGCACTCACTGAGCAACCCTGTGGCGAGCAGAAGAAAGCAGCTTTGGCCCTGTTAGCAGCAGCTGATTACATCGGACATTGAACCATGCTCTTAAAAGAGCTGCTTGCATCTCTAAATAAGGAGTAATAATAAGAGAATCTTTCTCTAAATACAGAGATGCCTAAAAAGGCATTTTTATCTTAGAAGTAGGATGTAGAACAGCCTGACGTAGGCATTTTCAGAGTGAACTTTGTACACGTTTCTGGACCTTAGCATAGCCTCCCATTTTTTATAATGGGCAGAGCTGCATTACCTGAGAGCAGCATTAACATACATCAAGTATCAATAATCAATAATTAACAAGTAGAATCGTTACTATTTTCCACCTACAAACTAGTAGTATATAAGTATTTAAACATTTTCAATAAAAATCAAGTCCATGCACAAAAGACACCCCATATCTTAGACTACAGAAGATACAACTGAAGCTACCAGTTTGCTTCAGTCAACCAAGGCACTGCATTTTGAAAAACTCAGTGTCGTAAAGGAAGCCAATAAACTGTTGAAATACAACTCTAGGTAGCAGAACAGATCTTATCCTAATGGAAATTTAGCAATTGCATTAAGTGAAGCAGTTTTATCCACCAAAAGCAATGCTACCAAGCTCATTAACTGCAGTTACATAATATCTTTTGTTAATGCAATTTACAAATAGGTTAAATAAAAATTTTATTTGACCTATTTTAGGAACACAAAATAAACCAAGCTTCAGCATGTTCACACAAGCTTAGAAGTCTTCGGTACTATTTTATGTATAAAAAACAAGCTCCTCATTAGTATACTATTTCATTCATATAGCAAGAGAAAATAGTTCTCTGAAGAAGATCGAACCATTAATACGCTGCTTATAAATCACATCCAAGGAAGACACCTGCAGTTTAAAATGGCACCACAGGCAGCAGGAAAATGCTATGCCATATTAGATGCCCCTATATTATGCTCTCAAAATCACGAGCTTCAGCAATTACAGCATAGAATAATCCAACCCCAGGGAATGGGCGTTTCTCCAGTTAGGTTGAGCCCTAACAAGACCAGCTCTACACACAGCGATCCTAGCCTGGGACCAATGGAGAGGGGGACAAGGAGGTGGCTGCAGATGACACGGCATAGTGACAAGGAGTTTAAGGTGCCAACACTGGGAGGGAACAAGGAGGCAGCAGGGACCAGTGTCCCCAAACACCAGACAGCACAAGTGTGTCTCTTCTGCCCTTGGCCCAAACACCTGCACCATCTCTTCATCCACAGCTGCAGCTCCAAGCATTGTTCAGAGCTGTGCACAGCACCCAGATGGTCTGGCAGTGGCAGATGCCTAAAATGCTGTTGTCCTCCTACTGCTGCCACTACACGCACAATCCGGAGCAGGTCCCTACCGATGACGATGCCCAAACTCCTGTTTGTGGTTGTCCAGACTATAAAGCAAGCATCTTCCATGCCACTCTATTAAAGGCAATGTGGACTCCTGCCTCCATGGTTATGACTGGAAGGAGGTTTTTAATCATTATCTCTCGAGAGCCCTGAGAGTACAGTGTTATGGCTCTTACCCTACGTGGATTGCTTCTGTTTGTCAGGAGCTCCATTCTGTGGAGTGTATGCCACAGATTTAGAGGCATCAACTAAATACTGCTCTGGAAGGGTTAATGGAAAGGCCAGTTCATACCAGACTGAAAACAAGTGATAACAACAGGGGGTGAAATCCTGTGAAGCTGCCTAGTAAAATAATGCACACTTCAGTAGACTGAAATCTTCCAGTCTTCTAAAGTGACTTTTGGATAGCCAGCATACATTACCTGACAATAAAAGCAAAAAAGCTCAGAACATTAAAGCCCACTTTCCAACTTTCTGCTGTAAAACCTTTTGGTACCCCTCTCCTATATCACACACCAGAGTATCAGAGCCACCTGCTTCACTGAGAAACTAAATCCATGGTATTTCCTTGAGCTGCCATTCAAGTATCCATGTGACAAGCCACCTTGGAATCACTTTCCACTGAACTCCGAGCCTTCCCACCTGCTGTTACTTTCATCAGCCACATCCTTTACCTGCAGGCTTCATCTAAACCACATCCTTGGGAAAAAAAAAATCTACATATGCAAATAAAGGCCTGGGAAAAATGCTTCTGGACCAAGTTAGTCAGCATGATTTCAAACACCAATCACCGTCAGCAAGCTTACTAATTCCAGAGTGCTGTTAACAGGTGAAGGGGGAAGCTAAGGGAACACGAGGCTGCAGATCAGCTTAAAGGCATTCGTTTTCCTCTGTTTTCCAACAGCTATTTTCACCATACCTTAAAAAAACACAACCACTGAACTGATAATTCAGGAAACGCTAGGGCATGAGGCTATCCAGAGCACAACATCGCACACACCACTCAGTGGCTTATCAAAAGCCAAACAAACAACATGAGAGTTGAATAAGATGCGTTTCACATGTTAGCAATTTAGCTTATTACTCAGTAGCATATGAACATCTTCTAACACTACAGCATTAATAGCAAAGATGAGATTTGGATTTCCAGTGCTACTTGTCCTAGAAACGGATGTTAAGGACCTCCCAAACACAAGGACCTTGAACACCAGTACAACAACAGTCCAACTCTTTTGGCACCAATTACCACCTCAAAAGAAGAGCCAGAGGAGAAGCCACACAACTTTTAGGTAACTGATTGGCAGGGAACAAAAAATTCAAGATCGTTCTAGATGTCTCAACTTGTACCAAGAATAATTTCCATCCTTAAAATTCCTCTTAACTACACTGTACACGCGTGATTATTCTCTAACATTACATACATTTGTTCTCAACCCCACGAGAAATCACAAGGTTTCGGTCTGAGCAAACCTGTGAACAGCAAAGTTCCCTGGCTTACCTTTCAGACAGTGAAGCTTGCTAAATGGGACAGTTTAAAATGAGTGAATGTTTTACCTCCAAGCAGCACAGCTTAAAATTGTTAGCTCAGTCTATCCATGATCAGAAAAAGTAAACTGAAGCCTTAGCTGCATTCTAGTAAGATTTCAAAGCCATTTAATAATCTACAAATATATACATTTGTCTTTTTCAGCTAAGCTGAACAAACTTCTCCAAAAGCTGAAAGCAGTCAGTCTTAACAGCATCTCCTTGTGTTGCATACACTAGTTTGTACACAGAACTAAACAGCTTCCTGTGTCTTTATCAATTGTTCTAATAAATAACCTAAGGCTACACAATTTAATCCACAACAATTTAACAATTACAGTGTTTTCATCAAAGGAGAGTTATAAGATTTTCAAGATATTAACATTGCCTAACATTTCAAGTGTATCAACTAGCTTTTGAAAGACCTGGGTAAAACACTGCTCCCACGGAAGAATTAAACATGACACGGTCAGAGAGTTCTACAAAAGAAAACGGAACATTTTTCATTTGAACATTTGCATGTTAAGCATTTAAACTGCTGTGAAGAGTTTAGATACAAGAGTTTCCAAGAGCTGTTCATTTCCAACTGACTATATCCAAATCATGATATTTAACAATACAAAAACCTTCTAATTTCTGTCCCAGTAAAGGCTGACAAATAGCGTCAACAGCGTCTGCTGAAAATTTACACTTTAGAAGCATGCTACTCACCCACACAGTCTCTCATAAGTCATCTATTTTGTACTGGAAAAATTCATCAGAATAATTTTCAATGCATCAATTTAAGGATGCCTACTGCAACATCTGGAAAAGGCTATATAAAGAATACAGAGCATGTACATACATAAATATTTATTTATGTATCCTTCAAACTAGAAAGTTTCAGGCTACCAACAACACAAAAATATATGAATATTTTGATCAGCACTCAAGAATATCTTTAATGGTGTCTGCTTTCTTGGATACATGAACCATTCAATCAACATCTATTAAATGCTAAGTTTCGCATAAGGAAAGCACCACACAGAAGTCAGATATGAAAGGTCAAACCAAAGATCTATTTAGCCAAGCTACAAGCTACAGCAGTCAATTCAGGAGCAGCAAGAGTAAAACGACAGCTTCCTTCAGCCAGCGTTTCAGGGATTTCCTCCCACAAACTGCATCCAGAACGCAGTCTTTACCCCTCCACAATTCACTTTTTTCTTCCGCTAATTTGTCTAATCACATTTCAAACTAATTTGCATTTAAGATATCCCACGACAATGGAGTCTCGATATAATTATACACTACATAACAATGCAGTCTCACAATATAATTACACATTACAGGAAAGCATCCTTCAGCTACCACCTCAATAATTTCATAACGCACCACCCACAGAAGCCTTCCCACCACCAGTGTCACACTGGCTGCAGAGACCTCCCCAGCATTGCTTCCCAAAGAGTGCTCCCCTACTGAGCCACCCCTCCGACTTACTGTACTGCCTCTTTATTGCATGAAAAGCTGTGAGCACATCCACATTGAACTACACAATGTGTTGCCTAGTTATGTTAATTGAACAGGAACAGTTTCACTGGGCTTTAGCCATTAAAAAATAATTATTTGCATACACAAAGCATCTCAACTTTCTTACTGTTCATGGCAGGATCCCAGGGCTATGTTTCGCCATTCCCAAGTAGTCCAGGTTAATTTTGACATCTAGAACAAGGTTCGGGAAGAAAAAAAAAATTGTCACACAAGTTTGCACACTATTATTCAGCGTAGATGTTATTTTAAAGAACTGCAGGGTACAGCATCTCCAACAGAGTTAACTATCGGCTTCTGCAGCTCTTTGAGCTCTATCTCCACTGCGAGTGGAAAATTGGATAGCACCACTTCTTGCCTGGAGGGAAAGTTCACATAACTCACTACAAATCCGTGGCATCCCGCCCTTTTCCATGTATACAGAGTATTTCATACACAATTCTGCAAGACCACAGCTTCAAATAAAAATCAATTTCAACAATAGTGAAGAAGAAAAAACGTCAGAGCTAATTTTTTGCTTTTAAGCTAGTCAGTCTCTCTGTATATGTCAGAAGCAGAGCCACCATTTTACGTAAAACACTAAATGCATATAAGTCACAGGAGGTACAGAAGTCCTGACAGAAGTAATACCTTGCATCACGATACTAAGCCAAGCATGCTTTTCATAAATTCACCCCACAGTTGCTATCACAGCAGGAAGCTATCTGACTGAGCTTGCAAAACGAGCACCAGTCACAACGGAGCCGAAATAGCACAAAGTTACAGCAAAAGGTTTCACAGCCATTTGGAAGCCAGCTTACTGGCCAAAATGAACAACTGGAGAGCAGGATTTGGGAGGAGACACTGCTTTTCTTTTTAATGCTGCAAAGATAGCATGTCCAACTGAAAAAGGAAAAAGCAGCCAGTTACCTCAAAATGCAAAGAGCAATTAGCAGTATTGTCATTTGCAATGGCAGTCATTTTTTTTACTCATTCTAACGTAAAGCAGAGTGAGGAAACGCTGGCAACAATGCTGCCAGCTTTCGCTTCCTCTGTGTTTCCTCTCAGAAAACGAGAAAATTGAACCATTACACTTGGCAACTCATATTCTCACATTCAGTTAGCACCAATAAGTGAGGGTCACTTGTATAATTCAATGAACGAACAATATTTTTTCAGTTACAAGCCCTCGCCAACCTGAAGTTATTCATCCAGTTAAAACAATACTAACAATAAAATCACATAGGAAACCACAAGTTAACCCATAGTAACAGATAAGAAGCACTATGGGACATTCAAACTTCTTAACCAAAACAAAGGAGTTACCTGAAGATTAGAAAGGCTATTGCAGTCTTATTTCATGAAGCTTGCTTTCTTTTGATACTCCTCCTTGAAATGCGTCAAACTATTTTGCTTTTTATATATGCACATCTGCGCATGGCAGCCATCAGAAAGACCCGTGTTCCGGAATTAAAATATTAATGCGTCGGGAATGACAGACACCATTCATCAGAAAGCGTCTTACACAGGTCGTTTTGGTGAAGAAAGCCAGAAAGGCAAGAAGTTACAAAGTAGTTTCTGGTGGCAAGAAGCCCTCTAAAAGTGGGAGTAAGAGCCAGGCTTCCCGCCATCCCCTGTCAGAGCCTTCTGCATAACCTGCGTCTCTGCAAAGCCGTGTCAGGCTACTCCAGTGACACACACAAGCGTTACACTGGAGGGCCTTATGAAAGGCTCTCAGTAATGAAAATCTCAAACAATGTCAGACTTGTTAGACACATCTGGGATGGCACTGAAACAATAAAGTCAATACAAAGAGAGCGTTTTTTCCCCCCAACCCACTCATTTTTTCTCCTCCCATTTCTTTTTCCACCATTATTTATTCTTGACTCCATGTTCAGGATTGTAAAGTGTTGCCATGTCTTCTCTTGCACATTTGCATTTTCAGGCCCAATTCCCTCCTACCATTAATTTTACTAATGAATAAGCAATCTGAACTAGTAATGGGAGCTGGTTATAACCATAGCATGGACTTTTCTGCACGTGGGGAAGACAGGACACCATCACGCAGCAACCCCACACCACGTCCCACAGCACCCACCAGCCTGGCAGCACCATCAGAAGAGTGCTAGCATCCCCTGCATCTCCATAAACCATGTCTAAATTTAACTACTACTTCTTTCACTCTACACCAGCAGATCACTACAGCCTAACCAGAAAATGCACTCATTCCCTACGAGGATGATGAACTGGGATTCTCTTACTTCACCGATAATCGCAGGGTTATTTGCAGGGTGAAGCCACATTTCTGCCTGTTAGCTTGTGAACCTCTGCTTGGATCCCCTCCTCTAGATACAGCTGTGCCCTGGAAGAGCTAGCACCCTCAGCTGCTGGTCCCTGCTCCCTGCCAAAGGCTACCAGCTGAGCTGCTCTTAAGTACTGCCTAACCTATTTACTCAGGATCAACCGATACAAAGAGTGATTATTTAGGCTGTTTAAACCACTCCAGCTTATTTTTGTTGGCATTCTGCAGAAGAGCTCTCTTAATTGTCTAAGCTGCCAGAGGTAAGGTTTACAGCCCCCTTACTGAAATATTTTCTCCATCTACAAACCGGGAATGATGGCCAACAGCAAAACCAGACAAGAAACCCCTGCCGGCATCCCAAAAGAAACTAGGGCTGTTGGCACACTCATCATCACCCAAGGAATGAATTTTAAAAGGAGAGCAAGTCTTGCTTATGTCTGCTCAGCCCTTTCCAGGGAAGTAATTTCACCTAGCTCTCAGAGAAGACATAACTCAGAGCTCCACACGCAGGGACAGCCACATGAGCACCAACAGTAACAAAACATGCAAGCCTCTGCCTTTGAAGGAAGGCAAGAGATGCTGGTAAAATCCATCAAGTTGCCTTAAGGCTACAAGTTTTAAAAGACAAAAATGCTACCACCACAGGCTAAAGTTAGACTACACGTGTACTAAGATGTTGCCAACAACGTTAACCATTTTTTATTCCGTTGTACCCCACCACCACCACACACAAACCCCCGAAAAATAACAGGTGGAAGAAAGACTACTGTAGCATAACAAGATTTGGGAACTGAAACTGCCTTTTTATTCTGCACATGTAAAGCACTATCATACCAAGGTCCATCACTGTGGCTCCTAAATGCCATCAGGTATACAGATCAGCAAGAGCATTAAGGAAAAAAAATTAAAATTAAGATTGTGGTAGGAAAACAAAACCTCAGGGTCTTGATCTTCTTGCTAAAAGGAGATGCTAGGGGAGTTGTATCATGGTCCATTTAAAGCCTCACAGCAAACTCCTCCACGTATTCAACCTCACATTAAGATAAGCTACTAAACCATTCCTGAAAAAGATTAGCCTATTTGCAAAGATATGGGCCAGGCTCTCTCATAGCAAGCGATACCACCAACATCACTAAGATAACTGGTTGAGTTAATGACATTTCCACCAACTACAAGATAGTTGATAACATGGTCATCTCATTACTGTTCTCCTTTAAATAACAAAACTCCCTGTTTGGACATTAAGGACAAAATTTTCAGACTCGGGGGAAAATACGGTACCAAGTCTCACGTGGATTACAAACTCCCACACTATCCCTTCTACCATTAACGATGTCAGTGTTTTATATTGCCCAAGTCTAATGAAGAAGAGAGACAGTGAGCGCTTACACATTTACCGTTACTCCTCCGTGACAAATGTGAGCCGCCACAAGAGACCGCTCCGATTTGCATAGGCACTGAGGGAGCAATGTAAGGCAACTCGAGCAATCTAGTAAATTCAGATTCACTATTGCTGAATTATCTAGATTCATCCTTTGATTCTTTTGCAGCTCAAGTGTTTAATTCATAATTTCCAGTTTGAATGTGTAACCTTGCAAAGTCTTTAGTTTATATAAAATATATCTCACAGGGCATATGCCCTGATGGAAATACTTTAATTCCACTGTATAAAAACAAGCTTAGAAAAGCAAACACAAGAGCCCAGCTTAAATTTCTAGATATAACATCACTGCTAAATTACAAATTCAACATTAAAGAGAACAAAACTGGTTACATTCTGTTCCTGTTAAAAGCTTCCAACACAAACAGGCAATAAAATACAGTTGTTAATAAGTGACAGAAATACAACCACATATGTATTTTGTAACTTCTAGTTGCTACTACTTAAGAAGTTACTCACTAGCAGTGAGCAGAAAGATGATCAGGGACGAGGGAGGAGGGCGGATAAACTATTAATACCAGTCTTCTACAACTCTGGCACCGTGGTGGATAATCAGCTTCTAAAAAAATATATATCTACAGAATACATGCCAACGTCTGTAGGATTCTAGTACCACTCACGGCTTTCTTTAAATAACGGATGTGCTACTCACTTCCTCTGTTCTATTCAAAATCTGTGGGCAGCCATAAACTTGCCCAGAACCATGCCTGTTTTGTAACACAGAAGCTACTCGAGCGTCAGGCACCGAGAAGCCAAAAGTTGACAAGGCAGAAGAGTAAGCCATTTCTCCTTCTCAGCTTCCACACATAACATCTGTGAGCAGGATGCAGGCCAGTGTTTTGATTCCTCCAGAGCTGAGACAAAAGCTTTCCCCCTACCTTACTGTAGTACAGAATTCATGCTTTCATGTAAAGATTTTACTGAAAGCATGAATTTATGTGGATCATTCAGCTCCTACACAGGTGGAAAGCTAGCTGGAGAACCACAGTCCCAGGAACATCTCTTTAAAGGCATCTGGAAACATGACTCGTTTGAACTGGGAGCACCGCCCTGGTCCTGCTGCGTTGAGTTGGATGCTCCATCCCCAGCATCTGCTGGGAGCAGCAGTCCTGCTTTCCCTCCACTCACCCCCAGCCACACCACTCCTACTTCCACCTGTGAGAGCAATAGCAAGGTGTAGCCACAGGGTGAATTAGTAAACTGATAAAACATTACTGAGTGGGTTAGTTTCCCATGAGATAAGCAGCATGAAAGAAATCACCCTGCAATCACACAAGCCTTAGCTCTGCCAAGGGAGCTGCAGCAGGAGATCGGGGCACAAGACAGGACCACCCAGAGATGCATCAGAAGCAGTACCTGCAGCACCAAACTGCCTCCAAAGCCGCTAGCATCAGATTTTGCCCTCCAAGTGTGAATCTTCTGGTTAATTTTCAATCCATAACAGGTTTATGAAGAAGTTTAAAATTTAAAAGAAATGTTTTTCATTTATTTCTTACAGAATTATTTAAATATGTAGAAAATATACAACAATGTATAACAGAAACAGAGCTTCAACTTTAGAGAGCTGTGTTTTGTGCCAGTACCGTAAAAACCTGCTGGATATTTCAGATCATCATCTTAACATACTGCTGGATATTTCACATTAGCATTATCAGATAAGGTCAGTTATTCAAAAGAATCAAAGTTCCCACGATGCTAAATGAAATGCATGTGGAACACATTCAACTTGAAATGAGAACAGACCACTCACATGGAGATCCCAAAAAACAATCAGGAAAAAGGAACTGGATTGAAATTCATGTGTTTATCCTTGCTTTCTTCAGCCTCCAGGATTCTCTCTAATATTTAATCGTTATCACTCCCATACCTCAAAAATTCTGCTTTATTTTTTTCATGACATGGAGCCTCACCTTCCTCATAACAACAGTTTGCACTTGACCAGATGGAGGTGCCATCAAGCTCGTTCACAATGTACCACGGTTTTCATTTGGCATGTTGCTAAATCCTGGTCTGCAATTTCTGAATGATACAGACTGATAAAATTTGCCCTCTCAGTTTATTTTTCTCACCAAGAATAAAGGAACAAAGTCCTTCTCTGGCTTCCCTGGAAAGACGGAGATTTACATTAGTAACAAGACGAACACCTTGAAATGCTCAGCGCTGCAATAGCTGTTAAGACCTTCACTTTTAAGTCCTCGGAGCTAGGACAGGCACTCAAATCATCCCATCCCTGGTTTTAACCATGAGACCTGCACAACACATTCCCACATGCTTTGTGCCGACTGTTTTTCTACTAGCAAGGTGGAACAGCTTAGACAGGACCTCCGTCCTAAAGCAGCTTATACCTCCCACCTTCAGGCAAATAAAGAGACTTCCGAGAGGCAGGACAAACAAGTACGTATGCCAGCAGGCAGAAGGAGCCAAAGGAAGGTGTCTGACACCATGGGTAAATAGTCCTGCTGCTTTAACTATTGACAAGCAGTTCTGCTTCTGGTCCCATCCACACCTGCACAAAAAACTATCAGCAGTTCTGCCCTGTCGATAGCCTTCCATGTGCACCACTGTCTGGGCACCCCTCCTTTTCCCTTGGAAAGGACCAGGAGAGTCCAGATGTTAAGATGACAGTTCAGGTAGGCATGGGGCACCTGGTAAGACTGATGCTCTTCAACATGGAAATGGAAAAAGTTTTCCCCAAAATCTAAGCAACTAAAGTTGCAAAAGCTCTGAGAACTTCTTTGAAAGCAAAGCTTCTGTTCACCATCTATTTTCATTTCTACTTTCACCTGTACATAAGCTGTCTCATATTTTAAATATTTCATATTAAAGAAACCAAGCAGAATAGCTTTAAAAACAGAGAGTGTGTTGGCATTGCCAAATCTCACACATTTCACAACTACAGAACACACCACCAAGCAGCTGCATCAATCACAAAGAAGTTAAAACAAAAGCCCCAAGATATCATATGACCAGTGTCATTAGTATTTACAACAAAGCACTGTTTCCACAAAAGGAAACAAAATGACATATTTCCCACAGTAAGTTTAAAGCGAAAACATTGACAACACAAATCAGTAGCTGGTGCATTCTTCAAAAAATTAGGACATCTGATTCACTTAAAAACAGCTTCTCAAAATAGGCATGGAAGACATCAAATTCATTATAGGACACTGAACATGGGAAATCTTTTGAATTTTCTTAGTCTTCTGAAACACACAGGCCAACTAAGCTCCTCTTGGGTTCCCTTCTTACCTCATCATCCAAAAGATATCTTCAAGAAACCCACTTCTGAAACACTCCTGTCACCCATACCAACTCAGACATTGCAGTTCCCTGTATCTCCCGTCTTGATGCACTTACAGCTGAGTTCCCTTGTCAGATCCTTCTGACACAGGCTATCCCCACTACATGGCATAGGCATGCTTTCACTCCGAAACATGCACTACTGTGTAAAACCCCTACAGACAAGGTTTTATGAAAATAATTCAGATGAAACCGGCAAATTTATCAGCTACCCTGAATGCCCACTGAAAGCATGCCTTTTCTTCCAGAGACCACTATCTAACATTGCTTAATTATTTCCTAGTTTTTCAAAGATACTTTGCTTAGGGATAACAAATATACTAAGAAAAGTTTCTTCCACACTACTGTTTTTAATTTATCCATAAAGTTCTAATCTCCCAATTTTAAGAAACTTGTTACATCACAAATAGTTAAAAAGAAAACCATAAAAATGTTTCCATCCAGTATTCTGACAATGCAATACAGCTGTGAAAATTAAAAAAGCTGACAGTAGAGAACCTTGAAAGAAAAGCAGAACATATGTTGCCCCATCTATTTAGGCATTTACCTCCTACTCAGGCTGACACCCATATACGCTGTGCCAGATCTGTGATAAAGGTGTCTATCCCTGTGAACCTAGCCTGAGGCCATCAAAGTCAACTTTCACAAGCTATTAAGAGTCATTAAATAAGTTTTGTACTATTGATACAGTGAAACAGCCAAACACCAAATACGCTCTCTCTGAGGCTGCTAGCTCTTAAAACAAATGCTTCATAATTGTTCAATTTTTGCCATGGTGCCGTTTCTCAGAAAGTTTTGCCAGCACAGATATATCACCTAAAAAAGTACAGAAAAAAAGCATTACAGCTACTTCAGCAATATAACAACCATGAAAAAGCAGAGCATTTTTGACAGCTTTGCTTGTAGTGTTTGTGGAGGTGATATAGCAGTGCTAGCAGAAACACGCCTAGCAGAACACATTGCAGATTTATTTGGAGTCTCTACCAACGTGTTTCTTCGTAGTGTGAACTAATTACCCCTTTCTAATAGCTGGACCACGCTAAGAACACAAGGCCCTTGAGGTAACATCATTGAACTTCTAAATCAGACAGCGGAGGTTATGCCTTTAGATCCAGACA